>NC_083351.1:13929204-14233636 GCF_030254825.1 Meriones unguiculatus
GCTGTGCCTCAAAAGAAACTGAAAATAAGACAAAACAAATGAAAACAAACCAAAAAACCCTCAAACTTAAACCTTAAAACTTTTTCCTAATTCCAAATTCTGGATAATATTAGAGGTATGTGGGCTTTGAGGCCAGGATATACACAATCAAAGTGATTTTTGTATACAAAAAGCAGATAAAGACGCCATTGTTCAGAAAAAAAAAAAATTAGTAATTAGGCTCTGACAATTACAAAACAGAAGTGTTAAAGATACCGGACAAATGTTTAGGAGATGCCTCCAGACCTGAGCAGTGTCATATGATCTGGGCGTTTATAGGGTTACCTGCACTGCTGTGTCTTTGTCACTGGACTGTGGGCTTTTGTCAGACAGTCAGACAGGAGGTCTATCCTACCAACCATCACTTAAAATTTAGATGGAGGATAAGTTAGACGGGTAAGCTTACAGGAGGGTCTTGAAATGTCTCAGGCTGTCTGACCCGGAATACTCTTTTTCCTTCTGTGCCTCAGTTTACCACTTAAAAAAGTGATGGCAGCCATAATTCAGTTCAATGGGAGAATGATGATGACATGTATAAGCACCCCACTGGGAGCCAGGAGAAGCCATAGTGGTCTCCTCTCGGCTACATTGACTAGAATCCATTCTCTCTTCCCACTCTTAAATTTGTGAATGACAGACCATCAATTTAAACATAGAACCTGGCAGAATTGCATGAGCTCAGCAAACTGAACCCTGAAGGGATGGATTACACAGCATCCATGTCTTCTCTGCTTACAATAACACTTTTAAGACCCAAGACAAGCTACCATGCTCTCCCACTTGGGGCACCTAAGCATTTACCTTAAAGTCATTGATGTGCAGGAATTCGTCAATGATGGACTTGGACTTCTTCTCCACTTCTTCTTCTGACAGTGCAGGTTTGTCTGCAGCTGACACTGAGCATATTTCTGATTTCACTATAAATGAGATTAAAAGAGAGCAAAAAGATAGAAAGAGTAAGTATCAGCTGAGCTGTGGTGGCACACACCTTTAATACCAGCACTTGGGAGATAAGAGACAGATGGATCTCTGTGAGTTCCAGGAGCAACACAGAGAAACCCTGTCTCAGAAAAACAAACAAACAAAAAAAAAACAAACAAACAAGGTAAGTATCAGTAAAGCAGGATCATGGCTGGTAATATTTACATGCTCGTACATTGGTTTTTCAATGGAGAATTTTATAGATACCGGTTTGACAGAGTCAGATAGGTGAAAGTAGAATCAAGAAGCCTTTTACCTTAGGACAGATAGGCACAGAGTAATGCTGTAGTCTACGCTACAGCAACGAACACGAGTTGGGGATATTTTGAACCTTCAGAGCTACAGCTTTGGCAATTCCTACATTTTGATTTCCCTGAAACTGCTTCAGAATGAGCACACAAAGGCCTCTAAAACATGCAGGGCCAGGGCCTGCTTGACAGAGTATACTGGCTACACTGGCCCACTGTGGTAGCTGCAGACACACCCCCTGGTCTCTCCTACTGCACCCCTGTGCTGGCTACTCCTGCAGCAATGCTCTCCTCTGCTTCCCATCTGCTCAACCCGGTAAGCCTGTTTTACCTCTACCAGTCACCACGGCCTCGCTATTTTACCTATCAGTTTCTGTTCCAAGTATCTTTGCACTTTAGCTTCTCATTTTCATTGTCTAAGAACTGTACAGGGTGTAGGCGAGGGGATTAAAAACAGACACAACCCAGACTAAAGAAAGAATTGTTACAGCATCACCAGTGCAGAGCTTAAGGATAAGCACGCTAAGGACAAACCAGCCACACAGAAGAGTCTAGGAAGCTGGAGGCTGGAAAAGACAGTCTGATGCCCTCTTGTTGTTAGGCAGGAATGATGTGAGCACTTTCACACACTCTTAATGACAACGGGCAGTGAGGTATTGAAAGGACTTGTGAGAAACTCAGAATGCTGAACATAAAGGAAGAGGACCTTGCCTTCAGGCAATTCCAGAGACAGGGAGGACCCTGCCCTGGGAAGGCACAGCTCTGGAAAGAGACGGATGACATAAAATGACAGGGCTGTGCTTGTGCTGCCAGGTGCCATCCCTCAATTTTAGTCATGCACAAGTCTCAGCAGTTCTTATTACTACTTATTTTTATTTTATGTGTATGAGTTTGTGCCTGCACCACATGGGTGCTGTGTGCTCAGAGGTCAGAAGATGGCTGTGAGACACCATTTGGGTGCTGAGAACTGAACACATGTCCTGTGGAGGCACAGCCAGGTTTGTAAACGCTGAATCATCTCCCCATCCTGACTCTATTTTGCTTCCAAATTTAAAACCAACAGCTAGGTCTGTCTTGGGTCCCAGAGTCCTCTTACCCAGCTCCTTCGTCTTGCTTCGTTCAGCCTCGGCGCTAGCTCTCTCGGCATCCACGCCTCCAGTCAGCTGTTTCACGGTTTCCAGCATCTCTCTGCGCTGCTCTTCCTGAGACTGATTGTCCAGCAGGTCTTTGCTGCTGCCCCGCAGGAAAGTGTTGGGACGGGATGTTCCAGCTGGAAGCGGCTTGTCACTTTTCTCCCTGCCCATGCTCCCTCGACTTAAAAGACAAAACAAAAACGCATTTCAAAAGATAATGTCCCTGCTTCATATTCAAACTACAGAACAACATTAAATATTACCAACATTGAAAATGCAGATTTTCTACATATAACCATTTTGTCTTATTCTTTGTTTGGGAGAAACCATGCATGCATAAATGTGGAGGTCAGAGGGCAACCATATAGAAGCAGATGTAGCTTGACATGGGTACTGGGATGAAATGCAAGTCACCCTTGATTGGCAAGCACCAGAACAGTTGATCCATTTTTCAGCTTCCTACATGACTTCAGATACAAAGCACTGACTATACTAACTCTCAAAAGAGGCTAAAATCTGAGTTTCCAAAGGAATACTTACTAAGATGCTTTAATTTTACCTTTAGTAGGAAAAGGGATACTACTTGAGAATTTTTTTATTTTTTTGTGGATAGTCCTTGATTGTTTACTTAACAACATTCAATAGGTCTTACATACACAGTAGGTTTTGTTTTCAAGGATCAAAAGCACTCTTTAAAAACTCAAGTGTGTGATGGGGGGCAGCTGCTGAGGCAGAGCTGGCTCAACGTATGAGCCGTGCTATTGCCTACGCTCCAGCGCACGCGCTACAGCAGTGAGCACATGGGCAGCTCCAACTCTCCAAAGGAGGTTATACACATACTTATGCCCACAAATCAAAGCTGTAAGGTATAAAGGTGGGAGAACATAAAAGAAGGGTCCAGGGGGTTACAGGAAGTAAATATGATCTAAATACACTGCATTCATGAATGAAATCACTGAAGAATATACTGTAACAGTTAACAAGTGCCATTAATGTAGGAGACGGTGAGATGGCTCAGCAGGCAGAGGCGCTTGCTGCCAACCTAATGACTTGAGTTTGCTCTCCAGGACCAATTCTTTCAGGTTGTTCTGAGTCCACACACAAACCATGATGCGTGCTTGTCCCCCACAAGTACAGTAAGTACACAGTAAAGCGGAAGTATGGCTGACACACAGCCCTTTCTCCTGGAAGCACTGAATCTATTACATTTAAGCCAAGATCTATGGAGAGTGATAGGAGCACAAGCCTACATGGCTCAGCTCAGAAAATTCTCCCTCCTCTTTCTTTCTTCCTCTTTTTAAAATTTTTATTTATTTTTAATTTTTTTTGAGACAGGGTTTCTCTGTGTGTAGCCCTGGCTATCCTGGAACTCACTCTGCAGACCAAGCCTCCAACTCAGATCTGCCTGCCTCTGCTTCTCAAGAGCAGGAATTAAAGGAGTGCGCCACCATGCCCAGCTACCAGAAAATTGTATTTTCAATTGGAGGATTCTGAGTATAGGGATAAACCGGGGGCCTTAAACTGGTAAAGCTTAGCTGTCAGTCCTAATCCCTTATTAGTTTATAGAACTCTAGAGAAATAAAAAACAGTGATGAAGTTGGAACTGAATGAATGGCAGGAAACAAACACTATGTAAGTCTAAACTCACTACTTGAGAAACTATATCATGACACTTCTCCAGAAACTTCAAATACAGGGAAGGAAGTATCTGAGAGAAGCAGAAGTGATATTGACCAGCTACAACCATATGCTTTATTATCTTAAGAGAACTCTGACGTCTGTCTCGTTGCTGACTTATTGTAGACAATTCTCAACCATGGTAACTCAGAAGCAGCAGAGTGAAGGGAGGGAGGGGAGCCACTTGGGATGGACAGAAGTTGACCCAAAGCACAAGCAGAGGAAAATCAAAACCAGCGGAGTCCACAGCAGCACTGGGCCACAGTCCAGGTGCTCAACAGATGGCTGGCACTGAGCAGACCGATGCAGAGGCCTGAAGAATGAGCAACACAGCCTAGAAACTTACTAACTGAATGCATTATGTAGCATGAACACTGAGACATAAGCAGAGGAGCGGAGGCTAGTTATGTTCCTTAATTTACACCCGAGTGCAAGGATATTCCGATGCTGGAGGAAGTGTGGCAAGGCCTACATGTGACTGCACTGTTCTCTACCTGGGTGGTCAGGCTTTCCCAAAGAACAAAGTGTGACCACAAAACCTGTTTGCCCCACATTCCAACCCACTGCAAAGCCAACATCTGACTATACTCCCATCTCAGAAATTATGGCGTGTCCAGATGAAAGTAAGACATTGAGTTTAGGACAAGAATGCATGTAAGAATTATCACTATAAGTCATTTGTATTAGAGGGAGAGAGATGGAGGGAGGGATAGAAAGTGTATAGCAAGCAGGACAGCCATTAGTAAATGCAAGATAAATTCTCACCTGGTTAATGCCCTTCTGGAATCAAACTCTAAAGGCGTGGCTGACGGGGACCCTGAAGGTGCTGGAGGTTGCAGAGGAGAGAATCTATTTAAACTGGAAGCACTTGATCGTAAGGCATCTATAGGTGTTGTAGATTTAGAAAGAAAACACAAATTACACGGTTAATATGCAAATATTCATTTTCCTGACCTCTGGGAGGAAGAAACAGGAGCAGGAATTTTTCCCTTTAAAAGTTGAAGGGTCTACGCTGTCCAGGTCGGCTCGGCTCTGGCTCCTGGCTGGATTCACTCCCAAGCAGGCGGAACCACAGGTGAGCCGCCTCCACCCACCTGTTCTCTCAGGTAAGATCTCACACAGGCCAGCCAGCCAGCCTGGAACTCACTATGCACATTTCAGGACTCCATCTTCTGAATGAGGGAGGCCCAGGCCTTCTCCACCTCACCTGCTTCCTGAGGTACTGAGGCTCAGACCCAGGGCTTTGTTCACACTGAGCAGAAACTCCACCAACTGAACTGCTCCCCTGCCCCGAGAGCACTAACTTCTTATTAAATGAGTGAAAACATAGTTTATCAAGCAAGAGTGCCAAGAAATGTAGAAGCTCACTGACCAGAGATTCCTCCCATTGAGGCACTAACCAGGCCCAGGGCACCTTAGCCTAAGGCCAGCCAAGCTGAGGCATGTTATAGTGGAGGGTGTGGCGGCACGTGGTAATTTCTAACAACTACAGGCGACACCTACCATATTCTGACATTTGTTAACCACAAATTTCTGTTCTTAAATACATATTCAGCCAGATATGGCGGCAAGTCTGTAATGTCGGGACTCAAAATACAGAGAGATACTCAAGGACACAAGGCCACACTTGGCTGCCCAGTGATTTCAGGGCAGCCTGGGCTACACGGAACCCAGACACACCAACAAACCAACCATTAAAAACAAAACAACCCTCTACAGACAAAACCTCTAAGTATGTAAGTCACCCTGAACAGGGACAAACAGGTGTGGTACGAAGTGGAGGGAAACTTCCTTAGACACTGCAAAAATTACCCTGCATAATGCTGTGACTTATGTTCAAAGTATGCACGTGCACTAAGAAGACACTGGAATTCTGAATAAATCTTAAAAATTTGTTGGAATTTCTTAGTTTTCCTTTGGATCACAGTGCTGCTTTAGTTTTCAAGACATGTTTAGGATGATTCAGGCTTTTTCCAATCTGGTCACATGTGCTGAAGGGTGTGAACTTGGACCACGACAAAGCAATGATCTTATAGAAAAGTTTGAGATTTTTGGTATTATTTTACAATTAAGAGTGTGTGTTCCTGAGTGTGAACTTAAAAAAATTAGTTTTACTGATTTTTAAAGAATTCCATCCCAGGTATTTTAATCATAATTACACCCAACTCACTGCCTGAAACTCCTCCCAGATCTACTCCCAACCCTCTCCATTCCTGTCATTTTTTTTCTCTTTAATAACCCCACCAAGTCCAATTTGTGCTGCTCACATACTTATGGGTATGAAGCCTTCAACTGGATTGTGACAGATCTGCCAATAGCCACACTCTTAAGAAAAACCAACTATTCTTCCCTTCAAGGCCACCACAGGTCAGGAGCTCTTCTATAAGAGTGGAAGATGTGAGCCTTGTGGATCATCATACGGTGTCAGAATGTCACAGATCAGAAACTGCACTCATTCTCAGTCCACAAGTCAAGCCGTGTACACACTAGGCAGCATTCTATCAGAGAGCCACTGAGGCTGCTGTTTATTTCTGAGAGAGGGTCTTACTGGCCTGTAGCACTGGCTGGCCCAGTACTTACATGTTGCCTCGGGGTCTCAAACATCGGCAGTTCTCTGCTCCAGCCTCCTGAGTGCTAGCATTTATATGTGTGCTACCACACCTAGCTGCAACCTAGTTTCTGTTTTGTGGGTTTGTTTTTTGAGACAGGATTTGGATTTCTCTGTGTAGCCTTGATCTATCCTGGACTCACTTTGCAGACCAGGTTTTCTTTGAACTCAAGAGATCCACCACATGAACACAAGAACTTCCTGTATTTGTCTGTCCAAGTCTAGGGTGACAGGCACAGGACGAGACCCCTGGTACTGGCCTGGTATGTCTTTAACCTGAACACTAAGGAGGCAGAGGCAAGCTGAACTCTGTGAGTTTCATGTCAGTCTGGTCTATGTAGTGAGTTCCAGTCAGGGCTACACAGTGATACCCCATCAAAAACCAAAACAAAGCGAAAGTAAAATGCTTAAAAATATAGTAAACACCTTAACTGAAATAATAATTTCTCAAAAGTATAAATATTAGTCAGATATGGTGGCTCAAACCTTTAATCCCAGCACACAGGAGACAGAGACAGGCAGATCTCTAAGTTCAAGGCCAACCTGCTCAACAGAATGAGTTTCAGGATAGCCAGGGCTATAGAGCTACAGAGAGACTCTGTCTCAGGAAAAAAAAAAAGTTCAAAGGTAAACATGGAGAGGGCTGGAGCGATGGCTCAGCAGTTGGAACACTGGCTGCTTTTCTAGATTATCTACATCAGTTCCCAGCACTCACATGGTGGCCCAAAACCATTTGTCATCTCTTGATCCCAAATGCAAGACCTCTTTTTCTGATCTTATAGGCAAGATGCATGCATGTGGTGTAAATACACACATCCAGAGAAAAATCTAAACTCTGAGAGTTAGCAAGGGCTAGTCTAAGAGTTAAAAGTGCTGAAAGAGCTGTAGAAATGGAAGCTTTTGTGCCATGTTACCAAGGGTCACTCAGGGTAGTCCAAGCAGGTTAGTCTACAGACCTTTTCCTAGCACAGCTCCGGGTTCCGGAAAGGCACTGCAAGGCAACAGCATTATAGACCTAGCCAGCCGGAAAAGGGCCCTCCGCACATACCAGTCTCGCTTGCCTTTGCTCCACCGCTGCTGCCTTTGCCCCAGCTGCCCAGCTGTGCCTTTGGAACCAGCTGAATCTTCTCATCAATGGTGGGCTGTAACAAGAGGGGCCAAAGGTCATTCACAGGTATATTCTACAGTGGCTTTCCTCAGTGTGATACAGCCAACTTTAGCAACAAGTTTTTGTCTGGAGCTTGGGTTTGAGAAACATGAATGTGCTAGGCAAGGCGGCACAAGCCTTTTAATCCCAGCACCTGGGAGCCAACGTTCTAGGCCAACCTAGTTTTTTTTTTCCATAGGGTTTCTCTGTGTAGCTTAAAACTGGCTGTCCTGGAACTCACTCTGGAGACCAGGCTGACCTCGAACTCACAGAGATCTGCCTGCCTCTGCCTCTTGGGTAGTGGGATTTAAGGTGCTGTGCCACCACTGCCCTATATTAAGGCTTTTCTTAAATGTCGCTCCACGAAACAGTGTGATGACCACACTGGTTTCCAGGGTGTGCTCAGGTCCTCTGCTCAGCACGGCTTACAAACTTGTCAAATGAATACACAGCTTCAAATGATTATTCTTATACAACAATGCCGAGTTATGTGAAAACTGCTTTGTCCGCTTATTTATCTCTGACTGGCTAAAAACTCACAGCAAACCTCCTGCCTCAACTTTTTAAGTGCTAGATTTACAAGTGCGTACTGACATACGTGGCTTTGTTACTGTGCCTGTGTATGGGTGTGTGTTTTTAGGGCCTGAAAAACCTAGGCTGGCGTTAAGCATGCTACCGGTTGTAGCTGACGATGACCTTAGGTTCCTGGCTCTCTTGTCTCTACCTCCTAAGTACTGGGTTTACAGGCGTGTACCTCAATTTGCAAATTCTTTAAAATATCATACTACCTTAGTGATTTTCAAAAATTTGGAGGGGTCCAGTACACGGCTGTTCTTGGCGCCTTGAACGGTATTCCATCCACCTTCATCCACTCTCTGGACGCCTGCAAGGAGGACAGACATGTCAGTCTCTCATCACCTCAAGTCTGTTTGTCACTGAGTGAGCAATACTGTCTACTGAGGAATGACAACTAAAACACGGAGATGACACACAAAGCTGTTAGAATATTTATGACAGTCCTGTTAAGAGAAAGTTTCTTTTTCTTTTTTTGAGACAGATCAGGGTGGCTAATATGGAGGCATGTCACTACACCTGGCCTGGAGGCTCTTTAATCTACACATTGAGAAAATGCAAAGCACAAGCACCCTGGCTCTCAACAAACATTACTTAGACAAAAACAGAAGACACAAATGACGACTAGGTAGTGGCTGAAGTGGGGCTAAGCGCAGTGTCTGCAGGGTAACAAACACTGCATCTACACCTGGAGGACTGGATGGGCTTCACTATGTAACTATGGAACGGAAATGCTTTCCTCCCTCTCCAACCCTTAGATGCTCAGGAGGAAAACCCTGACTTCTCTTTCTCTCATGTTTCAGGTCTAATTGTTAGATCTTGCCAGGTCCAAATTTAAAATATTTGCAAAGCCAGTATGGTGGCACATACCTGTCAACCCAGAGTTTGGGAGGCAGAGGCAGGAGAATCATCAATTCTAGGCCAGCCTGGGCTATACAACAAGTTCCAGGCTAGCTTAGACACATGGTGAGACCCTGTCTCAAAAGACAGGCCAGGTGAGGTAGCACACACCTGTGATTCCTGCACTTGGGGAGGCAAGAGGCAGGCAAATCTCTATTAGCTCAAGGGCAGCCATGTCTACAAAGTGAGTCTAGGATAGCCAAGGCTACACAGAGAAACCCTGCCTTGAAAAACCAACCAACCAAAGAAACCACTAATATAATGGATGGAGCCCTTTAAAGGTTGCTGAGTTCACCTCCACTTTAACTTCCCAAATAAAGATAAGGACCCCCTGTCTTCAGCCTCCAGCTTCTGCTCTACGTGGTGGCTTTGGTATGATTCTATACAGTTCCTGTTTGTAACATATCTAGTTGTCATCATCTCAATGAGAAAGATAAGACTCTCTGCCGAGCTCTCAGTACTCTGGTGCCCACTGCCTCTGGCTGCTCTTTCTTGTGGGGCCTCTCAATATAGGCGTCGAGCTCTACCACACACCACTCCTGTCTCGGCGTGAACAGCTGCCGGGCCTTTGTGCTTCCTCTTCCCTCTGTCCGAGTCCTTCTCCCAAAGACGTGCACAGAACTTCCCACCCACACCTGCTTTGAGTTGGTACAGTAGCAGGAGCAGGAGCAGGGAGCCCAGTCTTCCTGTTTAAAAACCCGTGGGATAGTGAGGTGGCTCAGGAGGTAGAGGCAGCTGCTGCCAAGCCTGACAACCTGAGTTCAATCCCAGGACCAACATGACAGAAGGAGAAAATAGGTTGTTCTCTGTTTTCTTCAAGTTGTTCTCTGATCTCCATAGCATGCCATATAAAAACAAAACAAAACAAACAAACAAACAAAAACAACAAAAAAACCAACAACTTGAAAATTACACCTTGCAGTCCCCACATTTCTCTTCTAAATTGTTCCATGGAAGTTGTTGAATAAATGGTACATTATACTTCAGTACTGGCTTACTGCTGCCAGCACGTGGCCCTGTTAAGTGGCAGGCACTCAGAACTTGGTGATCACAGCACTGCCTTCTGAAAGCTGCTCCTGGACTGTCTGGCACCCAATGCCAGTGCCCATCACACACTCAGTTCTTCTTTCACCGACGCCTACATTCTAGCTCTTTTCAGTCACTCTGCTGTTAAACACTCATGTGGGCATCTCCTATGAATTAGGCCTTAACAACTTCTCTGATTCTTGCTCCGTTTTGCTCAACAGTAAATGATAGTTACTTCCTGGAAAGCACGAGGGGCAGTCCATGAAACGCAAATGTAAACTTTGCTCCCAGAAGCCTCAGCTCTCCTGGCAGCTCCATTATGGCAACACTTTGTGTGTGCTAAGTTCCAGACGGTAGTAACTGAACGCTCACTCTGAGCCAGATGCCACTCTGGACAACTCCTTGCAAGCATCTACCTTGCAAGCAAGTGCAGTGTGAAAGGTCATACAGCTAGGAAACAGCAGAGCTGACATGCAGGGCCAGGCAGCCACAGTTCCTGTTTTGAACACTCCCACTTCTTGAGCCAGCCATGCATGTCACTTAGTCAGCAATCTTCCATAGAGATGCTCACTCCAGCACAGGGGACACTAACAGGACTTATGTTCATCTGTGACAAGCTTAAAATAGAGTGACCATCGTGGAAAGGTTTCTGCTCCGATGTTCCAAACCTTTAGTCAGAGGATGATTTCAGGCAGCAAGCGCCTTTCTGCTTTGTCCTTTGCCCTCTCATCCTCTAGTCTACTTCTTTTTAAATTTTATCTGAAATTACGTATGTATGGCTTTTTTGCCTACTTGCGCATCTACAAACCATATGCATGCACATGTTCTTGGGGGCTGGAAGACAGCTGGGTCTCTGGGATTGGAGAGACAGGTTGTTGTGAAACGCTGCATGGGTGGTGGGAACGGAACCTGGGTCCTCAGTAAGAGCAGCCAGTGCTCTGAAGCACTGAGCTATCTCTCCAGCCCTGCTCTCTCCTGTTCTTATTGGCAGGGTCTCTGCTCCTTACGCACTGGGTTTCAGAAGCAGTTGCACGGTGGAGTTCAATGAACCCTTCTGACTCGTGCAATAAGCCACACACCTGGAGCTTCCCAGAGATCAACTGCAGCAGGTCTGCCTGCCATGCACAAGGCCTTAGCTTCTACCCACAGCGCCAAAAGGAAAAGTAAAACAAAACAAACAAAACAAGTGATAGGCTCTCTGCTTACATAGCACTCGCCTGACACTTTCAAGTTTGCATACTTAAACTAGCAGGGACCAAAACCACGCCCCTGACCTCCGTTCTTCCAGCAAACACTGTCCCATTCCACCTCAACCCTGAAACTGCACTCCAGTAAGATTGGTTTATTCCTTTTGGAAGTGAGTATTTATTGCATTTCATAACTAGCGTCCTTTCAAATGCCAGCCATTCAGTAAGGCCAGGCCACCTTCACATAAAGGTTTCTTCCTGTTTCCCATCTCTCTCTCTCTAAAACTTCACATCATTCTTAGGTGTAAACTTACATTAACAGAGAACATATCTGAACTGAGGAACCCTAGGCACTCACTGGACAATGCATCCTGAGGGGTCATGCTGCTGCAGTGCAAAGAGTGCCATTTTCCATTGCTTCTCTTACTTTTTGTGTAACTCTTACAAGCGTAGACGGAAGATGCTCACTGCAGGCCTGTGAATGCCTGGCTTTGCACACGTCAACACACACTCCATTCTGTACTCTCTAACTCAATGGTTAGTCTCAGGTGTCTTGGTGCTGTTTGACAACCACCTCTCTGTTCTTTGTGACCTCATTCCCAGTTCTTACCTAACAGTTCCCAGCACCTCATACCCCACTCTGGCTATCTCGGCTCTCACCTGGCCTTCTTTTCTCCTTGGTCATCAGCTGTTGGACTTTCCTTTGCTCTTCTTGTTCTTCTATTTTGGCCTCTTTATGAATCTGTTCGATAGTTTTTGGGCCCTGATCTGCTCTTCGGGACACCCAATTGCACTATAAAGTAGAAAATTAGGTTATCATTCAAGTGATGCAGAACTTGACAAAAAGGGCTAATAGCCTGGCTTGTTAAATGTGCATTATGTGCAAGGCTGTGTTTGGTCCTCAGCACCACACACAAGAACAATAATATAGTAATTTTACAAATAAAAATAAAGTAAAAGACTATACTTTTGCTGGGTTGTGGTGGCACATACCTTTTAGAACCAGCCCTTGGTAGGCAGAGCCAGGCGAATGTGAGTTTGAGGACAGGTTGGTCTACCGAGTGAGTTCTAGGATAGCCAGGGGTACACAGACTGAGGGAAACATATAAAATACCTACTAAGTGGAGAAGTTTGCTAGTTTCTCAGCTTGTTGTAGATATTTTGTATACTCTAGGAATGCAAGCTAAGAAAATTACCAACTCTGGCTGGGTGTGCAGCATACATTCCAATTGGTGCATAAAAGTCAGAGTGAAGGAGTGGCTGAGGCAGCCGTCACTACTGTTGACACTTGAAGAGGAGAGAAAGTGGACCAGAAGAGTTAAGGATCCCCAGGACCGTGTAACACTAGGTGCTAATGTTCATGGTACAGTTCATAAGGATGCTACATCAAAGGTGACGACCATTTTACCTTCAATGACATGACTCTGGTACCCTATCTAGAATGCCACACAAAGCTGACTCTCCTCAGGAGACAAAACTTGCCTCACTCTATCCCAACCACTATGCCAATGATTGAAATGAGCATGTGTCGCGGAGACACGAGTGGAAAAAAACGTTGAATTTAGCATGTAAGGGAGCTCTGATCAACTGGCCAAGGCTTTTGCTATTACGGTCACCCCTGGGTTGAGCAGGACAAAGAGGCCTCTTTGATGCCAAATGGGAAGAGGTGGGACTATGGATTCAGCTGAGGTAGTCACTTTAGCTGTTAAACCAAGAGAAAGGAAGGCCTATGATCACCTCAGCTGGTGTGACAGGGTACACAGAGCGCAGTTGAAACACACTCATCTTGTTAAATTTTAATAATATCTAAATGGTAGCACTAGTGTCACCATAAAAACCACAGCACAAGGCTCAGTTCAACATGTTCACTGCAGAGACGAGACTGGACTGCCGAGTCTACAATGAGTCTCACTGACCACCATTAAATTCAGATGACTGATGTCAGGCTGCAGGGTGGTTTGATAACTGAAGAAGAAGAAGACACCCAACAGGCAGCACCATCCGCGGGTCAGTTCAGTGCTGGACATGAAGCAAACCAACTTTTCACCTACACAAACATCACTGTCTTCTTCATTCAAGTCCTTGAAACAGATGCGACTTCATCATGGTTTTGTATTTGTACTTTTTTTTTTTTCCTTTTCTTTTTGTCACCTTGACATAATCCAGGAAGAGGGTCCTCAATTGAGAAAATGCCTCCACCCAGACTGCCTGTAGGCAAACCGGTAGGGTATTTTCTTGCTTAGTGCAGGTGTGTATAACCCCTAAGCAGGTGGTCCTGAGTTGTGTAAAAAGGCAGGCTGAGCAAGCCATTCAGTAGCATCCCCCGATGGCCTCTGCTTCAGTTCCTGCCCTAACTTCCTTCCAGGATGGACTGTGAACTGAAACTAACCCTCTCCTTCCAAGTTGCTTTAGTCATGGCGTTTACTGATAGAAACCTAACATACCAGCCTGAGGTCTATCACATCCTGAAGCATGAATCGAATCCTGGAGGATGTTTTTCTTTCTTTGACGATTTTCTCCATCTGGTTAAAGTACTGGTCCATGCGTGGCTGCAACACATAAAACCACCATGATTACTGACTGAGAAATTCAATTTTCTTTTTTCCACGTACTTTTCTTTTGTTTTTCACTTTTATTACAAAGGGTGTAAACTCTGCCCAGGTTGCCTCAAACTTGTGACCCTCCTGCCTCAGTCTCCTAAGTGCAGAGATTACAGATGTGTAATGGTACTTCACCAAGGTACCAAGAACATTTTTAGGTGATTTGAGAATAATATCTTGCAGGTGGTACATGCCGGTAATCCTAGCACTCGGGAGGCTGAGGCAGGTGGATAAGAGTTCAAGGTCAGCTTGGTCTATAAAGTGAGTTCAGGAAAGCCATGGCTACAAAGAGAAACCCTGTCTCAAGAGAAAAAAAAAAAAAAAAAAAAGATTACCACCTTATGGTTGAAAGCAACGGTAAAATTGTACTGGAATTAGTTCTCTCCTCCCACCATGTGGACCCTGAGGAGCTAACTAAGGTTGGCAGGCTTGGCAAGCAAGCAAGCATGGCCATTCAACCACTTCCCTGGCCCCGGTGATAGCAGTTAATGGAGAGTGTGCACGCACCATGAAAAGCACACTCCTGCCAGGCTCCTGCATGTTATACCGTAGCTCTAGGAGACACCACTGGGTCTTTTGCTCCATTTCCTACAATCTCTGCCGAAACTAATGAAAGCAGAGTAAGTTGTAGGATGCTGAAAGCTTAGGCCAGAAAAACTGGAGGCTTTAATTCTGAACTCTGGTTACATGGAGAGAAATAACCCCCAATCTTGTATAATTATGGGATTTGGGATTTTTGTCACAAACAAACATACCGCTAGGTGACTCACTTTGACATTACTTCAGTGAAGCATTTCAATTCGTTGCCTTTATGTGGACACCTGCAGGCCATGTCTTAACTAGAGTACTTTTAATAGTCTCCTAGCTAATGGTTAGGTGGCCACGTCATTGATTAGTCCATAAACTTAAGAGAGCGAGTGAAACCTGGGCACCATAGCCTATTCTTTTAACCTCAGCACTCGGGAACAGAGGGAGGTGGGTCTCTATGAGTTCAAAACCAGTCTGGTCTATATTTTGAATTACAGGACAGTGAGACCCTGTCTCAAAACAAAACAAACAACTAAAAAGGAAGTTCATGAGAAAAAGAGCAGGATGGAACAACTCAGAGACCTATCAACTGACCGGCCTAGAGTTAGGGACCTCCTCACCTTAGATCTAAAACAAATGAGGTGAGGAGCACTGTCAGTCAGACTTTGGCAATGAGCAGGCCAGGAGGATCACGCACTGCTGGGATGGGGTGGAGCACTGCGCCTGACCCTCACACAGCCTTCTGAGCCTCTGGGATTTTACCTTTGCTTTCTCGAAGTCCAGGTCTTTGCCAATGGTGGTGAGCAGGCGACAGAGGCACTCCAGGGATTCCTCGTCATGGTTCTTTAGCAGCTTCACCACACAGTCATGCATGATGGCCTCCGTCAGCATTTTGAGTTTAAAGAGTTCTCCAATGAATTTGATGTTGCCGATGGATCTCCGCCGGGCTTTGTCCTTGGCTTCTTCCAGTTCGTCATGAAGCCGCGTCCTCTCCTCTGGCTGTTGTGTAAAGAGGAGGTGAGAGCACCTAAGATACAGTGCCTTACTCCTTCTGGGCTCAAATCCCCTTTGAGGCCCTGACACAGACCTACACACAGAAGTGTGCATCTATCAAGATTTGTGAACCTAGCAACCTCTGTAAGGCCCAAGGGTAGACTGGCTTCTATGGTGGACCTGAGTACCCTTAACATTTGGAAATAGAAGGACTAAAGCATTTTCCTTGACACCAATACAAAATACCTTCAACCACCTACCCACCCACCCACCCACCCACCGAACAGGTCCCTTCACAGGTGCCATAGGAAGCTGTATTATCAACAATTCTGACAGTGCATGATGTGAAGTACTCACAGCGCTGGCAGCTTCCAGTTCCTTCTGCTTCTTCTCAAAGACATCATCATCTGCTTTATCTTTTTCAAATTCCTTCTGGCAGCGGTTTAGCAGCAGCTTCCGGAAATTCACTGTGTTACCGGGCTTGTCTGCCATGGGTACTTTCAGCTGCATTCAGAGAGGAAAGCACAAAGGAAGCCAGATTACTTATCGCAGACAGACACACAGGTAAGCACTCTCAAAAATGTAGCCTCAGTCATTTACACGGTGCAATGGAAAGCTGTCCTGACTCTTACACAGAGAAGACACACACTCATATACACCTTCTGTCTTTTGTGGATATGCTTCAAGCTGCCATGGACTCTTTCCAGTGCAGTTGTTACCTGCAAATGTCTAGACTTTTAAACTGTGGAGGGTTATCCTTGGTTTAAATCTTGTTTATTATTACTGTATGTATGTAAGAGGTGTGTGTGTGCACACGTGTACATGCATTCACATGGATGATTCTCACTCTCTACATGGGTTATGGGAATCAATCTCAGGTCACAGGGTTGTTGAGCAAGCACCTTTCTGCACTGGGCTGTCTCACCATCCCTTTTATTTAAACACAGACTGCAGCATCCATTCTAACAAAACATGAAACTCTCCTGCGGTTACTGTGCAACATGCAAAAGGCTGTCCCTGAACTCACAAAGTGGATCCAACAGCTCCACAACTAATATATTGCCTGGGCCCAGTGGGCGAAAACGGTGTCCTTCTTGCTTTGGTTGTACCGGGCAGGGATGGAAGCACTACAGTACTTAATGCCATGCTCACTTTGATTTATCATTGGGATAGGACCTTCCTGTAGCTAGTCTTGACCTCATTATAAAGCCAAGCGTGATGGTGAATCCCTCATCTTCTTGCTCTACCTCTGCCTCACAAGTGCTAGACCAGACATACTATCAAGAGTTAATCTTATCAACCAGATAGATGTCAATACCCGCTGATCAAGGCTGAAGGGATGGAGGACCTGGAGGATAGACCTGTGATACTGGAGAAAATGCTCCCTATGAAGCAGGAAAGATCATTTCCTGTCTTCTAACCAGCCCAGGGCCAACACTGCAGCTGCAAGCATTAGCTCAGGAAGCAGGGCAAATCAAGCCCTACAGTTCAGAAAGCTACCATAGGCCTGATGTCAGCCCCCACAAAGAACAGCAATGCTATCCCAGTGCGGCCAGGTCCACTCTGTCACGCCAGGGCCCAAAGCTTGTCAGTCTTCAAGAGAGACGCCGTGGCTGGCATATGTAAAGCGGCATAGGCCTGCAATCCCAGCATTTGGGAGGTGCAGATGAGAGGGAGGATCTGAGTTCAAAGCCATCTGTAGCTACAGAGTGAGTTTGAAGTCTGTCTAAGTGATAACAGTGTCTTTAAAACAACCACCCCCTATGTTTAAATGAGAAATGAATGGCCTATGCTTTATGTCCAGGGGAACATTTAAAGCTAGGCCCGAAGAGCCAGGCTAAGGATTCAAAGACTCACTACTTGCTATGACTCACTACTCGCTATATACACATAAGGCACTCCTAAACAACGTGCCTGAGTTAACAGAGAGAGCAAGCATACAGAGCAGGACCGCTCCTTGTGGTGATGGCGGCCGGCACAGGGTCAGCCATCTTGGACATGAATGTCAGGTACGAAATCTCTTTAAGTAAGAGCACTTGTGTGCTGCCATACATGCTGGGCTGGAGAAAAGACATTTGTCTCTAAAGGGACAAAGCTCTCGAAACTTATAAACGCTGTGATAATTATGGTGCTCAAATGAAACTGGAAAGTGCAAGGCAGCTGGGCACTCAGTGCTGCTGCAGCGCATACAGTCATACTGGGCTGAGCTGTGACCCAGCAGCCATCTTCCCAGAAAGCACATTCTGGCCTGAGGAACTGTAAGTGACAAGCACTTGTGTGCTGACAGTGCATCCAGTCTGACAGGACGGTCACTCTGAAACATGATCCACTGTAAAGCAATGGCTCAAATGTGGCTGCTTTGATCTACTGCAATCTTCTTTCAGGGGCCAATGTGTACAACAGGTTATGTACACTGCATAGAAGCAAGAAAAGGCATCTTTACCAGATACACCTGAAACACACGCAGAGGGACACCCGCAAGACTCTATAAATAGAGTGTTCATTCTGAAGTGCCCGTACTGCTTCAGGCGCTGTGCATGCCTCCTCACTCGGCTCACTCTAGATACATCCTACTGTCCAAGGCAGTTGTTCGATCTGTAATCCCAGATCTGTGAGTGTCCTGTCAGTTTTCCAAGTGCTGGACTTAAAGGTGTGCATCGCCAGACTTGCTTTCAATTCATTACCGATGAGTCTAACCTATTCTCAATCCTGTCATTCCTTCCCCATTTTGCTTCTAAGCTTTTCGAGGGGAACACTGCAAGTTCTGGGTGTGACATAACATCCAGATGCTTCATTCTTTATGTCCCAGGCTCACACACCTGCCACACACACACAGATAAGATACAAGAGAACTCACAGGGAACGAAAGGGGATTTTTAAGTTCTTGTTTTATTTTCTCCCTCTGGCTTTTTGAGACAGGGTTTCATGTAAACCCCGGCTACTTAGCTAAGGGCCTTGGCCTCCTGATGTGCCTGCTAGAATTTCGGGCCTGCCCTGTGGCACCTGCTCAAGTTCTTTGTTTTTCTTAGTTAAGGTTACTATTGCTGGGATAAAACACCATGACCAAAAGCAAATTGGGGAGAAAAGGGTTTATTTCACTCACAGCTCATCATTAAAAGCTGTGCAGGCAGGAATTCAAGCAGAAACCTGCAGGCAGGAGCTGATGCAGAGGCTACGGAGTGCTGCTTACTGACGTGCTCTCCAATGGCTTACTCAGCTTGCTTTCTTATAGAACTACAAGTCCAGGGGTGGGGTGGACTCAGCCACAATGGGCTGGGCCTTCCCACATCAGTCATTAATTAAGTAAATGCCCTACAGGCTTGCCTACAGCCCAATCTTATGGAGGGCTCCTCTTCTCTGACGACTCTAGCTCATTTCAAGTTGGCATAAAGCAAGCCAGCACACTTTTGCATGCAGGCAATTGTTCTCTCACAAGCAAAGGTGTAATTTAGAGACATTCTGAAGTGAGAATTTTCATTTTGACTATAATTAATTAAAATAGAACATGGCAACTTAAGGTTAATAATTAGTTGGGTTTTTTTTTTTAAACTGAAAACTTGTTTATTTATATTTCTTCATTTATTTGAAAATAGGTTCTGCTATATATAGCTTTGGCCAGCCTAGAACTTGGTACATAGCCCAGGCTGGCCTTGAATGTTTCATGGTCCTCTTGTGTCTGTTCCTGAGTGCTGAGATTATAGGAATGAGCTACAATGCCTGGATAGTATATTTATTCTTTTATTGCTGAGACAGGGACTGGCTGGCATTGAATTTGCAATGATACTCCCACCATCATCATTACAGGATATTTCTCTAAATCATTTTTCTCCATGCCACTTGTTTTGGAAGTTCCAAAGACTTTAAAGTCTTACAGTGTTAAATTCCAGGCCTGTGCCTTCTAGTCTGCAGAGGGCCCTGCAGGCTTCTTCAGTCATTTCTAATTCAACTGGGAGAAGCTATAACATCAACAGCATGATGTTCTCTTACAATCCCCTGAAACTGTACGTGGTTTGCCTTAGAACAATGTGGTAAGGAAAAGCACCATGTGCAAATGTGTAGCTTGTAAAAGAACTCTGTGCCATCAAATTCCTCAATATATCTAACAATGTCAGAAAAAAAGGGACTCCAGTCTAGTCTTTAGAATTGATTTACCTAATCACTGTAAAGACACATGAGGATGTACTCATTCATTCATTCACTCATTTTTGCAGTGCTGGATGGGCTCCAGTCACCAAGAAGGGTTGAAATGGAGGTACAGTTAGGCTTAGGTAGATCACTGGTAACATAGCTTGCTTAGCATGTGCAAGGACCTGGGTTTCTTGTCTTGCACCAAAACCACAGGAATAACAAACAAACAAAGAGAATAAGTGGGTGTGTGCTATACAAGCTATCTAAATGGCACTGAGGCTGAAAAAGAAAAGGCTTAAAAATTCTTCTAAATAATAAAAATACATATTGTCCTCAATATGACAGCAACATTGAGCTAGGGTTTCTTGAACACTACACTGTTTGGGACGGAAAGCTACGTGCTGTCTGAGACTGTCCGTTCCCTGTGCAGTATGCAGCAGCACCCTTGCTTCATAAGAGGCCAACACCAACAAACAGTGTCTCTAGACACTGCTGGTGGCTGGTGACATGACTGATCCAGTTCATTGCTGGAGATAAGGTTCCATCAATTAACCAAGAACAATGCTTGAGGGCCGAGGGCACTGCTCGATGGTTAAGAGTACTTGCTGCTCTCCAGAGGACCAGACTCAGTTCCCAAGCACCCACATCAGGCCGTCCACAACTGCCTGTAACTACAGGGGAACTGATGCTCTCTTCTGTCCTCCCAGGCACATACACTCATGTGTGCACACACCTTGTCCTGATGCACAGTCTTAAGGAACTTGCAGAACTGTAACACTGAGTCTGTCCTTTGAAATGAACAAATCTGGTTGTTCGCAGCATGCGTGTGCACACACAAGTCAGAGTGACTTAGCAGCAGAGAGCAGGGGAGGCTCAGCAGGCTGCTGCTGGCATCTGCACAGAGCCAGTTCCAGCCTGTCTCATTCTCTCACTCCTCCTCTTTCCCTGTCCACAACTATCTTCAGCAGTTGAAAGACTGCCCAAAGCAAAAATTTTATGCTTTTAAATAATATTCAGTTGCTTCTCTTTTTTAAAAATAAGATTTAGTTTTTTTATTTATGGGATGTTTGTATATATGTTATGGGTTAGATTAATGGCTATGGACAATTTAAGAATTTTTCTTTTTTGGATGACAGGGTCTTACTTGGTGTCCTAGGCAGGCCTTGAACTGTTAGTGATAATGCTCCTGAACGCCAGGACTTGAAGATGTGAGCTATTATGTCCAGCAAGAGAGGACAATGATCAGATTTTGGACGTTTTTGGTGATAAGACAACTACCTCTTCATTTTCAGAGGCCAGAATTAGAACACTTAATTGAACTTCAAATTCAGTTCATGTTAAAGTTAGCACCTGCTCTAGTTCTGTAAGATGACACTCCAGAATAAAGTTGTTGTCTATAATTTAACTCCATATTACTAACTTAAGCCTTCATCAGTCTTCCAGACACATTACAGCCATTTCAAGCAAGTCTCTGTACTATCCCCTAGAGGAGGGGAAAGACATTACTTTAGCAAGATTCTTTTCTTTCAGTGAGGCTACTACACATCAGCACTACCAATATATTCTCCCCTTTCCATTGCCCCAATAACACTCTGGGAAGAATGTGCAGCGAGGGGAGAATATACCTCTTGGCGACTCTGGTTTTACTGCTTCCTCTCTTCTTACCGTTACTAGGCACCGACACATGTTTGCGTACGCCACAGAGAAGCTGGGCTCATCAATAGCCTTCTCAAAGACCAGGTCGATGACTCCCTTTAGCCGCTCCTCTGTGTCCACGGTAAGTCCCGACACTTGCTTCATCAGCTGGTTGAACATCTGCGGTGTCAGTTTATTTAAGATGCTTCGAACTTTTCTGAAAAGTTCCTAGGAGGGTTAAAATAAAGGGCATTAACCAATGAGTGCAACTTAACATGCAATTTAAATGAATCCAACTAACAACTTATAATAACTAAGGAGAACTCCACCATCTGCCTTTGGCTACTGAGTATTTAGGGAGGAAGGACTTTAGTGACTTCAAGGTCAGGAAAACTGCTTATACTTTTATTTCTTTTTCCACTTTTCTCCTACGGCACCAAGAATTCTAACTAGGGTTCTCGGTTCAGACCAGCATGACAAGGTGCATCTAAAGTTTTAAAATGGTTGATGCGACCTTTGAATGACTATTATTTTTGTAAATTTATTCCTAATATGGGCTAACTAAAAAGATTTTCATTCAATTAAAAAAAAGTGTATCTCGTGTAGCTCAGGCTGTCCATGAGCGTGGCATGCAGCTAAGCATTTCCTGAGGTCATCCAGGACAGCTCCCTGAGTGCTGGGTTCACAGACATGCCCCTCAAGCCTTGCCATGCTGGTTCATGTAAAATCTGGCATGGGGCTTCTACCCACCAAGTGACATCCAGCTTTGGGAAAAGGATTTTTCAACACTGTCACAATCTTCATAGAAAGTAACTTTTATGTATGAATGAGGAATATATCTTAACTATAGTATAAATTATTTGTGTGGATTACTGGGGAAAACCTTAAATGTTGGATTACAAATGGAAGAAAGCTGACCCATGCAGAAAAACAGAACTGTAATATTATGTACTAGCACAAAAATGCTGACTGTTCCTCCCAAGATGAGTAATAACCCAAAATGTTTAGCCTTTTCACTATTTTGAATAAGCAGTTACAAGCTGGACTAGAACCAGATGTGGTAGCGCACACCTGTTATCCCAGCACTCAGGGAGGCAGAGGCAGGAGGATCTCTGTGAGTTCAAGGCCAGCATGGCCTACAAAGTGAGCCCACGATAGCCAAGGCAACAGAGAAACTATGTCTCGAAAAGACAAATTAAAAACCTACCCCCTACCCCTCCCAAAGAGCTGGATTAGAGCCACGTGGGAGTGGCAGTGGCAGACGACTTTAATCCTGGCACTCAGGAGTCAGAGGCAGGCGGACCTCTTTGAGTTCGAGGCTAGCATGGTCTACAGAGCAAGTTCTAGGAGAAGCCTCATCTTGGGGGGGAAAAAAAAAGCAAAGAGCTGAATTAGAGCTAAACCAGCAGGTACGTTCTTTCAAAAAAGTGAAGACCAAGATGAGCAGCAGTAACCCACATGTCTTTGTAATACTGCTATTCAGTGGCCCACAAAAGGTCATCGGTGTAACAGGGCAAAGAAAAAGAAAACCCAGGATACCAGAAAAGGAGAAACCAAGCCCTACCCACAAACGGCACTGCTGTTTGCAAGCAAAGACTTCAAGGAGTCTCCAAAAGGGCTCCTAGTAGCAGCCCAGACACTGACCTCGGGGTGAAACAGCATGCTGCGAAAGCAGGCAGTCTATACACCTCCCTCCTCCCGCTCTCCCCTCTTTCCTGGTTTTGGTTAGTGTCTTGCTGCAAAGCCTGGGCAGGCAGGGAACTGGCAATTCTGCAGCAATCCCTGAGCAGGGACCACAAGTCTAAACAGGTGTGTGAGCTGGGGCACACACGTAGCACCTGCAGCAACTATTTCTATATCAGCAATGAATAACCACAAATAAAAACGAAACCGCTGGCAACAGCATTAATCAACCCAGTACTTAGTTAAAAACCTAACAAGATATCCACAGCTTTCTAACAGGTTCAGAAAACCATCCCAGAAAGAGCCAGAGAAGACCTGAGCAGAGATAGACGGATGATCTCATTCACCTACTGGGAGACTCACTTTTGCTGTAATGTCAGTTTTTGCCAAAGTCATCTACAATTAACTCAGTCCTGATCCATACAGGCTTTCTATGTTTCTTCTGGTAAAAATCGGAGTTAATCCAATACTACAGATGTAAAGACAAAACCAAAACTAAACGAAACACCCCAAACGGGTTCATTTCCCAGGATATGCCCAGCAGCTCACAACCCTCTTATCATTTCAGTTTCAGAGGATCTGATGGCCCTTTCTAGGCTCTGAGAGCCTATGGCACATACAGTGAACAGATATATAAGTAAGTGGCCAAAACACTCAAAACATTGTGGTTCTGGGAAAGACAAATAATGAAAGTGGCACTTTTTTAAAATTTATTTTTATTACACACACACACTTCAGCATGAAGGTGTGCCTGCAGGCCAAAAGAGGGCACCAGATCTCATTATAGATGGTTGTGAGCCGCCACGTGGTTGCTGGGAATTGAACTTGCAACCCCTGGAAGAAAAACCTCTGCAAGAGCAGCCAGTGCTCTTAACCTCTTGAGCCACAGCTCCAACCTGAAAGTGCTGCCTTTAACATTAGGGTAAAAGGCTGAGTCTGAGGCTAGCTTGGTCTACATAACCAGCTCCAGGACAGCCAGGGATACATATAGAGACCTTATCACAACACAAAAACAACAAAACCACTGAGATGCAGGCTCAGCAGGAAAAGGTGCTTCACTCTAAGCATGATGAGCCAAGTCTGTTCCCCTGGGACCCACATGGTATAAGGAGAAAACCAATAACCAAACAAATAAATGTTTTTTAAAAACTGAGATGAGAAATCGGTGCTTCAGCTAAATTGATCTGAAAAGAATGACAGAGGAAACAGAGAACGAGATTAGGGAAGAGATCACCAGAGAAAACTAAAAAGTTGCTTCTAAATTCTAGATTAGAAATCAACAGCTGGCAAAGGTTACAGTAATGTAGCAATGTGCTGTCTAGACCAGGATAGGGGAAGGCTCCCTCTTAATTAAGAGCCTAAGAAGGGAAGCAAATACTCACTGGTTCACACTCACAAGAAACATGTAACAGAAGAGGAAAGCGCAGACAAAAAGATAGGGGAGGAAGGGGGCAGAAGAGGGAAATGAGGTGAACACAGTCAAAATAAAATACATACATGAAAATGTCAAAATAAAACGCATTAGGTACAATAATGTATGTTAACAAAAACCATAAAAACAAGATAAAACAGAACAAAAGAATGAAGCTAAGGCTGCAGGACAAGCCTCATGATCATCAGTGTGAGACACAGTGATCTCTTCCTTTTATCTCTGTAGTATTGGAGATCAGACTGCAGCTTGCCCATGGTAGGTAAGCCTTTACTGGACTGATATTTTAGGTCCTCCAATATAGAAGAAATACATCGTCATTCACGAGGCCTACAGAACAATGCCATTAGATACAGAACAAAAAGCAAGGTTTTTGTCTAATACTTTTAATGAAGCAGGCAGATCTCTGAGTTGGATGCAGCCTTGAATTGGTCTACATGGAGTTCCAGAACAGGCTGGGCCGGTTGCAAACAAAACGAAATGAAACCTTTCCGCATACTGATGAGGAAGAAGAACTTCCCAGGGAAGGCTCAAGCTATTAGCACATCTCTGCCAGAGCACAGGCACAGGCCCCCTCACCTGCGTTTTAATGCTTTCAGGGTCGTCAGCGTGGCTATCCCGCTTCTGGCTGGGCTTCCAGGCGTTCTCTGCCTTCCTCAAGTGCACATCTTCTTTCACAGAGACGGTAATTATCTTTCTGGGCTCCCTTCTCTGGCCAGGTTGAGACCTCCGAGGTCCAACATTCAGCAACTAGAACAAGAACATTGCATCCATTCAGAGAACTGACAGCAGCCTGCATCTGCAGGGCTGCTCAAGCTGCATGGGGGCTCCAAACACTTCCAGATGAAAAGACCGGGTATTAGGTGTTCAAGTTAGAAACACCTTCCTTGAGGCATCAGGAGAGAGGAATATGGCCTCAGAATACCATCATTACAACATCTCTACCTCTAAGAAGACCATAAGGATCAGAAAATAAAGTCTGATGAACTACCACTCCCAACCCAGCAAGCCTGGGCTCAATGGAAGCTACGCTGCACAGGCTGCAGGGGCCACACCAGGACAAGAGACTAAGTTGTGCAGGGCTGCTGAGATGGCCTAGCAGTTATTAATGTTTGTCGGCAGCCTGGCATGGTGGCATACACCTGCAATCCCTGCATGTGGGAGAGAGAGCAGACACAACTCTGTGAGTTTGAGGCCAGCTTGATCTACACGGTGAGTTCTAGGACACAGGGCTACACAAAGTACTGCCTCCAAATTTTATATATGAGAATATATAAAATAAAGTGGATGGGGGTGGGGTGGGTAGAGATGCTGGTTTTCCAAAGGACTTGAGTTAAGGTTCCTAGCACCCTCTTAGGGTAGCTCACAACCACTACTACAAAATGGAGGAAGAGCAAAATGGCTCTCACTGCATTCTTTTCTTGAATTTTACTCCCCCCACTTTTGAAACAATCTTACTATGTAGCTCTGGCTGGCCTTGTAATCAAAGAGATCCACCTGGGACGGCTGGAATTCAAGGGGACACAGGCAGGATCACCAGCCCTTTAGGGCTCACAGCGGAGCATTACCACACTCAACCTTCCTATTCAAGATCAACCATGGAATGGCTACTGAGCTTGGACCTCTCAGCCCTGCTGCACACTGACAACCTGGATTCTCCTCTGGTAAATCATCCAAATGCCGTAAATACTGGCACTGCTTTTAAGAGAAAACACAAAGTGTTTGTAAGACACAAACCACAACTGTATCTCACTTAATAGCTCAGTGCTGACCTTTTAAGTACCTAGGGAACTCCGGGGGAAAATATGGACTAAAGTGCCATGCTTTATAGAAACCAAGTGTCCAGGTCAGGTATGGTCCTAGGCTAGGTCGATAAAAGCATTCTCGCCTCAATGCTCCAAGTCATCCCTTATACCAACCATCAATCAAACACTAGAAATGGCGGTGCCAAGTGGGTATCAAGAAAAAAGTTCAAATCCTCATCAATATTGTCAAATGTACCAAGTAAGGACACAGCACAGATGGCAGGATCTCAAATGTTTTATCAAACATTAAAATAATTCAGGCGTGTACATGCCTTTAATCCCAGCACTTGGGAAACAGAGGCAGGTAGGTCTCCATGAGTTCCAGGACAGCCAGTGTTAAACACAGAGAAACCCTGCCTCAAACAAACAAATCAATAAAAACAAAACAGGTCAGATAAGTGATGAGACATGGTTTAACTGAGAGACACTGAAAATTCTGAAAAAATTCCATCAGGGACAGTTGCTAAACCAGACTCTAAGGACATTTACTTATAAATGAGGCTCTTGTCTTTTGAGACAGGAGACCCTGTCTCAAAAATAAGGTCAACTGGGATAGGGAGGACACTAGGCATGGTCCCTGGTCTGCCCACAGGCATGCACCCTCCTGCACATATGCAGCACACCCCTTATAAAGAGGAACCCTAGCATGCATATTTGAAGATAGTCATTTACAATCTACAAAGGATCTAGCCCAAACAGCTCTGTTAAGACATTCAGCTAACCAAACACTGTCTGGACTTTGTGATTCAGGTGAAGTTCCTGAGGCAGCATGTATAAGTACCTTTTTCAGGGTTGGAAATAACTCACGTAAACAATTTATAATTCCCACTTGAATATATAAAAGCTCATCAGAACAAGTGTATTTGGGTAAAATGAAAGTACAAGAACATCCTGTGAAGTCATGGAATGAAGGACTGGAAAGATGCATCAGGCATTAACATGCAGGCTTTACAACATGAAGCCTGGAGCTCAGCATCCCCAGTGAAGGTGGGGGTGGGGGTGGGGGACACATGTTCCTTGCACTTGCTGCCAGTCAGTGTAGCTGAAACAGCAAGCCCCAGGCTCCATGAGAGACCCTATCTCAAAAGATAAGGTCAACTGTGATGGGGAGGACACTAGACATGGTCCCTGGTCTGCCCACAGGCACGTCCACCAACCCCATATGCACCCCATATAGAGAAAAATCATAGAATGCATATTTGAAGAGTCATTTACAAAACTACTGCAAACCCCAATGAGCACGCCTTGAGATTATAACCTGCACACGAGACCAACTCATACACTTCTCTTCACCTACTTCAAGTTCCCAGGGGAAAGAGCCACCCTGTGTCCAAAGGTTCTACAAGGCAGACCGCACTTCTGTGAACATGGAAGCTGACTGTGGCAGGCTCCAAGCCAAACTGTCCTGGAGTCTTCAGTTCTCTTAATAAACCGTTCACTGTCCACTTCTATGACTGACCACTAGAGAATTCTTTTGGGATGTTCTAACAAATCATATATTCTACTAATCCAGGAGACAAGAAGGTCAATAAATAGCCTGTGAGGCAAGAAGCCTTACCTAAAATCTCCATCAGTGTATCTGAAGAGTGACATTCTTTTGTTCTTTTACTACAAAAATGTCACAGAACTGCCACCAACTTACTAGAAGGTATTTGACAAAACCCAAATCCACATTCTTGGCCCTTGATCTCTCATATTCAACTCCAGAATAAACTCTTACTTACTTTGAGAGCGTTAGTTTGCACTGACACTATAATTATCAACCTTAAAGCGTATGTTTTAAAAACATAGTATTCTCTAAAAACAGTGCTACATAGTGACTGGCTTACACACACCCAGGCACATATATGCATTTGCACAACTACACTCACACCCACATGTGCAGAATCTGGCAGTGTGGCACGCAGCACAGATCCACTGGTGATGCCATTGCCTCCGCTGAAAAGCCTGCCACTGCGAATGACAACCTATAGGCTGTCAATACTATACTCCCTAAATTTCAGCTTCATGGCCTGTATCAAATAAGAGCAAACCCACAACTATTATCACCACAGACATGTCCTAAAGAAAAAGATCCAGTGCGTGCCTGCAGGCAAGCTCTTCACGGGGGAGAGAGAACGGCAGTGGGCTGTGCTCAGCTCCAGAACCAGCAACCCATGCCTGCTCTGCACTTTGCAAAGCTGTAGGAACAAAGGCAGAGAGTAAGGTTAGCTGAGAGGCACTAAATCTCTAGATACCATGACATCTCAGAATCCTCCCCAGGCTGGCTCTACGGCAAAGGCGTGTGCAGGTCACCTCAAGAGACCAGATGGATGAAGACCAGGTCGAGTCTCTGCAGTAAAAATGATGCAGAGGTGCACTGTGTGTTCACTTTAATATTCATGTGGACATTATGAAGGACGGTCTTTGCCTCCTTGACTTCCTGATCACAGGACTCAGCATAGAGAAGCCACTCCCTGCCCTCAGACCAGATGTCTGCCGTCGCTTCCTAACGAACTAGGTTGTGGTAGGGAACTGGCACTTACGGGCACGCCTCTTCCACCAGGTGCCTGCCTTCCAAAATCTGCAAAGGCTGGAGTGAAGTCAGGCCCTCGAGGCAAAATGCGAGGATCCAGGGTTCGCATTGGCAATCTGGGCTGGTTGATCTGCACAAGGAACAAAGAAGAGCTTGAAGCACCCACTTCCGGGTGTGTTCAGTGCCCGGGAGTTAACAGACTTCCACAATGCTGCCAGCTGATGAAGTAAGACTGACTCTCCCTCAGAGAACAAACTCATGAGCCACTGGGATGTGAGTGGCTACTACCTAGGGATGATTAGGCTACGGGGCAAGTGCTGTACCCATTCCCCAACTCCACGCTTTACTCAATAAACAAGCCCCAACTGCACTAATTTTCATCGTGCACCACATAAACCAAATGTAATGAGGGAGGATGCTGGAGCTGGAGGGATGGTTAATAGCACTTGCTGCTCATGAAGAAGACTTGAGTTCCCAGCACTCACATGGCAGCTCACCACATCTGTAACTCCAGTACTAGGGGATCTGACACCCACTTCTTGCCTCTATGGATACTAGGCACACATGTGATACATCTAGATACACACATACATACGTGCCGGCAAATGTGTACACACATAAAGTAAAAAGACACAATCAAAAGAGGAGGGATGTCTATATGCAAAGGGCTAGGGCCTTTAATCACCGGAGTAACTACTGGAAACATTTTGAGATTATACAATACCTAAATTACTTTGCCTGACACCTAAGTTTCATCTTCTAAATATTTCCTCCTCTGGTTTCTAACCCTCCTTGTTACAATAACTCCACAACCAATGTTTGGAACCTAGGGAATGAGCCCTATAAAGTCAGCCTTGCTTCCTCCACTCACAGGAAGCTCACTGCATCACTAGAATAAACACACACAATATATTTCATACATCAACACCCAGGGCGAGGGAGTAGGCTCAGCAGTAAAGAGCACTTACTCTTGCAGGGGACCAGGGTTCAGTTCCCAGCACCCACATGGTGGCTCAAACTATCTTGAACTCCAGTTCCAGGAGATCTGACACCCTCTTCTGACCTCCTTTGTCACTGCCTGCATACATGTAAGCAAAACACTTACACACGTAAATTATATAAAATCTAAAGAAACCGCAACAAAAGTAGCAGTACTGAAGGAAGGGCCTACACACAACTTCCAATAAACTCAAAAAGAAAGCAATAATTTGGGAACACCCCATTCTCAAGCATTACATATTTTACTACAATTCCGAAGAGCTGCCACACTGCACCTCTCTGCACGAACACTCAGAACAGCCGGCTTACCTTGTCAAGAACCACATCACTGATGGGAGGCAGGCCCTCTGGTTTTTGGATACAGGCAGGCATAAACTGAAAGTCCAACAGGAACTCCCTATCATATTGCTTCTTGCCTTCTGTATCTGCAGGCTTCCAGGACTCTAAAAGAACAGCAGAAGCAGAAGCAGAAGCCATTTATCCAAACCTGTTTCAAGATTTACTTTAGCTCTTCAAGGAAAGAAAAAAGCAAAGTTAACACAGGCTGACAGTTGAGAGAATGAAGATTCCAAACTGGCCTTGGCTCTTCCGTCACTGGGAAACCTCAAAATATAAAGAAAACTTGAAGCAAGACAAACACTTTCTACATCATCATAAGATACTTTTTTGTTGTTTTGTTTTTGAAGACAGGGTTTCTTCAAACTCACAGAGATCATCCTCCTGCCTCTGCCTCCCTAGTGCTGGGATTAGAAGGGCGTTCCATCACTGCCCAGCTGGCCAGGGTCTTAAGGATATACACTAGTGCTTATTAAAGTATGAGGTGCATCCGTTCTACCTGGCTGGCCTGTACTAGTGTTTAGGCTCTAAAAGTGTGTTTAGTCAGGGGAAAAACAAAACCAAACACCTGAATCCCAGGCCTGGGAATGCATCTTCAGAGCACTGGCTACAACCACAACTCTCCCTTAAACAGAGGTAGCAGACTTGTCCTACAGAATTCTAACAACCTGCTCTGCAGATTGCTGGGGCAGGGAAGGTCTGGAGAGTACTCTAGAGCTGGTCACTAACTCCACCTTGAGCTAACCTCTCCATCCTGTAAACTTCACTGTAGAAAAGCTTCTGCCACCAGCATTTCTCCATGAACACATCCCTCTAAGACAACAGAAGGGACATGGGAAGTCAGGAACCAACTTACCTGCTTTAAACGGGAGCGTGCCACCATCCCCTGAACTATCAGTAGAGCCTGAGTTGGCATCCCCTCCTTCGCCCTCAGAAGCACTCTCAGCACCACTGCGTAGAGACTCAGCTTCTTCTCCATTTTCCTCCCCAGCCTTCACTCTTTTCAGGACAGAGGGGTCTCGTTCAAAGGGAAACCCTTGGTTCATCTTATCTTGCTCAGGTTCAAGTACTCTGTCAACTGAAAGCTCCTCTTCGGCTTTAGGCTAGAACGCAAGTAAACACAGAACTCACATTACAACAAACATAAGGGCTTATGGCTACCCACCCAAAACCAACCCAACAAATGAACAAAAGACACAGGGAAACATGGCACTCAGGATGACAGAGTCTGCACTCAGCCCATAGCAGGAGAACTGTTATGTTTTAAATTATTTCACTACCTGCCACACAACACACAGACAATTCAGACCGCTATTGAAATGCTTTGACCTGGTTTTGATCTTTTATCTTTTTTTTCCCCCTTTGAGACAGGGTTTCTTTGTGTATAGTACAGGCTGTCCTGGAACTCACTATGTAGACCAGGCTGGAACTCAAGGATCCACCTGCCTCTGCTTCCCATTTGCTGAGACTGAAGCCATGTACCACCACACCCAGATGGGAACTGCTAATTCTTAAAAGTTGATAGCCAAGACGGAATCCTGGTCAGAAATCTAAGCAAGTACCCTTCTCTGGCCACCACAGTTCATCATAAAGCAAGAGACACTAGAGGGCAGAGGCTGCTGCAGGCCTTTAGCTTTGACACAGAGTTTTCGGGGAAATTAAGGAATTACTACCTACAAAGATAACCACATTCTACTTCACAAGGAGGCCAAAGGTTAGTTGTTGAAGATTGGTCTGACGCCAGTAACTGGCCCTCAAGATCTGGGTACACCTATCCTTGTTGCATAAAACTATCTGATTGGCTAATTAAACAGCCTATACCTGGGCTGGACAGAATGGGATGGGCATGGCTAAGGTTCTTGGGCTTTTGAGGACAGGAGAATCAACAGGAGACAGAAGGACAGGAAGAGATGAGGAAGGAGAACACCACAGTGGGTTAGCTTGTAAAAGGAATCACGTGGGCTTGGAGGAAGGACTCCGATAGAATACAAGCAAGTATCCTGGAATTATGAATGAGGATGATTAGCGCAGATGGGACTAGGAGATGGACGGTGAGGTTACTGAGACAGCACAGGTGAAATATCTGCCCGGCCCCAGGTAAATCAGGCAATTATAAAATCTAATAAGTGTCTGTGTCTTATTATTTGTGATAGCAGGTTAGACAATACCTCTGTGATAATCTTAGGGCAAATAATAATAAATAATGTATAGCCCAACACACTTTTTAAAAATTTACTACAACAGTTAGTTAAAAATCTATTTACTTACCTTGTCTGGATCCATGACCATGTACGAAGAACACACACACACACAAAATCATTTAGAGAACTACTCAGAACATTGCCTCTCTCATGAGATTACCCCTTGGGTTAGTTCTACCAAACATCTTGGTGTTTGGCGACAGGCTAAGCATCCGAGTTCTCTGTGAATGACGTGTATCTGGGGAAGGGCACTGGAAGACAAGCCTAGCCCAGCAGCACTCATAGGGAGGCAATCCTCAGAGAAAGTACACCCCCGCACCCCTGCCGACCAAACTCCAGCTCATCCTAGGCTACACAGCAAATTTTTAAAATCAGTAGCAGGTAATCACACAAAGAGAGTTGAGGGCTAGCCTGGGATAGATGAGGCACTGTCTCAAACAATCTAAACATTCAAACGCAGACATCAAATTACAAGAAAATAGCTTAGAATTTTTTCTTTTTTTTTTTTTTTTAAAGAAAAGTAGGGCACTTTCAACTCTTGAAAAAACATATTGGGTGAAGCTGAATGAGTGAAGGAAGTCCGTTTCCTGCACCTAGCACTTTAGCAGGCTCTGCGGAAAGTGACAATGACGTTGAATACAACCTTCCAAGTCAGTACAGCTCAAGGAGATTTGCTCTTCCTGACTGAATCCCACTGCCGCAGCTTTCAGCAGGCGGGACTGGGTACCTCTCACTACACCCTGAAAAGCAAAGCCCTAAAGCACTAAAGAGCTGACCACATCACAATTCCTAACATGCTTACTTCAGACCTTGTAAAATTCAGAGGTAAAAGCCATTTCCTACAATCAGCAGCAGCTGAGCCAAGCAGTGGTGGCAGACACGTTCAATCCCAGCACTTGGGAGGCAGAGACAGTCCGATCTCTGGGTTTGAGGCCAGCCTGTCCCAGAACAGCCAGGGATGTTAGGGATGTTACAAAGAGAAACCGTGTCTCAAAACAAAACAGAAACCAAACAGCAGCGAACAAACATCAGCTGCAGGTAAACATGGATAAACAGAAACTTAACACTTGGAATCAATTTGTAACCACAGAAGACGTACAAAGTTAACCAGTGTCCCAAAGAGTAAACCACAATGTAGCCACACAGAAGTAGGGGCGACACACAACCCCACAGGGCTCAGCCACAGAAAACTGAACTGGACGTGTCTCTTCTAGCAAAGGAACAGTATCAACTGTTTACTCAAAAAGAAATCTGATGGAGCAGGGTTTGGAGTGCACGCTTTAATGGGGTCTCTGTGCATTCAAGGCCAGTCTGGTCTACACAGGGAATTCCAGGCCAGCCAAGGCTACAAAGTGGGGCCTTTTCTGAGAGGGGTGGCGGATAACAATAATAAACCAGATGAAAAAAATAACATAATGGCTGGGCAGTGGTGGTGCACCCCTTTAATCCCAGGATTTGGGAGGCAGAGGCAGGCAGATCTCTAAGAGTTTGAGGCCAGCCTGGTCTACACAATAAATTTCAGGACAGCCAAAGCTACACAAAGAAACTCTGTCAGGAGGGGTTGGGAAGGAAACACCTTTATTATAGGGCCTGGAAAGGTGGCTCAGCAAAGAGCACCAAAGTTCAATTCCCAGCATATCAGCTCACAACTGTGTACAGCTTCATTTCCCGGGGTTCTGGTACCCTCATACAGACATACATACAGGCAAGCTACAAGTACACATAAAAAAAAATCATATATTTTTTAAACTTTAAAAGAATATTATAACATTGTCACTAATATCCACATCTCTGCTATTAATGCTGCCTGCAAATCACAGGAAAGTCAGAATGATAACTGGGTATCTAGTGACTGATGAAAGGGCCTGAACATTTTTTTAAGGACAAGACCTAATGCATCCCCCAGAGGCTGGTGTTGAAAACTATGGAGGTGCTGATCTGGAACCCCTGCCTTGCTTCCCGAGTGCTGAGCTTATAGCTTTGTATGAGTGCTCATTTTTATGTGGTGTTGGGACTTCCTGCATTAGGCAAACCCACTACTAAGCTATAGTCACAGGCTGATAGGCCCTAAAATTTAAAACCTAGATGCTGCAACCAGCACACCTCATTTTGTTATTATTACTATATATTATTGTGCACATGCGTGTGTGCATTCACGTGTGTGCTTCTGAAAATGCAATTACCAAGATTTGAGGCTGAAGGTCAAAGGACAACTTTCAGGGTGTGAGACTCAGTGCTCTCTTACCATGTTGGTCTTAGATTTGTCTTTTTTCGGGGGGAGGAGGAGAAAAGGTTTCTCTGTATAGCCCAGCCCTGTAACTCCCTCTGTAGAGCAACGTGGCCTTGAACTCATAGAGATCCATGTGCCTCTGCCTCCTGAGTGCTGGAATTAAAGATGTGCGCCACCACTGATGGGCCGAGATTACATTATTTTTAAAGGCTGACAAAATAATGTAGGAAGGGGTTAGGTTATTCAGTGGATTAAGACTCAGGACTAAGATTTCTGAGTGAAGACTACACGAAAAGAAAATGTTTTAAAAATTATAAAAAATACTTTGTGTGTGTGTGTACATTCACTCACATGAGTGCAGTGCCTGTGGAGGCCGGAAGAAGTCATCAGATTCCTTGGAACTGAAGTCACAGGTGGTTGTGAGCCACCCACTCTGGGTGCTGGGCACAAGCAGCCTATTCCCCTACCCATGCAGCCAGCTCTCCAACTTCACTACTTAGAGTTTTACACTGTGTAGTTAGATACAATGAGTTAGAGCAGCCCTCACACCTGCACAACACAGTAACGCAGGTTTACAACAGATTCTGGCCCATGGCCTAGTTTTGGCTCACCAACTGTTTTCATTTATGGTACAAGCTAAAGATAAAATTTATCTTTGCAATGGTTGAAAACCAAAAAAGGACACCCTTTTATATACAAATTCAAGCTTTCAGTGTCCACTGATAGTTTGCTGGAATACAGCTACACGTCACCCACTGACACACTGTGGCTGCTGTGTCAGGTCTGAGGAGCTGTGGCCAGAATAACACTCACTTCAAGTATTTACGATCCCGACCTAGAACGAAGAGGTAGGGACTGCCACACTAAAGAAAAGAACGAGTAGGTGAAGGTACAGTAGCGTGGTGCATCCATCCAGTGTTTGTTCAATAACTTAAGATGGGACCACGGCACTAAAGACGAAAAGGAAACTCAAGTGAAAGAACTCAATCAGCTGCATCTCAAGAATTCCCGTGTGAAGGAGCTCAAGCCATACCCGGACTGTGTGCGCCTCCCCCGCCTCGAGGAAGCATCTTATTCTCTGTAGGAACATCATTTTTTGTTGAGCTTCAAGGTAGGCACCAACTATTTGCACCTCTCTAACTTAGTGCTAAATCTTGTCCCTCAGAAGCACAATGAAGTCACACTCATACACCATTTTAGTGGTTGCTAGGGAACTCACTGTGACATCAACAGAACATGGTGTGTGAGGAAAGGGACATGACAGTGGAAGCAACACATACCGTGTTGGCTGTGCGAACAAGACAGAACTTTTTATTAGCTACTAAGACCTCATTAAAACAATTATTTAAGAGCTGCCTTAGGGGCTGGAGAGATGGCTCAGAGGTTAAGAGTACCGACTGTTCTTCTAAAGGTCCTGTGTTCAATTCCCAGCAACTACATGGTGGCTTACAACCATCTATAATGAGATCTGGGGTCCTCTTCTGGCATGTAGAAATACATGCAGGCAGAACACTGTATAAATAAATAAACAAACAAGTAAACAATTTTTTTAAAGCTGCTTGAGGCAGCAAATGGCTCAATAATGTCTGCCTCGAAGTGCTGATGACATAAGTGGGGTCCCCAGAATCCACGGAAAGAACTGACCCCACAAGGTTGTTTCCTGACAATATGTGCTACAGCATAAATGCAGGCACATAAACACACGAAAGTAAAAGCTGCCTCAAGCGAGAGAGGCTGAGAATTTCTCTCCCCAGTTCAGGCCACATTGTAAATAAGTCTTTTTCCTTTACCAAGAAAAAATAAAATAGCCCTCCCAAAACAATATATCTATTTAATCATCTTGTACCTTTAGTGACATTTAAAAAGAGCGAGCTTACGGGACTGAAGGGAGCCAGTTGGTACAGCGCATGACTAAGCGCTAGTCATAAGGAAAATGTGACTTTGGGTCCATGATCTCACAAAGCAGCCCAACTAGCTGATCGCCAGGTGCAGTGATGACGGTTTCAAAAATTATGGTTGACAGTGAGAGAGGAAGACACATAACATCGACCCCTAGTCTATACACACCAATGTACATGCATGAACCTGGATACACACATCCACACCAACATAGAAATCACACACAAAACATCAAATAAAGCCAAAAATGAAACCAGACACACACATTTTCAACTAGGGAGAGTTAACCTCAAGATGACTATCCAGAAGAGGTATTCTCACAAAAGAACAATACTTAGTCAAGGAAATTAAACATGTTATTAAAGGTCTTTAAAACAAACAAAACCCTAGACTATTTTTTGTGCTTGACAGAGCAAGATCTGAATGGAAAAGGTTATCTCAAGAAAGCAGCATGTCTTTATGAAAGGAGCACTCAGGAGAGACTCACCTCTGCTTCTGCCTCTAACATTTCTTCTGGGGTTCGGGTCCGATCTTTTGTTTTCTTCCACGTCTTTGGTGCAGGGGTAGCTGTTTGCACTGAAATACAAGATTAGTGCCATTACTTATCTCTGAAGGCCTGCTGGGGGTTAACAATCTAAAACATCCTTGCATTTGAACCCAGCAGCAGAGAAATTCACCTAGAGCCAGGAGGGGCAGAGGGAACTCTTGCATGGCAGCCCAGCCACTGCACAATGTGTGATAAGTGTGCTTGACATAAACTCAGCGTTCTACCAGGGCCTGGATACTCCCCCATGGCGTGAGCAATGGTCATGTGATTCAGAAGAGACGGAGCATCCCTAATCTAAAAATCCAAAAGCTGTTTTGGTGGGTTAGTTTTGAAATAAGCTCTCATCATGAAGTGCTGGCTGGACCGCAACTCTTACATAGGCTAGGTTGGTCTTGAACTCAAAGAGATTCACCTGCCTCTCTGCCTACCAAGTGCTGGGACTAAAGGCGCGTCACCATTCTCAGTTGCCAAAGTCAGAGTTTGAAGCACCTGATTTTTGGGGGCTAGTGATGCTCCTCTAAGTCCTGTCTGTACACGCACTTCCATACTGGAAACCTGAGGTCTGAGAAGCTGCAGTTCCCAGCACATCAGATCAGGGCAACACAGGCTAGCATGACAGCCAAGTCCAGACATAGGTCTGCTCCCACTGGACAACTGTGTGGTCTCTTAAGACACTTGTTAATCCCCTGCTGAGGTCAACTACGAAGTATAAGAATGAGGTTGGCTAAGAGATGATTTGGTTTGGGATTCAGACTCAAAAGCTCTCTATAAGGTTCTCCAGGGCAGGCAGCTCTGACAAACCAACATCTACCTTCACTTAAGATCAATACCAGTGGCCAAGTCTTTCATGATTCTGGGGTAAAACTGACAAAAGTTAATTTTTACCAGCTATTTCTATTGGATCAAAATTCTAAATGGAAGCCTGAGTTCACAAGAGCCTTTCTCTTGTTTTTGGTGGTGGTGGAGGACTGAAACCAAGAACACAGTGGTAAAAGATTTTAAAATATTTATCAGATTTACTGATCTCTCAGAATGACTCAATCTATGGATATGAAATAAATCTACAATTTAACATCACAGAAAATGTAAGCATAAAATGTTAGAAGGATGCTACAAAAGGTAGCTTGTGGGCCATCGGACAGGACCGAAGTGTTAAAGACAAGACAATGAGAATATGGAGGCCTATAGCCAAAGTGCGCCACATCTCTGCCATCAGACCCTATCGGCACAAAAACTCTTTGGGGGACAGGAAAAAGGAAGGGATCTTCAAAATTCTCAAAAGTAACACAGCATCAGAGAAATGCTACAACACTGCAGATCTGTGATGATCAACCTAGAGACAATTTAGCTTTTTCTTCAGGGACCAGAGCCAGCAAGCAAACATTCAGCCAGCTATTAGTTTTCCTTTGTGGCCTACCTGAGGTATAGTGTTTCTCAGAGGACAGATTTTGTGGGGATGTATATTCTGGATTACCCGTTTCTTACAGATCTTTTGGATTGACACACACGCAGCCTGCTTTAAACAATCCTCCAGGATGGTTTGGATTTTAATTTTGCTTCCACCTTACTAAGAGACACAGAGTTTGAAATTTTTCAACATTTAAAATCTCATTTACTTATTGTTGTCTTGAATTCTGTCCTAAATTCCATTCATGGAAAATGGAAAGACATTTGAGGGATTTGGGGGGGGGGGAGTACATATAAAACAAAACAAAGCAACATATGTAAACTTGTCAAAAGTAAGCCAAACAAACCCAACACAAGACACTGAAAACATTTCTTCTAATGAGTTATGAAATACACTGAGGATTTCTAAATACTACTTGACAGCAGAAAGTGTTGCTAATCGCTGTAAGCTACCTTGTTCAAGTGGCTAAAACGTTAAAGAACTTGAAGCAGTAGCTTGTGAGGCAGTGCATCTTGGCGGTAATAAAAGAACACACCCGCTGTGTACAGTGCACTTTCTTTCTAAAAACCTGAGTGGTTCAGAGAACGGGTGCTCTTATACCATGACTGATGGGGCGGAGTAAACGCTGGGTAAGCTGGGGTGCAGGGCAGAAGGGAATTGAGAAGCAGTCAACTATGAATGGAAAGAAGTTAGAGGACATCCAGGCACGGTGATGCACACCTTGAATTCCAGCACTCGGGAGGCACTCATTCTGTGAGTTTGAGGTCAAGGCTACACAGAGAAAGCCTGTTTCGAAAAAAACAAAACCAAACAAACACAAGAAAGAAGCTAGAGGAGAAGCAGAGGGAGATACAGACTGACTGCAGAACACTGTGAACTAGGCTGAAGAAGGCACTTCAGTTAAACACCTTCGCAGGCTATGGCTCACTCTGGGATTATTTTCCATGGTGCTGCAAGGCCCACACAGGCAGTCAGTGAGCCAGACGGACAAGCCTGAAAGAGGGGTTTCCAAGGCAAAGACAGGGGACTTTTCCCAAAGGCTGAGGCAGTTAGAATAGTAAGAAAAACCGTACAATGGTCGCAGCCCCATAGTTCCAGCAAAGAGGAAGCAAAAGCCCGACACAGGCATATCCTTGCATCCCGAGGAGCTGGGTGGTTGAAAGCATGTCATTTTCTTTTAAGGAATATTAGCTCCAAATAGTTGAGCTGTGGCTTTTAGCTTCCTGATCAAGCCAGGCAGTTCACTGACGTGATGACCAAATACAAGAGCAAAGTGAATTGAAGGAGAGAGTTATTTTGGTTCATTTTTTGCTTTTTTAAATAGATTTATTTTTATTTAAATGTATGACTGTTTTGCCTCCGTGTACATATGCACATTCTGTGTGTGTCTAGTTCCTGCAGAGGCCTAAAGAGGACAGCAGACCCCACGGAACTGCCGTTAACAGCGGTTGTGAACAGCCATATGTGGGTGCTCATGGTCCCAGAGCTGTCACTTCAGCCTTGCTGATTTTATGTCAGAGGGTACGGTGAACAATAAGTGCCCGTCACACGGCACTGTGTGACACTACTCGCCCTTTGTTCCATCATGGCCCCAGCTTACTGATGGGTGCACAAGAGCAAGTGTTCTCAGGCTTAGGTGACTTTCCTGTACATCTTCAAAGAAAAACCCAACAGCATGCTTTCCTAATCCTCTTAGGTACTTCTTGAGCTAACAAAACTGACGATACGCACACCACAAACCTACCACCAGTCAACTTTATACAGACATCCACGTTCAACCTTCCCAACACGGATGTTCATCTTACACGGAAAATCCGCTCCTGCATTGCCAAGAGCAGCAACAGCTACAGCTCAGAGTGAAATTCAAAGGATACCTGGAGACTCGATGTAAACTGTTAGCTAGGAAACCCTGGACTGTAAAACCAAGTCACATCTTCCTTCCAAGACACCAATGCATGAAGGAAGCATTCTGATTCCAGAAGGGAGCAATGGGGGCTCGGGAAGAATATAAAGAAAGCAAGATAAAACCTAACAGGGAAACACGGAATCTTGCAGCTCTATGCTCAGTAACCGGAGCAGACAATGGCATGATGTGGCTCCGTAGAGCACGGAGAGCTCCTTCTATGGCATTGCTATTACACCCCACACAACCACTCTCTCATGCTCACTCTGCTTGTCTACTGATGTTCCATGTTCCTGGAACCCCTATGCTCCTGGTACCCCTATGCTCCTGGTCTCCACTGCACCTTCAGCTTCACCTTCACAGCCTGGTGCACTGCCCTGAGAGACTGCCTAGAGACCCTGACCCTGCCTCAAACTGCTTAGCTTTGGGTCTTCCTCTGAATTCTGGATGGAGCCCTTGGTGAGTTGTCAGCCCTCAAAGGAGACTTATGAGAATGCTGACTCTGTAGCTCTTCCATTCTGAAGGCCCACAAGACCAACGTCTCTTGGAAGATGGCAAGGTGTACCAACAGCTTGAGCAGTAGCCAGACTCTTGTTATGCAGGAGGGAGGGAGGGAGGGAGGGAGGGAGGGAGGGAGGGAGGGAGGGACGAACAAACGAACGAACGAACAAACGAACGAACTAGACCAGTCTCAGGGCATGTGCAAAGTATAAAAACCACTTTTACTTCCACACATTCTCATCCTTATCACAAGACCTGGGAGGCCAGCTGTCACTGTATACCGACCATGTCCATGTCCTAGCTTTCTATGCGAATACAACAGCCCTCTCCAAGCGCTGCTTACAGCATTCTGCGGCTTTCCTAGCTTTGCTAAATGTGTCCAAACTCCATTTCTATAGGATTAAGAACCAATCAGGGCACGACTGTAATCCCAGCACTCTGAGAGGCAGAGGCAGGCAGATCTCTGTGAGTTCGAGGCCAACCTGGTCTACAAAGTGAGTCTAGGACAGGCAGGCCAACAGAAAACTCTGACTTGAAAATCAATAAATCAATCCAATCAATCAACCACCAACCAATCAATCCAAAGATATAATAAATATTGAAAAACTGTAAGAGAACTAAAGGTACCTGACTATGAAAATTGAGCCGCTAATTAACAGCATTTCAGAAGCAGGACATGGATCTGGTAAAGACACTTGTCGCCCAGAAGGATGACCAGAGTTTAACTCTCAGGTCCCACAAGGTGGGAGAAAGAATCAATTCCCACAAGCTGACCTCTGACAACCATACACACAGGGCTGCACACTCACACAAAATAAATGTTAATGAGATAGTAAAACGTAGGAACAGAATAAAATGTCTCACTAGCCTAAGGAAAATTCAAAGACATAGGCAGCTAAACAGCTTTGAAATCGCACACCCAACAAAGAGCAAGCCACCCTTTCTGATTTTTCTGAGCACTGTTTGTGGCAGGTCCTAGGAACCTGAACATTCCCCATCTCAGCACGACCAATTTACAATTATGTTCTTGCACGTTTCCATAAAAGGCATGCTCCATCAGCATCCGGGGGATGTGTGCTTTTATCAGCACTGTAACTCAGAGCCAAGCTGCTGCCCCTACAGCTTCATCTCCCTGTCACAATGGGACTTTTTACCCAGTTACCTGCCTCTAGGAACTACCTGCTTGTCATAAAGACCTGAGTTCTACTTTTTGTTTGAATAAAAACACTAACAGATGGCCACTGAAATGACCAGAACTTAGGATGAACTACGGTGGTCCGTGACAAGACAGCTGAAGGAAGAAGAAACACAGTTTAGGGGGAAGGTACACAGAGGCTGAGGTGGTAGGACTTCATGTTTAAGACCGGCGTGGACTCGGGGTTCAAAGCCATGGTGAGCCACACAGAGTACCCCTACCACCACTAACGGTAATGACTGCCAACAACCAGGGACACAAAATAGAACTTTGTCACAGCCACTTCTTCAAATTATTTATTTATTTACTCATTTATCACATGCAGGCACATGTGGTCGTGGAGGTCAAAGGATAACCAGCTTGTCTTTGCCTTTCAGCACGTGGATTTGAGTGCAAGCCAGGCTGTCGGGTTAAGGGCAGCAGGTTGTTGGTAACTTGCAGGTCTCCACCACCGGCTGCCTGTGCCAGCACTTAAGCCTGTTCAATGATAGAACATTTTTGCTGCTTTTCTGTATTTCTGGAAATATTTTAGATTGTGAAGAGATGAGAATTAAGAGAGTACAGCTACCAGCTGAGAAAGCCTCAATTATAAAAGCTTCCTTTTCGTCCTTTCATTCTGTGGGGACTCAGTGTGAATTATCCTCTGGTATGAAGACTAGTCTGAATGGACTCGGGACTCGAGTGACACAAAACCGAGTGTGCACTTTACCACTGTAGAGGTGGGGCCGAGGGCATTGTCCCAGGCTTCTACATAAACAGGGAAGAATGTTCCAACAATGGAACTTCCAGAGAGTTCCCACCCTAGACACCTGGCTTTCATCCTTCTCCTTCTTCCAGGACTTCTATTCATATCGCTTTTCTTCTTAGTTCTCTGCCCTTCAGCGAGCTCTGCGGCTCTACCGGGTTTCTTTTGGCTGTGAACTCTATTTTACCCTCACCTTTGACATTTTTTGTTTGTTTGATTCAGAAATTCCCATGGGAATTCAGAAAAATAAAAAAAAGATGTCAATTTATCTTGGAAACAAGGAAAATGTGGGTAGAGAAGTGGAGCCCCACAGGGGAGCCTGCGGGAACCTGTGGCACACGCCTTTGATCCCAGCGCTGGGGAGGCGGAGGCAGGTAGCACTCTGTGAATTCCAGGACAGCCAGGGCCACAAAGTGAGACCTTATTCAGAAACCCCACCATGCACAGCCAAGATGTAAAAGAACTACAAAGAATCATGGAGACGACACGCAGATGCATGACTGGTGACGGGGAGAGACAGAAGCACCCAAGACTCTGCTTCCTGGAACCTCAGCCGCTGAGGCTCCTGTGAGGCTGCTAACTGCTCCTTGCTATGTTTAAGGCTTTTCAGGGCTAAGTATCAGAGACAAAAATAGTAAGTATAATAAAATGGGAAGTCAGACTTCTGGTCTACCCAAAGCAGATATCTAAACACAACTGAGTCTTCACTTCTTGCTTTAACATTACTGATCACCAAGGCTATTTACAGTGACATCTAGGTGAAGTCTAAAGGTACTTTCAATAACAACCTTATTTGTTTTCCCCCTCTCTGTTTTTCATTTTCCCCTCCCTTTGAGTCTGTCTTTTAACAGTTTCTGAAGGTAGACGCTGAGGTGAACAACATGAAGATACTCCCCCCACACACAATACATTCAATTGGTAGTTTAAATTTCCATCTAAATATCAGCTTTATAGTATATGGTGCAGAATAAAACCTCACCCGAAATGCTCACATCTTAGTCCTACGACCCTGTGAACCTGTGCATGGCAGAAGTACCCTTTGTAGATGTGGCAAAAAAGCATCTTCAGATGGAGAGGAACTCATTAGACACCATGTAATCAAAAAGCCTTTGGGGGCTGGTGAGATGGCTCAGCAGTTAAGAGTCTTCAAGAGGACCTGAGTTCAATTCCCAGCATTCACACGGCAGGTCACAGCTGTCTGTAAATCCATTTCTAAGAGCTCCAACATCCTTACATGCACACATAAATGCAGGCAAAACACCAATACAGTTCCAACATCCTCACATGCACACATAAATGCAGGCAAAACACCAATACATTTTTTAAAGTTTTTTTTTTTTCTTTCTTTCTTTTTTTAAGTACAGGAGGCAGGAGGACTGACCAAGATGTGAGTTGGAGGCCTGGTCAACAAGGAACAGTGGTTGAGAAGGCAATGGACAGAGAGGCAGGCTCTTCCTCAATGAGAGCCTGTGAGATACAGGCCTCTGGAAACCTCCAGTGCATCCCATGTGGACCCCTGAGCTACAAAACCGTAAGATAATGAATACCCCATTTGTCCGTCTCTAAATTTACAAAAGCTACAGTAAAACAGCATGAGAAACACCCCACAAACCTTGCTGGGCTGGCTTCTCATTCTGGTCCAGATGAAAACATTTCTAAATTTCCCTCTGGCTTTTGCTCTGAACATCAGTTACCCAGAGTGCGCTACTTGGCTGCTAAGTGTTGGGGAGATTTGCCAGAGGGGATTTCTCAATGAACTCCAAATTTAACTGCACCATGGCTTGAGAAAAAACCTGCTCTGACTTGAATTTTTAAGCAATTTATTACATTTGAGTGTCTGTGTCGGTCAGAGGACGGCTTGCGGCAGCTTGCTGTCTCTCCACCACAGACATTCCTGGAGGGAAGCAGCTCATCAGGCACAATGGCACGGCATATACCTAAGCGGAACTTAAACACTGTAAGCCTATTAAGACTTCTTAAATGAACCACAACAAAGCACATCTCGGTGAGGGTTAAAACAGGAAGCAGGGACTTATGAACAGTAAAGAAGAAACATTTTTATTTGTGTGTGTGTGTGTATGCGCGCGCACGCAGGTGCCTGCAGGGGACAGAAAAGGTGGCTGTGGATCCCTTGGAGCTCTAGTTGCAGGCATTTGGGGAATGCCTGGCTTTTTCCTTATTTGGGCTCCAAACTCTGGTCTTCTCAAAGAGCAGCAAGCACTTTTAACTGCCGAGCCATTCCCTGGGAAAGAAGGCCCATGATCTGTATGATAGACTGCTTATATCAGACAGCGCTGAACAGTTTGGGCTGTTAGTGAAACACTGCACCTCTGCATGCTAACGATATTCTCATCGTCATTAGATGCTTTATGAAGTATTTGCATGAGCTGGGCATGGAGGCGCATACTTTTAATCCCAGCACTCAGGCAGGCAGAGGCAGGGTGGATCACTCTGAGTTTGAGGCCAGCCTGGTTTACAAAGCAAGTCCAGAATAGCCAAAGCAACACAGAGAAACCCTGTCTAGAGGGGGGGAAATTGGCATGTACACAGCATCTCCCTTTATGAAAAGAAAGCATCTGTGTACCAAGTAATGAGTGCCAAGACACCCTGTTCTGATTTCTGTTACTTTAATAAAAGTTCTGCTTTAAATGACAAAAATGTCAACTACAACAAACAACTTTAATTCTCAACTAACTGATCGCTCTGCCATGGTGAACTCTGTCTGCAGTGTAGACACTCAGTCTTGGGTGAAATTGTCTTCCTGATCACAGAGTCCTACAAATCATCAAAGTAGACAAGCACGCGTACACACTGCCTGTGTGTGACGACTGTGAGGGCTAGTTGGGAAGACACTTGCTTTTCAGCTCATGTGATAAGAAAATTCCTCCTGGGGCTGGAGATACAGCCTGGAGGTTAAGACTGTCTGCCTACATAAGCCTGCAGAAAGGAGCAGCCACCTATCCGGCCAGGAAGCCCACAAATATCTGCAACTATAGTTCCCGAGGGATCTGCTACCCTCTTCTGGCCTCTGCACACTCAAATGTTAAGTCGACACAGCTGTAAAAGGTTCCAGAGAGGGTACACACCATTCCCTTTGAAAGACCCTTGTGGCTTGCTATTTCTCTTGCTACAAAGCCATACACATATATATGGGTGTGCATGCACAACTGCACACATCTCCAATGTTACTCTTGGAATATACCAACAAAATTAAACGCACCTCAGCCACTTTATGCATATTTATTTCCCCAAAAGTTACGCTTGCATTCTGTCTCAAAAATTACTTTTGCATTTCTCCTATTCTCACAGGCATTCAATAACGTGTTTCTTAAAATTATTGACTAAAAATAGTATTAGGAAGTGAGGGGGCTAGGCATGGTGGCACACATTGTTAATCCCAACACTCTGGAGGCAAAGGAAGGTTGATCTGTGAGCTAGAGGCCAGCAAAAGTTCAAGGATAGTCAAGGCTATGAAGAGATACCCCTGCACACACACAAAAGAGGATGATAATCTTTTCCTTTATTCCTGTAAATTTACTTTTATCAATATCAAATATGTAATTTACTTCCTTTATTGAATATCATTTACTATTTATATTCCCTTTAGAATCTTGTCTGAGTTTGCATTTCTTTTCAACTAGAAGCTGGTCTGTGTAGGTAATTAATCTTTGCTTGATTTTTGAGGCAGGGTTTCTCTGTGTGGCCCTAGCTAACCTGGAATTTGCTCTGTAGACCAGGCTGGCCTTGAACTCGGAGACCCAGCCAGCCTCTGCCTCCCAAGTGCTGGGATCAAAGGGGTGCATCACTACAGCCTCAGATGGTAATTAATCTTCATTTCTTGCTTGCTGATGTCCTTTTTGCCATGACAAAGTACACATTTTTAATAACCACGACTTTCTACAGAGATTCCTCAAATGAATGCACTACCTTTGAAGAATGTGCTATTAGGAGAAAAAAATTAAATAACTGTAAAAGGCATGGCCATAACAGTACTTGGACGGTCAGGGAGAAGGGACTATGTAGAGATGTGCTCAGAAGGGCAGGAGCCCAGACCACCCAGGAGATCTGCCGGGCAGGTGAGTTATGATTTTGTTCTAGTTACAGATGCTGAGATCATAAGAAATATTCGTAACAAGACAAAACCTTGCTTCGAGAAGCCTGCCAGAAGGTTCATTTCTATTGATGATGGGTCTATCCCATTTGACATGGTGTGATGGATTTAGCTAGCCATCTGGAGATAGCTAATAACACAATTAAATCTGAAAGAGAGAGAGGGCATTTGATAGATACAATTTTGACCAACTGTACAACATTTTGAGAAAGTAGTAAAACACTTGAAAAATCCTTATGAATTAATTTTCAAGGGGATATTCGAATACAAAAAAATATTTAATAGCTGATGGTGCATACTGTTAATTCCAGAAAATCATAATTCTATAAGAAATTCTAAATGTTCTGATTTATAAAGAGAACAATCTAATTTCCCCTCTTGATCAAGAACTTGTTTTGTTTAGGACAATTTATTTGTTAAAGCAAATATAAAAGCCAAAAGGTCACTGTAATTTTGACATAGAATCAGAAGTTACTGGATTCACAACCCCAAAAGCATACAGAATAAAGAAACAGAAGACTACTGGTATGCGATCAGAGAACAGGAGGCACACAATGAAGTGTCTGAGAGCTGAAATGCTGTGCCAGCTCCGCAGTGGCCTCTTTATAGAAACTGATCTCAGTCCCTGAGCGTGCTCAAGGAACAGCTGTTGGGCTCCAAGCCATGATGGAGGCCACAGGCCTGCCATCTCAGGCAGGTTCGTCTCCAGCCATCACACTGGAGTCCAGCGAGAGTAGCTGGTTCTGGAGTCATGAGTATCTAGCTGGTCACTGCTGCATCTTAGAGCCAACTTATCACAGCGCTCTACTGCTTGCAGCCTAGGATAGGAGGAACCGACACAGGCACCTGAGCCTCAACTATATCCGGTCTACTCTGTCTGGTAACTTCCTGTGGCTGTTTCCCCAGTCCCCTTTATCTACATGCTGAGACTGGCATTAACGCTTCATTTCACGGCATGCTCAGGTGACAGAACTGACAGTACCAACGCATAATACTTTTATCAGAAGTTCAATATCCTTATTTACCTCTATCTTCTGAAATTAGCTGTATATGTCTAATACTGAGATATCTCAGCCTATATTCCTATCAGGCACTGAGTTCTGCTTTTCATTTCAGGACTATTTTAAGCAACAATTTCAGTTGGCTGGACTCTCATAGTCTTGTGTAAGACTCTTGTAGTATTAAACAATTATTACAGGGATTAATTCTGAAATTAATCCACTTACATCAAAGTGAAACCATTAGGGTGCTAGACTTAGGGCTCCCCATTCAAGACTCTATTTCTCTGCTGAGGCACATCAGCTGAAAATTTAGCGACTATTTTTGGGTCGGTAACAGGTCCATTTCCTGCTCTACTGTGGTAAAAATGTTCAACACACTTCACTATGTCCTTGCTAAGACTTGCATGCAAGTGTGTCATATGAGATTGAGCCCTCTTGTGGAAAGGGTTTTATTTAGTGATCACATCTAATACAGTAACCAGCAGGTGCTTACTGCAGCTCCAGTAAAGAAAAAATGACATACAATGAAAAGTACATCTAAGGGCAGTAGCTGGCTGAGTCTTTGTGTTATATAGCTAGAATTTGTTCAGCTCTATTTTAGAGTGAGGGACCGTCACTAAGCAGAGAAGAGCCCTGGAAGTAAAAGGTGGAGAGGGAATTCAAGTCCAGAGCTTTTCACGACAAACACCACGTCGCTCCCACACCCTGCACCACTCTGCTTTGTTCCTGTGCTTTCTCATCTGACCCCAGTTCCGTCTCCTTCCTGCTTTCTTCATCTTTGTTACCGGTTGAGAGAAAAGCATTAAAGAGCAGCTCATTGGGCAAGTCTGCCATCAGTGAGAACTTGGATCACGGCAGCAAGACAAATTAGCATTTCTCCAAAGTCTCTGAGTGCTCTTACAGCTCTTCAGGCAGCTTAGTGCTCTTACAGCTCTTCAGGCAGCTTCGTAGCCTTGTTTGCATTTAATGAGTACTTCAGTGCTCCTTTGGCCACCATCAAATTGGCTGCAGTTAAATTCAAGATAAATCTAGTAAAGATGCAGATGTATGGGTCAGGAGAGGCTACAGTGGAAATGGTTAGCTTCCCTGTATGCGATGGGTCCCTTAAATCCAGAAACCCAGATGGGAAACCGTGCCTCTGATCATCTGAGTCCACACCTGGCCTACAAAGTGTAGGGTGCTGAGACCTTTTCTCAAGGAAGCCTTCACAAGCTCGACATACCCCAGGGGAGGCCACCAGCCCTACAGCTCTTCATCTTGCCCAGCTCAGGAGTCACACGCCTGTCTCTATAGAAAACCACGCAGGGGAAAAGGACTGTAATTTGGTAAGTGCAAAGGAAAAGCAAGGAACAAATGAAATCAGATTTTACTATGCAATTTAATCCCAGATATTCTACAAAGGGATATCAGCTGGATCTGCTAATGGCCACAGTTAGACCATAAGGATTCTTGGGGTTTTGAGATTTTCTCCTCCTGTGTCCTAAATTATGGGTGAGAAATGGCAACCAAAAGTGTTCTAACTTAGAGCTCAGAAGGAGAGCACGTGACTGCTTGCACAGGACTCCAGGTTTGCCCCCAACACCCAACAGAGTAGCTGTGTACTCTGTCACCAGACCTGCGGAGAATGTCAGCATCATTTGTTTCTTCAACCAACAGTACTAGTTTCCTCTGCCTCTGAATGAATTCAAAATAACCAGAATTTAAATGTTTTACCAGCATGCGTACTTCCACGCCATCCATACACATACACAATGCATTTCCATCGTCCTCCCGCCCTTTCATTCCCGTCACTCTTACCCTCTCTTGCACCTTTGTTACTCCCACGAATCCCCTAGTAATTTAAAAACTTGATGACAAAAGTCTAAATTCCTTTACAGGATTTGTGATTTGAGGGGTCAGTCACATATAGATGTAATTTAAGAAGCAGGCTGAGTCAGATGGTGGTGGCACACAGCTTTAATGCCAGCACTTGGGAGGCAGAGGCAGGCTTACCGTATGAGTTGGAAGCCAGCCTGAGCTACAGAATGAGTTCCAGGACAGCCTGGGCTACTGTCTCAAAGAACCAAAAATGAAGGCACAGCAGCAGCAGGCTGGGGTGGCTCTGCCACCAACTAAGATGGAGATCTTCATTAAGTAATTATCCCTGTGGTGGTAGGGTTTTGTGAGGGCTTGCAGAATCAATAAGGCAGAGCCAGATAAACAGCAAAAAGTATTTTTCCCCTTGTAAAACACTGGATTTGTTACAGGAAAGTACTAGCATAGTGCCAAATGCCTAGTACCAGCACCGGAGAGGCTAAGGCAGGAGGATCATGTGTGGATAACACAAGGAGTTCAAGGCTACCTTAAGAATGGGTGATGAGCCGGGCGTGGTGGTGATGCCTGCAATTCCAGCACTCAGGAAGGCAGAGGCAGGAGGTTCAAGGCCAGTCTTGTCTACAAAGCGAATCCAGGACAGCCAAGGCTACACAGAGAAGTCCTGTCTGGAAAACAAAACAAAACAAAAAAAGAATTGGCAATGTGGCTGGGGGGATGGGGAAGTGGGATACCCCTTTAATTCCAGCACTTTGGGACTGGACAGATGACTCAGTGGTTAAGAACACTGTCTTCTTTCCAAAGGACATGGGTTCAATTCCCAGCACCCACATGGCAGCTCACAACACCAAGTTACAGACAGATACCCTCACACCAATGCACATAAAATAAATAAATAAAAATTCCAGCATTTGGGAGGCAGAGGCAGGAAGATCTCTGAGTTTGAGGTCAGCTGGGAGTTTCAGGAAACCCCAGGGATATACAGAGAAACACTGTCTCAGAAAAAGAAAAAAAAGAATGGGCAATGAAATCCTGTCTTTTTTTTTTTTTTTAATTTATTTATTTCATTATATATACAATGTTCTGCCTGCATGTACACATGGCACTAGATTTCATTATAGATGGTTGTGCGCCACCACATGGTTGCTTAGTGAACTCAGGATCTCTGGAAGAGCAAGCAGTGCTCTTAACCTCTGAGCCAACTCTCCAGCACCCGAAATCCTGTCTTAAAAAGTGTATCTAGCCAAGCGTGGTGGTGCACGCCTTTAATCCTAGCACTCAGGAGGCAGAGACAGGGGAATCTCCGTGGGCCTAGTTACAGCTAAAAACTAAAGTCTATCCACCACAACCAAAGCCTTAACAATACCATGCAACCATAAGCTTAAAACAGTTAATATTTTATAAGAGCTACATACAAGCAACAACAGTAATTCCTTCACCTGGGACAATGTTAAAGGAAGAGTTCAAGTTCAAATCCAGTCTAAATTTAAAGAACTCTGTAAGAATAATACTAAACAGCAACAACAAAAAATAGCAAGGCATGGAGGCACATGCCTTTAGTCCCAGTACACAGTAAGAGACAAAAGATGAAAATAAAAAACCCCAAGGTTTGTAATGGTGAAGAAAAATGAGCTGCAGTGCTAAACTATACCCATACCAGTTTCACAGAGTGACACATGACAATCTGGTGTCAAGGAAACACAGCAGAAAAGTTTGTGAACAATCAAGTTAATGTGGTGTAGGCGGAAAGACAATAGCAAGGCAACCATAAAGGAAGGAACTATGATCGGGTAGGTACAGAGGCTGCAGAACAATGACGGCACGTTAAGCTCAGCCTGGGAGCCTAGGTATTACTCTTTGGAAACAACTACCTCTCCCATCCAAGTACTAACCGGGCCGACCCTACTTAGTTTCTGAGATGAGACGAAATCAGACAAGACTCGGCACATGCTCAGGGTGGTACAGCTGTGGACACAACTGCCTCTCTAAGTCTTGGACGGCGTCTTAGGGTTTCCGTTGCTGTGAAAAGAAACCACGACCTTACAAAGAAACTCTTATAAAGGAAAGCATTTAATTTGGGCTGGCTTACAGTTTCAGAAGTTTAGTCCGTTATCATCATGGTGGGAAGCATGCAGCATGGAGGCAGACATGGTGCTGGAGGAGCTGAAAGTTCTACATCTTGATCTGCAGGTAGCAGAAGGGAACTGTTTTCCACACTGGGCAGAACCTGAGCACAACATACCTCAAAGCCCACTCTCACAGTGACACACTTCCTCCAACAAGGCCACACCTCCTCCTAGTGTAAGTCCCTGAGGGCCAAACACATGAGTCTATGGAGGCCATTCCTATTCAAACCACCATAGACAGACACTTGCAAAAATAACTTTTTGTTCTTTTGTTTTTCGAGACAGGGCTTCTCTGCGTAGCTTTGGCTGTCTTGGACTTGCTTTGTAGACTAGGCTGGCCTCAAACTTACGGCCTTCCCGAGTGCTGGGATTACAGATGTGGGCAATTGCACCTAAGCAAGTAACATCTGATATGGTAGATTTTGATATGAAAATGCGTCAAGAAGTCAGAGAAGAAAAAGGAAGGGGGAGAGAAGAAGTCTGGACACAGGTTCTTAGTCACTGAGAGGGATGCATGGATGATGAGCAAATGCATACATGTAGAAGGACGGCTCACTAAAGGCAAGAGTGCACAAGGACTGGGTTGTGTGCGCACTAGAAGGGGCACCGATCACCTCTCCAAACAGACCTCTCTGGGGTTTGAGACCACTGCTGCTGCCTCCTGCCCCATCCATGCCCCTCATTTTGTGAGGTCACTGCCTATTGTTGGCTTTCAGTGGAACACCCAACAGCAACCTCAATAAAGAAGGCTCTCAGGCTCATGTGGGGCGAGAAGAATTGCTCAGGCACAACACGTACTGGAATGGCAGGATCCGGGGCTGTAGGACTTCAGAGTTCTACTGTTTGCTTTTCAAAGCCCTGACTAACACTCCACCTTGTTCCTCTAAAAGTGGTCTTTTGTGACATTTTTCACTTGTCGTGTTTTCAAGGTTCACCTACAGGTTTATCCTTCCAAGTCTGAATGAACAATTCACAGCACACCCTGTATGTCAGCTTACTATGTTTACCGAGAGGTTAAAATGGCAATAGTGTATACTAAAACCTTTCAGCAAAGTCACAACGCCATGGGGACTTCCTAAAAGAAGTTCACTTCTTTGGGCCAGAATATCAGTCCTGGTCCTGGTGGCTCACGGCTTTAATCCCAGCACTGGGGAGGCAGAGGCAGGTGCATCTCTGAGAGTTCAAAGCACACACACACAGAGAGGAACAATGTTCTGGATAATGAAACTTCCAGCACAGAAATGAGGAAGGTTGAAGCCCCAACAGTACTGTTGATCTCAGTACTGTAATGCTTGGGTGTAATCACATGAAACGTTGCATTTAATCACACAACACACACATGAAACCGCAGGTCTAACTTACGTGCTGGCTAGAGTCTTTTGGGAAGAGGGAACCTTAACTGAGAAAATGCCCCCATCAGATTAGCCTATGGGCAAGTTCATAGGCTTTTCAGGGGACTTTCTTGGCTGATGATTGATAGGGCAAGAATCTGGAAGTGATATTACTCCTGGGTAGGCCGGTACAGGGTACAGGAGAAAAACAGACAGACAAAACACCCTGAGCAAGCTAGGAGGAAGAAAGCATTAGGCAGCTCTCCTCCATGACCTCTGCATCAGTTCCTGCTTCCATGTTTCTGCCCTGATTTCCATGGATGATGGACTACAAACTGTCAGATGAAATAAAACACACCCCAAAGTTGCTTTAGCTAGTGGAAACCCTTCACGAAGGGGTCATCATGAATGACCAATAGGCTTCTGGAGCCACGGTCCATTTGTGTAGGTGACACCTGAGATGTCTGAAGAGTGGGATGTCACAAAACCAGAGTTTAATGGTGGCGAGGGACAGGGTAATACAACTGTCAAAAGTGTACATCTTACCACACATCTTACATCTTACACCCAGTGGCCCTACCTACCTAAGGAAAGGAAAATGCCACAACTGCTTCAACAGCAAGGGAAACACCTGAGAAAAGGCTTTATAAAAACACAGTGATCTGGGGATTGCAGTGAAATCACAAAGTTTATTACTGTGAAACAAAGGAATGGCTGCTGGACAACATGTAGCTTCATTATCTGCCCATCTGCATGCTTCCTGTTGCAGGGTATCCGATCACACTGCGCGTGTCAAGATGGTGCAGTTTGATAGAAAAGCCTGCTTCTAGTTGTGGTGTGGCTCAGCCTTAGCACACACCTTTACTCCAAGAGCTTTCTGCTTAAACAGGATTAAATAAAGTCAACCAGAGGTCAAGAGGTGAAGCAAGAAACCAGTTGACGGGGTAGAAAACATAACAAAGAATAGACAGGCACACAAAACGTAAAAGGGAAAGACATTCACTGCAAGGGTTTTGTGAATTGGTGAGGAGGAGGTTTTCTTTTCCTATTGGGATGTCAACTGAAAAGCTAGGTCAGCTGGGTGCTTTCTCTGCCTCTCTGAGCTAGCAGGCTTTCACCCCAGTGTCTGAGTCTTTACTGGTAAAATCAACCATTTCAGATTTTGTTAAAAACAACACATACTATTACACAGCCAAGACAGCTGACAGCTGCCACAGCAATGATTGAAAAAATTCCATTAAAAGGCGTGAAATTCTAGGCAGGATGATTTGTATGTGTTAGAGGCCAGCCTGGGCTATACAATGATTTCCACAATATAGTTTGGGGCATTAGCCCCTCATCACCACCACCACATTCCTGTAAGAAGATGTATGGTCTCTGAGACTACCCCTCGGCATCAGATCTTGTTTTTTTTTTTCGTTTTCTTTGAGGCAGGATCTTGCTATGTGGCACCGGTTGACCTAGAACTAGCTATGTAATCCAAGCTGGACTCTGACCTGGAGCCTGCTGACTGCTGGGATTACAAACTTGTACCATCTACATCAGCGGTACATGAAGTGACACTGAATTTTCTCTCACAATTCCTATTCATGACCAAGAATAAGTTTCATCACTGATTAAGAAAATAAAAGATGCACATTGAAGGAAATGACTTTGCATTTTCTTGCACTAGGTAGGGAACACGAGTTTTCAAGACCTTAGAAACAGTACTCGAGGCAGAAGCAAGGTAAAGCGGTAAGTAGGGCACTGCTGAAGACAGGACAATTCTATAGGCCTCGGAAGAAGGTGTGCTAGCGACGCATCTGGAGCAAAGAGAGGTTATTCTGAACACAAAATCTGCCTAGTCACCCAGCACGTCCCTGACTCTCCAGTGTTTCTGTAGCTCCCACGTGAATGGCCATGAACAGTGAGGAGATGCACCTCACAAAGACCCAAGGGGAAGGTGAGGCCCTTCCCTGCAGCACTGCTACTTCTGAGCCAGTGCCCACCACCTCGCTGTCAGCAACGGCACAGACACCTTCTAAAAACTGCTCAGCCCACGTCTGGAAGAGGGAGCTCAGAGACATTGCTTTAAACACTGCATGGTGTGGACAGTATACAGGGTTGGGACTGTAAATCCCTGTGCCGAAGGCATTGGGACACAGGACTCTAGAAGAACACGAGGGAAGGTGTGCAGAGATGCAGAGACTGGGTCCGTGTCTTGGACCCAGCAGTGACGTCTTCCAGCGACATGTTAATCCTCTCTGAGGAGACAAGCAGAGGTAACAACAGATAAGAAATCCCTAGGGCAGCAGCTCACCCTTACTAGTCAAACTGACTTTTACTTCTCTGAGTGCGTTGTTTTCTCACAGCTGAAATTAAGGAAATACTGTTACTGAACTGCTCATCTTGCATTACAATATTCTCCTTGTATGTAGGTGCAAACCAAAAAACAAAAGGGTACAAACAGCAACTGATTGTCTTTACAACATACACCCTTACGTCCACATAGAAGAAAAAAGGCCTTCCACTCTACAGTCCAGAACCTGGAAGCCCAGTGCCTCCCTGCTGAGCATTAAGTTCCTGGAAACTGATCACAGGTGATGCCACTGCAGCCACCTTCTTAGTGACGTTGGAAATGGTGTCTCTATGACCAGTTTATACTATTATACCATAAAAACCCAGACTCTAAAATGACCCACACCCTCAGTCAAAGAGCAGCTCCTGCAGCAGACAGAACAAACGCAGAGAAAGCAGGCTCCCTCTTCGGCTCAGAGAAGGCCCCAAAATTCAGAGTCTAAGTGTAGATTAGGGACATACTTTGTTCCCTGGGACACGTGACAGGTAAAATCAACAACTTATCAGATGGACTTACCTTCAATCTATAACCAGAAATTTTTACCTGAAAATAAGCTTACAAGTTTATAAAAAGGAGAGAAACCACACAATGAGAGAAGGTTAAATGTTAAGTAAGGATAAAAAGAAACCTCCCTGAAACAAAACTTCGAACAATGGTTTCATAAAAGTCACTTTTGTTTTAAAAGAGACAAGTTCAAGTTAATGGTATAAATCACGCGCACTGCTAGTGAACCCATTCATTCCACTTCTGGGTGGAAACAGAGAATGCTTTTTCTTAGGTTGGAAACCTACTACTTTCGCCACCAACTATACAAGTGCACACCTGTAATTCTTAGTGCTTGGGAGGTTGAGGCAGGAGGATCAGGAGCTTAAAGTCATCCTCAGCTAAGTAAGGAGTGTGAGGGCAGTTTGGCCTTTGTTCCGAGACACTGTCCTCAAAAAGCCAGAAACCAGCATAGTGAAGAGTCTAGTGAGCTGGTTAAAGCATAAAATATCTGCCCAGTCTCTGATGCTTGTCTGAGTCTATAAAGACACACACTACTCTCAATTTATTCAGGCTGAGTCATTCTTCAAGCAAGCATGCAGAACTGCAGCCTCCTGATGCGCTCAGGACCTGCACCTGGAACAGTGCAAGAAAGGGCTTTCCAGAAGAAAGGACAAACCCGTTCTGAGTGACATGACCGTTTTTGTTTGTTTTTAATGTTTTAAAATTTATCTATTAATCTATCAGGAAAAACCACGCGGCTCCTGGCTTTTGTAGCATGGGGAATTTGTTGATAACAAGGCAGTGCCTGTCAAGTACAGGGAGCACTCAATCTGTCCACATGAACCCAAGTTCCACAAGTAGAACACAGCACACACAGCACAGGACAAGGCTGCAGAGTGGCTGTGGCAGCTCAAACAAAAGTCTGCATTTACATATCCTGGGCTGCAGATATCCCGCATAACCAGACCGTAGGCTCCAGGTAAAGTTTGGTGTTAAAACTGTCGAAACTTTGAATGAAAATTTGATAAAATTTCCTGCTGGAGAGATGACTCAGAAGTTAAGAACACTGGCTGCTCTTAAAAACGACCTGGGGCTCATTTCCTAGCACCTACATGGAAGCTCACAGCCACCTGTAACTCGGGCTCCAGGGGCTCTGACACCAGCTGCTCGCCACAGGTATGTATGTGGTACACATACGTACATGTAGGCAAACACTCATATACATTAAGTAATGTTAATTTTTTTAATTGATAAAAAATCTAATTATCAGATTCTAGGTGATACTATTAAAAAACAATTTGAGTTGAGGAAAAGCATAAAAATTTCAGGATTAAAACAACTATATAAAAACTTAAAAGGAAAAATAAAACTTTTTTTTTTTCTTTTCAGTCTACTTGAGACAGGGGTCTGTCTCTACATAGCCCTGATAGCCTGGCTATCACTTTGTAGAAAGGACAGCTTCAAATTTGAGGTGACGGGCCCCTCCCGCCTCCATCTCCTGAGTGCTAGGAGTTTGGGTGCACACCATCAGTGCTAGCCTAAAGCGGAACTTTTAAAAGAAAAAGTGAGAGATTAAAGCATCTCATCAGGAGGGTGCTCTGTTCTACAGCAGTAGTTGTACGCTGTGAGTCTCTAGCTCCCATCGAGAGATTTCAGTTGTGGATAAATTGGCTGCTTTGAAATTCTGAGAAGACAGGGTTGGGAGCTACAGACTTTGCTGGTTTCCTTTCCAGCTTTGAAGCAGCAGCAGCAGCAGCAGCAACAACAACAACAACAACAAAAACCCACTGAGGATATGAGTTTACAAACAAAGAAAACAAAAACAAACCCCCTCAGCATGCAGAGACACACACCACCCGGGAGGCATTTAGTGTACTGGGGATTCTCATGCATTTTAGACAATGCAGTAACTCTTCTGCAGGCTGTACTAAAAAACAAGCACACCACTCAAGAAATCACATTCCATGTTTCTGGAAGTCAAGGAAAGTAGCCAATTAAAAAATAACTCCTTCACGGCCTCTTCTTCATGGTGGGCACACATAAACTCATTAAGGGTGGAGCAGCTTACCTGGGGCAGGGCTCTTTCTTGAATTTAAGGCCTGAGAATCCACAGTCTCTTCTGTTTGCCCATCTGCTTCGGCCTCTGTTTTGTTCTGAGTCTCCTTTGCATATTCGCTAAGGCAAGTTCTTATGCTTTCTCCCTCTTCGGCAACCCGCGGGGCAGCAGTGGCAGCGACAGGAGAACGCGCAGTGGTGGCAGAAATGATAACAGGGGCGCAAGGAGGAGAAGCTGGGGGAGTTGGAGGAGCTGGGGAAAAGGAAGGCAGCATGGAAGGGGGGATGGGAGTTGGGGTACACTCAGTGTTCATTTCTTCCTGGGGATGCTCCAGAATCTCCAATTCGAGAGTCAATGGCAGCACTTCCTGTCTCACCATGTCCACAATGCTCTCCTTGGCTGGTAATTTTTCACCAACTCCATTCATTTCATTAATTAGGTTAGTACTAGAAATTAGCTGAATATCATGAGGTGCTACACTACAGGGTTTCTTGCATATATCGTTGTCATCTGTTAGTGAAGGCTCTGACACTGCTGTGCAAGATGTGGGACTGGGTACAGGAAGTGCATCTTCTTTTGAGGAAGAAAGTTCACACTTGTCCTCCACGACAGCAGGGAACAGTGGCTGGCTGCTAAGGGCTGCAGAAGTGGGGGACTGAACTGAACTCCTGGCGAGTGGAGGAAGGGTGTTGGAAGCTGAAGTTCGAGGAAGCTCTGCTGTGGGCTCCCCTGCAGTAGTCTCAGGCATCTGGCCTGCTTGCTCTTTCTTCTCCCCGGTAAGCACGAGCCTAAGGACTGTGGAAGGAGACTGGAACACTGGATCTGGTTTTGGCTTTTCTTCTGGGAGAAAAGAAATAAACAATTTTAAGAACAATTTTGAAGCACAGAATATACAGTACTGCCTTAGTCTAAGCTTTTTCATCACTTATTCACACTCATGGGCAGCCAGAGAAGGGATCAAAAATATTGGACTCCAAAAACACTATTCTGTTTGTTCTCTTGTCACACTTACTGATCCTTGGTCTCCAGGACATGTGATACTTATTTAAGATTAAGAGACGGAATCAGTTCACCAAAGGATGATATCACGACTATAAGAGGAAACCTCACAGATCTTTCCCATGGATTTTCCTGTGTACCCTGGGCTCATGGTCCTCTTGCCTCAGTCTACAAAATGCTGGGATTACAGGCCAACACATCTAGATCAGCTCAACTACTATTACAGCCTCTGCCTCGTCTCTGCCTTGTTCCCTGGGACTATGCTTCTACAAGGGCACACCTCTGTCCAGGCAGAACAGTACAAAGACAAATAGTCAGGAACTAAATTGTTATAAACTGTTTTAATGACCAATGACATCAAGCACCTGACCAAAGGCAGTTTAAAAATTTCATTTCTCAGGAAAGGTTCTAAACAAAAACAGCAACACTGTAGAAACAGAATCATCTGGTTCTTCAAAATTAAAGCAGTTCCTCAAAGGGAACCAAAGTTAAGGGTCAAATAAACCAATCACTGGACTTATCTCTCTGGAGACATTTTAATATTATGTGTATGTGTGCTATATATTGTGTATTTAAGTACATAGAAAAGCATAATCTGTGTACAGAGAAAATAAGAGGAAGAAAGCAGGAAATGATTAACTATATAGGAACCATGAGTAAGACAAAAAGGAGTTCTAACAATATAATTATTGGATTTGAGAATCACTGTGAGAGGGGAGCTCCCTGATGGCCCTAACTTGGGCTTCCTTCAATGTCCAGCTCTCTTCTAGGACAGCCCAGGCTGAGAGACTCTCCTCTCAGTGCCAGCTGCAGCCACTGCCCTGAACTCTCTGAAGAAGAACATTGTTACCTAGTGCAAAAGGGAGCACACCACACTAAAGTGAGTTCTTGACAGCTTCAGAATTCACCGAAAGTGATGGGCACAGTGGCTGAGGCATCTACAAGACTGCCCCTTCTCTGCATCATAAAGTAAGAGCATTAAGTGCTCACTGCCAAATTTCTCAGATTAAATTGTCAGGACAGAAAGGAAAAAAATAAATGTGTGTTCATTATATATGTGTGTGCTCTCTGTCGATCGTATCCATTTGTTACATAGCTCTGAGTAACTCCCATCTTGTAGTGCTGCTACACAGGCCACAGAGAGCAAGCACATGGTGCCACTTGGTAACTTCAGAAGTTCCTCCTAGGACATTTCCTAGAGGGTTTATTTACTTCAACATCTCCGAGTGTTAGATATTTTTTTTTCATTTTGCTGATCCATTTTCTACAATGAATGTATCATAATTATAAGGATGAAATTGTCTCCTCTGATCCTCATGTATGATCAACTAGTGGGTGCTTGTGTCTACATGTTTCATGACCAAAGCGAAGGTGCCATGGTCATTCATTAGGCAGAGGCCAAGAATAGCATGCACTCTTCACCTGAGGGGCAGTCCTGTCCTGAATGTGAGCAGGACCCCAGGGCTTAAGGTATAAAGTTACAACAGAAGGTCATTTCTGAATGCAGAGCAAACTTTTCCAAAGGACACTAGGACTGACTGACGGACTGACTGACTGACTGTAAGATGTGCTGTAGAGTGCCATGCCCGTCTCTACCAGCTCCATATACCTTAGTTTCAAAATGATGCACCAAATGAAGCGTCTCCCTTGGGAAGCAGAAAGTGCCTTAGCTATCTGTGCTCTCAGAGATAAATAACAAGTGAATATCCTAAAGCACTTAATAGCTGTTCTCTTTAGAAACAAATATGAGCTATTGTATTATCTCTATAAAATACTACCCAGATGGGAAATGGTGCATCTGTGTGCTCTTGTGAAGAAATTCTGAGAAGCCTCATTAATAATGGCAGCTGACGCTTATTCAGTATCTAGCAGAAACTGGGCTAATAGCCTGCCTACACTGTTCCCTTCATTTCTCACGAGCACCACCAGGCTAGAGACTGCTGTGCCCCTGTTTTACAAGAGGAAGCGGAGACTTGGAGATGAGTCCTGGTCCAGAAGCTGTCTAAGTAGCACGAGGCTCAAGGGTGATTCCCAAACTCACATTTTGCCAATCAAAGGTGAGAAGGCTTACAAAAAACAGAAGCAGGAGGGACATTCTGTTTCCCAGTATAAACCTCAGCAGCAACAGATCCATTCAGAAGACAGAAAACGAACCCACAGGGCATAGCACACAGACTGCTGTCAGGGACAACAATAACAGCTTGGATCCCTAGGCAGACCCAGGCCTAGAACTACATATGTAGATTAGGCCGGCCTCAAGTCACAGATCTGCCTGACTCTGCCCAAATGTGTGTCACCACACCCAGCTTACAAGTGCATTCCTCCATACTTCTTTAACCTAAAAGGAATTTATAGTCTGAAAAGCAAGCATAAAGAAAAAGTATCATCAAAATAGGACAAAATGAAAACCCTGAACTGTAGCAAGCACTTTCTAGTAGTATTTGAATTGCAAATACTAGTAGTTTATGGTTCAAAGAACTCCTCAGAGGCTGGTGTGTAGCTCAGTGGCTGGGAAGCTTGCCTATATGAACAGCTAGGATTCCTTCCTCAGTACCACACTGAGTTACACAAGGTGTATACGCCTCTAATTTAAGAACGTGGGCGATATGGCAGAAAACCTGGGCTTCATGAGACCGTGCTTCAAGATAAAAAACAAAAACCAAACAAACTCCCAGCTAGTCTGAAAATTACTTCACATATTGACAATCTAAGAGACTCCTGGAGTGAATACTCAAAATGAAGATTACAGCAGTCACAGGAGCTGCCCACCACTCCTATAAAATGTAATCAAAAGCCAGTACTTTCAGGGCAATCTGCAACACTTGCCAACCCAGCCACGTCTTATCATATCAGGCTGAAGAGTTGTGGGTTTTTTAAATATTATTATTAATTCAAATCTCTTTTAAGCAAAAGAAAAATCCTGAGGGGATCCTAGAATTCTCCATTTTTCCTTCTTGAAAATACAGATAGACCTAAAAGTGTCAAAATAGAAGTATTCCATATTTTTAAAATTTGAGCATCAATTTTCCTAAAACAACTTCAAATAATGGTGTTTCTAGGCCAGTCTGATCTGTTATTATCTAGGATGTTCAGATGTTTAAGAACTGAGCATAGTTGTGTATACAAGGAAGATGTGTTTAACAGATGTGCACAGACATGTTTTAACATGGCCAGATCGATCACATTCATACAAAAGTGTACTAAAATTGAAGGCAAATCTACTAAGATTATTTGTCACTGAAAGTAAAATCATACATGAGATTTGCTTCACATGCAGTCTTGCCAGGCATGGCAGCACACACAGCTACACTCCTAGCAAGATCAGTTTGGGTTACATAGCAAGTTCCCAAACAACTTAAGTTTCAAAATCAGATCCTGTTTCAAATTCTTGGTTTTTTTTAAAGTGCTTTAATCACTGGAGATGAAAAGCAGTTTCCCCCAAACCCACAATACCCTTTGGAAGGTCAATACCTGAGTCCAGCATTTAGCACACATGAACCTTCTACATCTTTGACTGATGCTGATGATACAGTGTTTAGAAGTGTCCCACCTAAAGGATTGTTTCTTATCTTTTGGGTTAAAATTATCTTAGTTTTAATGCCATTGTCAATCCTCAGTGGGGAGGAGGGTCTTATATTTCACAGTATCTTTTCTTTTTGTAGAAAAGATGAAATTGGCAAGGTGTGGAGGTGATCTAAGCACTGGAAGGATGAGGCAGGAGGCTGGAGTTCCAGGCCAGCATGCACTAAGTAGTGAGTTCCAGGCCATAGCTCAGAGGTTAAGAGCACTGGCTATTCTACCAAAGGTCCTGAATTCAATTCCCAGCAGCCACATGGTGGCTCACAACCACCTACGGTGAGATCTGATGCCCTCTTCTGGTGAGCAGGAGTATATATAAGCAAAACACTATATACATAATAAATAAAAATCTTAAAAAAAAAAAAGCCCACCAACAAATGAACAAACTGAAATCACATATATTTAAAAGTCAACTTTTCAAAAGTTTGAGTGTAATTAATTTATGTGAAACAAAACCCTTTAAAAAGAAAAAAAGTAATAAAAATCAAATCATGAAAACATCTGTTAAAATACTGTTATTTTAAGGACACAAAAAAAGGGTTTTAATACGACCTGGAGAGGACCATTTCAAGTATCTTTTAAACAACGATGTTTTAAAAGTATATTTAAAAGATTATTTGTCACTGAAAGTAAAACCATACAAGAGATTTGCTTCACATGCAGTCCTGCCAGGCTTGTAAGTAGAAGAGATGAATGTAGGCCTCAAGAAAGCAGAAGAGAACACACTCACTGCTTCAAGATCCCCTGTCCCCACTGAGGCCTAGAACCTAGCTCAGCAAAGGTAAAGCTAAAACCCATTAGTCAGGAAAGACCAAGACTGGATCTCATTTTCAAGGGTTCATGTTTCTACTCCAAAAGGTATTTTATTTGTTTTCAAAATACACCTCGAAGCTCCTGCTCCTGGTCAGTGGCAGGAAGCAGCAGTATGAGTCCTGCACCAGCAATAATGGCTGTCATTTACAAGCTGGTGGGGTAGTCCTCAAAACAGCCCTGCCTCAGCACATCAGTGAGGAAACTGGCAAGCCCAGGTGAGAGGCTCCAGCAGGACAGCACAGCTGGAGCAGTGCTCAGAGTCCAGAGCTCCTGCTCCTTGTCTCTAGCCGGGTTTGGTGCCCCACACTACTACCAAGGAATGGTGGAAATATTAACCCATGCTGTTTTGTAAAGAAATATATACAATGTTTAATCAATGTCCCCCATGCAAATTGTTTTTTTTTTTTTTTTTTTTTTTAAAGGCAAGCAACCTCAGCAGTTTAAGGCAGCTAAGTGGTTACTTACAGAGATCAACGGTAAGGCGGCTGAAATATAAGACCTTTCCCCTAGTTTCCAGAAGTACACTGTCCGCCGTACATTTGCTACACAGCAGGTGTCTGACAGAACACTGAGAGCAACGTAATTAATAAGAGACTAAGGAGGGAGGAAACAGTCGGACACAAACCTTGCTTCTGGTCGCTAGCTGCAGTGACAGGGGTGCTGGCAGCAAGATGAGTGCTCTCCACAGTCCCGTAAACCACAGGGCTGTGCTCAGGGACCTGGCTGGGCAGCTGCTGGGATTTGAAGTACAAAAAAGGGTGATAATGAGCGCGTGAACATAACAACCAGCAACATGGAACCCAAGCAAAGAGGGGAGGCAGAGAGGCAGGTCACAAAAGTAAAAGAGAAGCAGGGTGGGGTATACACAGGGCAACTGAATAAAAACAGGGGAAAGGAGGGCAGAGGCAGCAGGGGAGCGGGGAGAAGAGATGATTACTATCAACCACAGCAAGAGAACACAGCACAGGCACCCTCACATCCGCTCCAGTGTTCCTTCCAAGCACAAGCTGACTTGCAGCAGTAATGGCTGCCGCAGCGGGGCACAGGACATAGCGTCCTCCCAGACTGGCTAAAAGTTTTGGTCAGCTCCTCTTGTAAAATACTGAGCAAAGCCCTTCGTCTGCCCAAAGCAGAGCAAACCGAACATACGAAGAGTTTAAAGCCCAGTAACCGAGTTGAACAACAATGCGGAAAGGTCAGCATTACCATCCCTGCCATTAGGATCTCAGATGGAAAAGCAATGTGCAAGGTAGCTAAAGGCACTTCCACCTTCACAATGGAGCCAGCTTGGTGGAAGCTTTCAATCTGAAAGGCTGGTAAAATCTCTGGCTTTTCAGGACAGGAAAAACTCTCTTTTTACAGTTGGCCATTCTCTTGGACTAAAAAATGCCTGCTAAAATTGGAGCAAGCAGGCTGAGGTGACTGCAGTCACTGTGCAACTTAGAGGGAACAGCATTACACAAACTGTGTCCTGTTCTAGGCAGGTGTGCATCTGGACCTGAGGGTCACACAAAAGCCACAGAGTGGCCTGTTTTTGATAGCTCACAGAGATTGTCACAGAAGCCCTGATCTATGCTATGCAGGGTGTGGGGAGCAGCGCAGGATGACTGGCATGGGTGTGTTCAGGTCAACAGCGCCACTTAAAGATGAGGGCTAGCAAAAAATATCTTCAGCTCAGTGTCTTAAATTTCTTAAAGTAGAACTAGCTGGGCATGGTGGTGCATGCCTTTAATCCCAGCACTAGGGAGACCTCTGAGTTAGAAGCAAGCCTGGTCTACAGAGTTACTTCCATGACTACACAAAGAAATCCTGTCTTGGAGAAAAAAAAAAAAAAAAAAAAGAACTATAAATGGAAAAGATCATTTATAATGAGAACAAATAACCATGCTTTCTAGAGCGCATAAGATGTAATTTATACACAGCTGTATGTGCAGAGGGTAAAATATCATGAACAAGGAGAGAATGCCACAATTGTGCACAGATATTAGACCAGGAAAGTGCTCACGATGCACAATTATTTCCCAGTGATGGCTACTAAGATTATAGTGAAAGATGAAGTCACTTTTTATTTTGAACCACAGAGAAACGAATGGCAACTGCCACAATTGTCCTTAATTCTTATTTTCAGGGGTAACATATGTTAAATAAGAAATGAGGAAGGACACATGGCCAAAACTGATTCTGTTCAATTCTATGGGCTGGAGACAGATAAAGAGGAAAAGGAAGAGTCGAAGCTGCTTTCTGTTTTACTGAGCAGCTAATTACACAAAGTAAAAAAACTTTGTACGCTGTGTGGATTACGTGAAATTTAAAAAAAAAAAACAAAAACAAAACAACAACAACAACAACAAAAAAAAAAACACCACCTATGACTTCAACTGCCCAGGTCAGGAAATAAAACCCAGGTTAACAAGTCTCATAAGCTGCTTAGGACAGCAAATAGCTACTTAAAGCCATAAATCTCTACAAGCCAAGGATTTCCCATCTAAAATGCCTTAAAACAATATGAAAGAAATAACTACTGTTTACTTGTATGACACAGGCTCTTGCTATAATGCCCAGGCTGACTTGGAAGACCTGAACTCAAGTAGTCCACATGTCTCAGCCTCTCTCTCTGGCTGAGCCATTTCTGGGAACTGATTCTGGGTTTCAGCATGCTGGGCGAGCCCTCTACTCCCAAGCCCGTAGGCCCTACGAGAGTATCAACTATTATTCTGCTAAGAAAAGCAATAAAACAATGCATAGCATACTGCCATACCCATAGACGGTGCTTCACTTAGCCCTCATCAGAGCAGTTTCCTCTTGCAGTAGATGGGAGGGGGTACAGAGACCCACAACTGGACAGAATGAAGAGCAAGAGACTTCCCACTCAACTCTAAATGGCATGTCTTCATCAAACCCCTCCCCTCAGAGCTCAGGGATCTTTGGAAAACGATGTTCTACACTAGTTGGCCAACACAAACAGAAGCCATTTTAGGGGAAGGGGGAAACAGGGGAGCTTTTCATTTAAAAAACTTTTGTCTTATTGGTGTGTGTGTGTTATGTATGGGGGGGAGAATGAAGATGGGAGGATAGGGAGGTGAGAAGATGACGAGGATTGGGGATGGGAAAGAATATGATCAAAATATATGAAAAAATTATTAAAAAGAAAAAAGATGGATACTGGTCATAAGAAGATCCCAACACTGTCTCAGACCTTACACATACTCACATAGCGGTCACTTGCACAAACGTACAGTATTCACACTGACAAATACCATGCACACACGCATTCTGACATGCACGCACGCATTCTGACATGCACACACATACACAGATAGGAGCCACACAACTGAGGCCACATCTTGAGTGGGTAGGAATTCAAGACCCAACCACCTACTGGGAAAGTTGGAAAGCCATAAGCACTGAGGCAATGCTGCTGCTGTTCAGCTGTGGAATGAAGAAGGACTAAAGGGTTTGTACTGCACTTGAACATTTTACCTAACAATACCAAGAAAATGATAATGTTAACATAGCAGATACTCATTATTAGTCTTGTTCTGGCAGAATCTCACTTCAAGCACCATGAGGCCAACAGACAAGTCCCCTATCTTCCCAAACAGCAAATAATCATGGTCTGGTTCACCCAGCAAGTCATAAAAATCAGGACATACACTAAAAATGGAGACGCAAACATGAGCGCCTGGACCCACGTAAGAAACTAAGCAGCAACAGGGATACATGTACACATTCACAGGGTCCCCAAATTACTTACTTTAGTCACATTCCTGACCGGTGGGAATGAAAAACTGTCCTAAAAGAGTGGCTGGAATGAAAATATGAATAATGCTGCTAGAAAGCCACAGTTAAAGATCAGGGCGAAGTCAAAAGTCTCTTCACATTGCTTCACAAGTTTATAGTTTGTGCCAGTGCTAAGTTCTATCCTGCTAAACCTTGTTAAGATCCAGATTCTCACAGATAGGAATACACGCGTGTGCGCATGTGTGTGCGCACACACACACCGTGAAAGGGAAATTGAAATGAGGGCAGAAGATAAGCTTCCAAGAACACATAGGAAATGGCTAAGATGATCACTCTTAATAAGGGTTTGTGAGTTCACAACTAAGCTTCTTGGCTCAAGAGCAAAGAATAGAAGCCCTGGGACCAAATACAGGAGGAATTCACTCCTCCTGAAAAGCAGGTTAAGCCAGGTACAGAGATCCAACCTGCACTCCAGTGCTCACAAGAGGCTGAAACAGGAGGCTTCCCATAATTCAAGCACAGCCGAGGTTGTGAGCAAACAGACAACACAATGCCTCAGAGTATTTCGTGCTAGACGAAACAAGTCGGCAGCATGGTGGCATGTGGTTGCCACCTGCACTTGGGAGGCAGAGCAAGAGAGCACAAAGTGAGGACAACCTGAGTGGTGTCACAAGAATCTGCCACAGAACAACAAAATAAAAGCAAGAATCTGGACATGTTTTCACTATTTCTTTGCACAGTTCAATTCTTTATAACACAGCCCACTGTTTCTGCCCAGAAAGGGTTTCTACCCTCAGCCTTCTAGCAGAGGGTTAGCAAATGTGGCACAGGGTGCACTGACAAGGTCCTGACTTACCTATTATGTTGGAAGATTTACATTTTGAAATAGCTGGGGTAGCGGGAAAAAAACAAAACAAACAACAACAAAAAACCTAATACTTCCATATGTGAAAACTGTGTAGCTCTGAGTCCATGAGTCCCTGTACTAGAGCAGACATTTCAAGTCACAGTACCAGAGACAGGGCTCATTACATAACATGTTTGTCCATCCTACTAACAATGAGAGAAAGGCAAAGACTTCAATAGCTAAGTACAAACAAGCATAAGCTGAACACACCCACTGCTACCATGAGACATCAGTCCAATGAACACATTCTATCTTTTCAGGTTGAACTGATTTTTTTTCAAAGCCCATTCAGTAACTTTAGGATAATCCTCATACAAAATGTCTCACATATTTAAACATGTAAAGTTCCAGAGAATAACTAAGTAGGACTGTCACTGAGAAACATCCAAGTCAAATAGCAAAATAATAATAGCACATTTATTGATGCCATGAAGAAGAAAGAAAACACGTTTCTTTTATAAGTGAGACAGAATCACCCAGTTTCTCAGCTGTGTATACCATGAACAAGACACTAACAATCTACGGGGAACTGAATCTACAAATCTACAAATTTATGGACCAATATCTAGTAAAAGGAATAAATACCAAAAGAAAGAACACAAAAACAATCACTGAATTTACCTCGTTCTAAATGTGATGCTGGAGGGCTAGAAAGTTCAAAGACAGCACAGTCAGGGTGTTGCCGCACGGGCTGCATCTGAGAAGCAGTGTGAAGCTGAGCTGGGGGAGGGGGACAATGTGAATGGGAGCCCCTGAGAGGCCCTGGGCAGGAAGTGCAGGAAGATGAATTCCAAATTCCAGGCAGAAGGAAAGTTCATACAAGGACATTGAGCAGAAGAATATGATGTGAATGGTCGATCAGCTTGTCCAGGAATAAGAGGAAAACAGAAGTGCCAGCAAGCTATTGTAAGAGGAGGCAAGCAAGACAGAACTCAGCTACACCTGGGATTTAGGTTCTGAGCGCCACAGCAAAGAGAAACAGAAGAATGGACTTTCCCCAACAATGTGACAAAAATCAGATTTCTGCTTTAGAAATGAACTCCAGGGCTCAGGTGTTAGAAGCCTGGCGGACCTTGAGGAAGACTCATCGTGTGGTTCCCAGCACCCATGTGATGGCTCACAGTGGCCAGTAACTTCAGTCCCAGGGGATCTGATGTCCTATTCTGGCCTCCACAGATAGCAAGCAGATATGAAGTAGAACTAATACATATAGGAAAACCACTCATACATACAAAATAAATATTTAAAACTTAAAAGTAAAAATTAATTTGGACTACTCACAGAAGATCAAGCAGAGGGAAGAGTAACCAGAAAGACAAAAGTCGTAAGATTAATGCAGCAGTGTGCAGGAAGCACTCGGGATGGTGGTGACAGGCTGTGCATTCATTTTATCTAAATACAGGTGTAGGATATCGTAGGAAGGTTCCATGAAGACACAATGGAGAAGGAAGACAGTGAAGATTTGGTTTCTGTTATGTATGAGGGTGGAGTGAAAAAGACCATGAATTCAATCTTTAAATCTGTGCCATGCCACATTATAGAGACTAAGTACAAAGTTGGCCAAGGAACCCAGCTGCCACTAATGCTATACGGAATGGAGCAACCAGCCGCTTCCTAACCTCAGAGTGACAGTAATGAATAACACCAACAGCAATAAAGTGACAATGAGCAAAATGATGAATTATCAGCAGAATCACAAAACTACGGAGTGGAATACATGAAATGCCTGTTGCTTCTCTTGAAGGGGGTGAGGGGTTTAAAGCAAAGCTCCAAAACACAAACCATTAAGGAAAAGCTAGACTGCCAGGTGTGGTGTCACACACCGTTTTAATCCCAGCACTCAGGAAGCAGAGGCAGAAGGATAGTTGCCAATTATCAGGTACTGCCCGATAATCAGTCATCGTGTCTAAGGGTTCCTGAATGTATTCAAGGAAGAGTGGATGTGTTAGGGCCCAGTGTGGTAGCAATCGCCCTTAGTACCAGCATTGTTATGAGTTTGAGGCCAGCCTAGGTTACACAGTGAATTCTAAGCCAGACAGAGATCCTATCTCCTAACAAAACCAGAACAAACAACAACAAAAACCTATCAAACAAACCAGTGAGTCAGTTATAAATGCAAACTCAGGGATCCCTGAAGGCTGGCAGCCCTCACACACTGCCTTCCCTCACTCATACTTCCCATCTACTTTCCGCCATGGAATGACAGAGGAAGGCCTAAACCAGTAGCAAACACCGAGCTCTAAGACGTTTTGCCTTCAGAATCATGAATCAAAGTTCTATGGTTTATAAATTACTGTCACGGCAGCAAAACACAAACAAAGCCATATATGTCAAGAGATGTCTTTAACATATAAAAGCGCTGTAGTGCCACTGGGTGTGGTGGCTCAAGCCTATAATACTACTCAACGAGGCAGAGACAATCTGAGTGAATTTGAGGGCAGCCTGGTCTACAAAGTCAAGACAGTCTCCAGAGTCTCTGTCTCAAAACAACAAAAAAGCACAAAAAAACAAGGGAGGTGGAGGATGGGGAGTGGACGGACATACGGATGGACACATGGACACATACACTTCTTGCAAATACCTCAAATATTGCCCCAAAACAAGTGTGCGAAAGACAGATAATGTATATGCACACTAAAATTACAAGACCATAAAAACTCTTCACTTCAGAAATCTGTAAATAAAGATATGCTCTGATATGCTGCTGGTCCAAGTTAAGCCGCTGTAACCCAAAATAGGTAGAAACATCATTCAGAACGGCATTGTTCCAAATAGTTACAAACAGGAAACACTCTAAAGGCCTCTCAATTAAACTATGTAACATGCAAACAAAGGAAATGCAGGCAGCCCTTTATATTTATAATATGACATCCATTTGGGAATTATACCTGTAGTCAAACATGAACATTGATTTCTTCATTACTTAAAAAAGAAGCTAGTATGGGCTGGAGGGTTGACTCAGTGGTTAAGAGCACTGGCTGCTCTTCCAGAGGACCTGGGTTCAATTCCCAGCACCCACATGGCAGCTCACACCTGTCTGTAACTCAGGTTCCAGTACATCTGACTCCCTCACACAGACAAACACCAAATCAACATAAAAATAAACAAGAAAAGATGCTTGTGACAAAATGGCTTACACAAGCCCAAATGTATGAAACGTATGCAAATGTCTTCATACATCCACAGTCAGTAGAAAGAAACCAAGACCTGGGTCCATAGCCTCCTTTGCTTCTCTTTGCTGTAATTTATCATCTGTACATGTACAGACACGGGATTGTAGTTATTTTTCTTTGTGCTTTTTTGGTAACAGCAGGTGGCATGAATCCCAGTCTGGCCTTGAACTCAAGAGATAGCTGAGGATGACCTCGACTTCTGATCTCCCTGCTTCTGCAAGCTCTGGGATACAGGGCATGTGCTGCCATGCCCCAGTAAGTTGTTTTACCTTTGTAGACCAAGCATAAATGACAGCTGAAAGATGCTCATTCCTTACACCAAGGTGGTGGATGGTTACAGTCTGCACTGTAGTTACATCAGTTTCTGGATGGTTACAGTCTGCACAATCACTGCTCCCTGCCTGATGTCCTTCCAGCAGATAGGAGGGGTGAGGAACTGCGCACATCCCAACATGGCAGCCCTGTTTTCTAATAGCTATGACTCTACAGTGCAGACAACATGTAAGATGAAGCCCCACGCTCTAAAATCAAAGGCTAACTCAGAGTGTGACTACCTATAGTCTGCATCAATAGGAAAACAATATCTGATGAGATTGCTGGTTTGTATGGCCGACCTAAAGTCCAGTGGCTTCACCAGATTCCAGAGTGTAAGAACTCAGAAGTGGCCGTAAGTCAACTGACTGCTTTAAGAAAACTGGAAAATCTAAGTTCATTTTTAAAATTAGATATTTTGGCTAGATGGTAGTGGCACAAGCTTTTAATCCCATTTGTCTCAAAACAAAACAAACAAAAAAGGCATTTTATAAAAAACAGATCAAGTAAAAGTCATCTCTTGGGTACAACCCACTCTAAACAACAGAACAGTAAAGCATGCAGCAGAGCCTGCTCACTCTGATATTACATTTAAACACAAAGAATGCACGCCGTTTGGTCCCTAAGGCTTGCCATGTTCCTGAATAAGTACCCTATTTAATTCAAAGACTGGTTCTAACATTGCTGTACTAAGGAGAAAGCCAGTGTGGTTTAGCTTAGTAACTCCTACCTTTACTTAGAGCCACCACTAAAAATCACAACAATGTGCTTCAAAGAAAAGACTGGTCAGTTCCCCATGCCAACACCATGGCCATCAAGATGGTCATTTTAAAAGTGAAGGCAAGATTATTTCACATTGTTCTGCTTCCAAATTGTACATGCAGAAACTTCCCTCTTTGCTATATTTTTATAAACTAATAATACAAAGAGCACTGCACCTATACCGCCAACCCAACATGAGGAGGCAATTACTATTTACAGCATGAGAGGACTTGCTAACAAATGGCCACAGATTTCTGTTTCCTGGAGGTCGAGTGTAGAGCAGTTCTGTAAAGGGCAACTAGCCTGCTGGCTTTGGCAATCCCCCAAACTACAGAGGACGAGTTAACCTTTCAAGACACACCAACAATTCAGTTTCCAACCTTCCTCTGACCTGTGTTCTTTGGCACAGGAGCCTTTCCCCAGTTTTAGCTATTACTTACTCTAAGAGTGATCCTAAAAGAAGTGAGAGAAAGAAAGGAGAGAGGAAGGATGGAGGGTGGAAGGGAACAAGATGAACAGCATTTAAAAAAATGTATTTGGGGGCTGGAGAACTGGCTTAGCACGTAAGAGCACCCATTGTTATTGTAGACGACCCAAGTTCGATTCCCAGCACCCACACAGTGGCTCATAGCCATCTGTATGGAATTCCAGTTCCAGGAGACCCAACGCCCTTTTCTGGCCTCCATGTAAGCAAACACTAAGAAGGCCTTTAAAAACATACTAAGGAAGACAGACAGTCTGAATGTCCAGTGACTCCTTGGGGCAGACAGTAAGAGTCAACATTCCCTCTATCTTCTGTACTCTCCTCACGTGACCCCCAAGGTCATCCTCCTCAATTAACTCCCAGCAGGTATCACTGATGACTTCAATGACTCGGGCCTGACATGCATTATTCTATCCATACTCTTCGCTTTGTCCAGCTAACTTCTATGTGTGGCTGATTATGACAGAGGCTTCATCTTACTGGTCCTCATCTCACTGATAGAAAAGCCAACAACTATAATTCCGACAGGAGAAGAACTTCCTCCTTCACAACAGTCTTCCCCAGTCACTGCTACACCCCATGGGGAGGCCTACAGAACAATACGCATGCCTTCGAGAAGGCACTATCAGTCTTGTCCCCTCTTCCTCGTTCAGCCCACTGGCTGACCTCTTTAATGCCTTTATACTTCCGGTGTCCTACTGACAGGATCCATGAGCAAGATGTGCTTTGATGTGGGTATTTGGGGTTCACATCCTCACACAGCTGACCCACAGACCCAAACCAAACTGGACTGTGCTACCAGCCTTAACAGAGAACCTTTAAGACCACATCAGGGGAAAAATGATAGCTCTCCACTGTTTGCCAAGCTCTCCCATATACACCCCTACATTACATTTTACCATGAGCAGTGAAGCTTGTCCTGAGGGGTTGGTCTGTCTGTCTGCCCTTCCCCAACTCCCAGGAGTCCCTTACACAGTCTCACCTAAAGCAGATGTGCTACGTTTCTGTGATCTGCCACTTGAGTCTACTCTATGCTGGACAAGCCCTGAACACAAAACATGGAGAGCCTACACGCCAGCAGCTAGCTTGCTACGGCAGCACAAGCAGCTGTGCGGGAGATAGGTACTGGGGTCTTGCCTGCCGTGAGGTTCCGGTGAGATATTGAGCAGGGTTAAAGCACTGTCAAGATTTGTTACGGGTAAAGTACGCGTCCCTGCCATTCGTTAGGAGGCAGGGCAGAAGCAGTGCGGAGTCTGAGGCCAGGGCTATACAACAAGACCTATTTCAGAGAAGAAGAAGAAAACAAGTCAAAGTCACCCTTGGGAGAAACCGCTTTACGGTTTTGCTGGGAGCACACCTTCTGAGACTCCTTCTGGCAAATAGGCAGAAATGCTGAGGGTGGGACAAGGGGACTCCGTCTGTAGGAGCTCTGGACATGCCTCTGCTGGCCTGGCTACCCTGAGCTAAACGGTTCAACAGCCAAGCAGACTAGCCATACACCAACAACAGCCTTTGGAACACTCCATGGATACCTTGAGATGACTACCCCAAGCTCCTCAAGACACAGCCAGCCAGTCTATTCCAGTTGTCAGTTTGTGCTAGCATGGGCCCTAACAGACTCTAGCCAGCCCCACAGCCATTTTCCATCCGGGACACAGAGGAACACTTCACTTGCTGGCCTGGCAGAAAAGTAACTGATGGTCAGGAGGCAAGGCTGTGCTTGGAATAGACATGAACCCTCATTTGCAGCCAAGGTGAGCTGGGATTGACTCAAAGACTGCTCGTCTGGCTATGTAAGTAGGCTGTCCAGACTCAAGGACTGAGTCTGCAGGGAGATGCTTTCAAGTGTCGTCCTTCCTGGCTGTGTAACATCAGGTTCAATGAAAGGCTTGAGAAGTTGTACCTTGACTACTTTCAGCTCTGTGGGCTGAGCTCACAAGAAAAAAACAGACAGCAAAGTATTTTAAATGGCAGAGTGCATCAGGAACGTCGACAACAGATGAACAGGTGACAGACTACGAAACAGAAGAGGCGAGGCAGTGGCTGCTTGGCAGCAAAATGAAAAGAAGCTCAACCGTTCAACAATAGCCAGGGCAGAAGGTAAAAGGAAGATGGCAAAATAGGGCAAAGGGCCAAGACTGAAGCATTAACGACTGCCAAGGCTGCAGGGATAGAAACTGTGTGGCCTCCTCACAGGGAGAAGTCCAGAAAACTGTTGGGTCTTATAGCCTTATAGGCTTATGGTTATAGCTGTAACACTGCTTGCTGCTGAGGGCTGAGGAATTATAACTGCTCGTGCCCTCACAAGAGCCGTAACACTGGCTGCACAAAGGGCCACGGACTGCCAACTTCTCAGGCCCAGAAAGAGTGCTAACGCTGGAGGGCGCCAACAGCTCTCACACACCCAGGGAGATAAGCCTCCAAAAATAGCGCGCCTACCTACAATTTTATTCTGGACAGAGAAAAAGACTTCAACTAGCTGACTGGAAACAAAAACAGGAACACCACTAGACTAAAGAGACTCCTGGCACTACACGCTGACACAGAAGGCTGTCCTCACAGCAGTTCTTAAAACAGAAAGCCATTCAGCATTGATTTGCAGGCTCATCGAAGCAGCCCACGCCTAAAATCTCAAGAGGCAGAAGCAGGCAGCTCTCTAAGTTTGACTTCGAGGCAACCTGGCCTACAGAGTTCCAAGTCAGACAAAGCTACATAGGTGAAACCCTGCCTCAAAAAAGAAAAGAGAGAAAAAAAAAAAAAAAAAAGAGGTGGATCTGGAACTGTAGCCAAATGGCAAATACTCTGTAGGCCCAATGCTAAGGGATTTCTAGTAAAAACAATTCAGAGCCAACATTCAGACCCTGCAGCCTTCTCACACATGTAGTCGTTATTTTTTGGCACAACATAACAATGGCCAATTTCTCTTCACCAAGGTCAGCTCCTGTCTGTGTGCATCACTTTCTATGACTTCCCAGAAAATGAAGCCAGGAACTGCCATGCTTCATAAGAGGAAAAATACATATATGCACTAAAAAGCTAAGTATCCATCCCACAAACTCCATGTATGCAAAAGACAACACTTATACTTGTGGATTCAAATGCATGTCACTTGGTAAAAGACACCTATGCAACACAAAAGAGACAATACTCCCCCATGGTCCCAGAGACAGAGGTAAGGACTGAAGAAAAGCTTGAAAAGCATAGGATCACACTTGGAGGATATTAAAAGACAGGAACATGCTGGATGGAAAGACAGTTTCACTATTAAAAGCACCCATATCGGCAGCTCCTAACAGCCTACAGTAATTCCAACTCCAGATGTGCCTTCTGGCCTCTAAGGACATCCATACATGTACCAGACAGTCAAGCAAACATACATATATACATGATTTGATGTTTGGGGGAGGGGCTAAGCAAAACAAGAAAAAAGGTCAACCAGACACACCTTATAGAGAATTTAATTGCAAAAAGATAAGGATTTTCAGGGTGAGAATTCAAAAACAAATCAACAGATATTAAACTACACCCTGTTTTAACTGATATTTGAAAACAAACTAAACTGTGAGTGTCCTGATCAACATCTGCAAATTTATTATACATGGCTGTCGAATAGATCACTTATGTAGGTCATCTCAAATTAGAAACTCTCCCTATTGTGTGTTCAATTCTAGAGAAGAAACCACAGTCTTAATCATTCGGACTCAGAATGTCCAAGGAGGGCAATTAAAAAAAAAAAAAAAAGTTCTGAAGCAATCTTGAAATTTTCTTCTCTATGTGGCTACTTATTCTTCTCCTCTCTGTAATGGGGTCTGAGATGGAGAGCACCATCCTTTCCAAGTGAAATATACCGTTACAACAGCGAGCATACTTCAAGCTGACTCGATCCCACAGGTTTACAAGGGCTCTAAACTGAACTTCCTGTCAGTAGCCTCAACATTTAGGTGGGCTTCTTTCAAGCTCTATGACTATAATCAAGTCAGTGGTTCACTGCTCTGACGTGTCTTGCCTCTGGTCTAATATTGTTTGTAAACTGGCCCTGAAGACCCTCACCTTCCAGGCATAGGAGGAACAACAAAACACCTCTCTAAACAGCTGCTTCTGTCTGTTGGACTCTAGGTGACCAATTAAATTGGAAAGTCACCCAGTAATGACACAAAACGTTTCAAATTTGGGAAACCAATTTTTTATCAGAAGTCATAGTTTGCTAAAAACTAATTCCTTCTGGGATGCTTTAATACCTTCCAAGACCACACCACATTCCCCATCAGTCCTGACAAAACTTATGAGCAACTCTGAGAAATAACAAGAGGTAACACTCCACAAGGAAGCACATCTTACAGTGACAAAGTATGCCTGTGATGCCTGTGGTCTATCCAACTGCACTCTTAACAGAGGCAATCACATGAAGCTAAAATGCTTAAATTCTCAAAGTCTGCATACCCTGCTCCACAGCATTTACTCGTAAGGTTCCACAGCAAACTCATAAAAATGTTCATTTAATGAGGTGCTTTGCACAGGAAAGCAGCTCCCATGGAAAGAATGGCAGCAAGTGTGCTCTGAATGTGAAGCCAGCACACAGAAACATCGCCAATAAAGCCATAAAGCAATTTGCAAAGAGAAGCTTGTCTGTTTGAGCCTCATTTAGATATTCAGGTACGAGATAGCTGAAAGAGTGGAAAGTACAGAAAGTGGCCACAGGAAGAGGGAGCCAGAGAGATTGGGGAATAAGCACCCAGCATCCAGCATCACGCTCACTCTACTTACCTGGGGAGGCGTGGGTGTGGATGTGGGTCTTCCCGAGGGTGGCGTGGGGTTTCTGCTGCCTCCTCCAGACATGATCTCCTCCGTTATGTCTTTACCGCCCTGATTTGGATCTCGGATTCTTATCTACAAAAATAAATAGAGTGGTCAGTGTAAATCTGGGTGTCTGTATACCAGATTTAGATGATGAATTAAAGGTACACACAAAGACAACTCTCAAATTCATTATCCTCCATACGGCACTGTACTTCAGTCACAGTACCATACAGGGTCATTCCAAAAAAATGTAGGCAACCAGCTGTGAGAAGAACTAACTGTAACAGCAATGAGAGTGGAACTCAGCTGACTGAATTCCTAGGTCAAAAAAGTAAAACATCGATGCTTGTGTAAGACTGCCTAACACACTGATTTTACCTACAGCTCCTAACAGCAACGAGAACCAGAAATAGTCTAAGAATAACACAGCCCCTGAGTGAGTTTTAAATGCTCAAAATGGTACTCTGAAGTTCACTAACAAAGAGGTTCGTTTGTCATGAGTTAGTAGTGGGACTTCACCTGCGCCCAACCTTGTATACTTTTATAAGGATGCAGGCTGCAAATGTGCTCAATGCTCACCTATAAGGATGTGGCTGCAGTGCCATATGTGCACGTCTATGGATGCAGCTGCAGTGCGCTCTCTGTACGCCTGCAAGGATGCAGGTGCAGTGTGCTCTGTATTCTGTGCACGTCTAGAAGGTTGAGTGCTGTCTGTGCATGACTGTAAGGGTGCTGGCTGGGCTGCTGCATTTTCCAAGTAAAGGTACAGACACATCATACAGGCCAACTGAGAACAGAACAGTTCATATTATCCTCCTTTATATCCAATATTATCCTTAGAGCTACGTTACAGAGCACCACTAGGAAGGACGAGGCAGATCTAAGTGTACTGGCACAGAAGGACTGCCAAGCGTACTGCCAAGTTATAAAGTGGAACACAGCGCAGCGGCACGTGCTTCCTGTTTGAGCTCTCAATAGCTCTTCATGCTTAGAGTAGCGAGGACGGTGCTACAATGACACTGGAATACCTGGTCCAGGCACTCACAGCTGGGACACTGGTGAGGTTAAGGTTCCCATCTGATGTTCATTACCTGCACAGGTTAATAAGGCAACTGGTTTCTTGAGAACTTTATAGAGAACTCACTATCAAAATACATCAGGCTATCAGCTAACAGCAAAGTAGCTGTTCAGTATCAGTCCTTTCATTTGTTTTTCAAACTTTCTATGGCCTTGAACTCACTATGTAGCCCAGGTTGCTCTCGAACTTGTGTTACTCTTCCTGCCTCAGCCTCCCCAATGCTCACAGAACACGTGTGTGCCACCATACCCAGCTTTCTCTTTTCTCATTAATGACATCATCACTCCCTTCTATTCCGTTAGCACCATTTCTGTCTGCATTATAGAATGCCATTAAATCAACATTACCATGCTGAGTTAACACTTAAAACTCCATTTCTTCCTTGCAGTGTCATGCTAAATATGAGTGTTCTGCTGTACTGTGACATGTTCTTAAGTCCTTTGTCTCTAGCCAAAGACCAAATCCGAATCCTTGACTTTGTTTTCGGTCACTCCCAGCACCATCACCTGTGTGGATCTGGGCACTGCTGCTGCCCATCAGCAGCACAGTCTATGTTCTGCTGGGCAAGAGGCAAGAGGCCATCTTCTACAAAATAGGTCACAATTCCATTTTATGTCACGGTCCTCCTAGGCTTGTGGGTATGTCTTCCTAGACACAGAGGCAATGTTCTTCTAAGGTTCTGTATATAACTCTAATATATTTATTAAATTCTGCTTTGTGTTTCTCTCTTCCAAAGCCTTTCCCCATGTGGCTCCCCTCACTTTGGTGCTGCTATTTCCTCGTGTCAGTTCACACTCGTTGCTCGGCACTGTAGTACAGGAGAGTCAGTCAGTAGCTAAGAAAAGAGCCAGAATTCCTCCCACAGAATGAGCCAGAGGCGCACTCAAGTGTGTAGCACGCCTAGCTGGGAAGAGGTGATGCTAAGGGAATGGGTATGCATGTTCTAGCCAAGTGCCCGTGTAAACACTCTAGGCTGAGGTGAGAGGTGAAGATACAAGGAGAGGAAGAAATGGCACGGTCACTTTATAAACTGACGTTAATAATGATTGGATATGCTTATTCGAGAAATGATTATATGCTCCAATTTACGACAAGTCAATGAAGATCTCTTACAGTTTTTTTCTCTCTCTTGGCTGGAGGGGGCTGTTGCTGCGTAGGCACTATGATAGGTGCTGACTGATACACTGGCTGACTTGGGTAAAAAGGCGTTCCTAAGGAATCAGAACAAAATGAGAAGCATTCAGTTATTTTGTCAAACACTACAGGCCTGCCAACGGTGCAGTGTCCCTGAACAAGCTCTTCGGGAAATAAAAGCAAACTACTAAGAACTCCTTTGTGAAACAGGGTCTCAACTCTGTGGCCCAGGCTGACCTGCAAGTCAGATTCCCTGCCTCAGCTGCCTGATGGGTGGGAGATAGGCATGAGCCACCACGAACATGGGCAGCACTCTTAATTATCTCTTCCCATAAGCTCTCCTCCAGCTTATCTCCAAGAAATAATCCCTAAGATATGTACCATCTCCAAACATCCTTAAAAATATAATTCAACAAAAAATATCTCAGTGCCCAATTCCTGCAGAGTGACACCAGGATTATCTTTTTTAAACACAGGCTGGGTTAGTTACAACATTGCTTTCAAAAATAATCTTATTCTGGGGCCCTCAGCCTACAACAGTGATTTTTCAAGCAAGGGCTGAGGTAACTGTCTTTCTGGGCCTTTGGTTAGGGGTAGAGGTGATCCAAATTCTTCGGTACAAAGAGCCACAGCCACAGCCACAGGAGGCCACTGGTAAGGCTCCATACAAGTATTTAAATGAAGAGCTTTAACAAGATGGCAAAGAAGACAAAAATCCCGAAAAGAACCAAGCTCCAAGCTGGGTTCAACTCCACTTTCTGCACATTCAAGGGCTATATACATCTCCCCTGTGCCTGACCCCTCGTCCTACTCCCATCCAACAAACACCCTGGCCACAACGGCATCAACCAAATATAAAAGACTGAGTATGTTCATACTTTTACTCTACTGCCCAACTACTAAAACTATCTTCTCCCAGACTTAGACACACAGGGTTCATTAATATTCAAAATGCAGAATACTGTTCTAATTATCAAATTGTACAGAGAGCAAAGGGTAGACAGGTAGTACAGAAATAAAAAGTAAAACCAAAAGATTGGTGAAGAAATGAATGATGATATGGAAGAAAATATTTTAGGAAAAAACTGTTAAGGGTTTTTAAAGTTTTTGTTTGCCTGAGGGAAAGAACAAAGGAACTACTCAGCAAAACATGGAACATGGAGCTCGGTTTTGGAGCTCTTTGAGATGATTACTAATCCTGCAGTTCTGAGACAGGCATGATCTAGTTCCTCTGTTTAAGTCTGACTGCTCTCATGCTGGGTATCCCGGAGTGATGGCAGACACAGATCTTACTATGTGGTCAAGGCAGCCCTTAAACTTCTGCTCCTCTCATCTCCACATTCGCAGGGCTGCATTCAAAAGCCTGTCTCAGCACACCTCCTTTGTGGTGTTTGTGGTAGAAGCCAGGCCTTGTGCATACAGAGCAGGCACTCTCTGTCCAGTGAGTGATGCCAAAGCCTCTACAGCTTTGTAATTAGTAAAGGCTTTAGTTTTTTTTTCTTCTTCTTCTTTTGGAAGGTTTCTCTGTGTAGCCCTGGCTGTTCTGAAACCCTCTAGGTAGACCAGGCTGACTTTGAACTCACAGAGATCCACCTGCCCATGACTCCCAAATGCTGCCAGCATACCAGTAAAGGTTTCTGTAGTGACTAACTAGACAAGTCAGAAAATAAGGGCAGACAAAGACAGCCAATATAACAATCCTTGTGAGAGGTTACAGAAGGAAGAAATACCTACAGAGAGAAAAGGGAAGCAATACTTAGGAAATACTAAAAAATGAGGCAGGACTGGTGTGGACAGGTGTTACACGCTATAATACCTGCACTGAGAAACTGAGACAGCAAGATCCTGAGTTCAAGTCCAGCCTAGCCAATAGAGTAAAACCAAAACCTAAGACAGAAAGATACAAGAAGGCACGCAGCCCTAACAGTGTAACATGAAGGCTAAGCAGAAAGCACTCTGACAGGGCTGCCTGGGTAAAGGCTCGACACTGAGTAGGAAGAAGACACTGTGAGGATAAATGACTCCCCCCAAAACACACACAAAAAAAAGTTTACTGAGCCAGGAATGGCAGTGTCTGAGTTAAATCTCAGCACATGGTAAGCAGAAATAGGTGGACCTCTGTGAGTTCAAGAACTATGATCTATACAGATATTTCTAGGCCAGCCAGGGTTACTCAGCATAGTGAAAATTTTGGTTTCTTTAAAAACCCAGTTATGTTATGTGAATGTTTTTGTTTTAACTCAAGGTGTGGGATATGGGGCTGCTTCAGACTGTCCACAGCTGCTAACTATGACTTGTCTCGTGCTCTAGGAGGGGTGTCTTTTGGCAGCTGCACAGCGCTGAGAGGGCCAGGCCCCAAAGAGAGGCTGCTGTCCCCTGCTATTGTTGTTGCTGCTGCTGCTGGCTCCCTGCAGTTTGGTGCAGTTTGTCAAGCAGTAATGCACAAAGAGACGAGAAGAAACTGAATATCCTAACAGCAAAGGTCAAACCTGCGTGAAGGAAACTGATGGCCCTGTTCAGCAGAAGTAGTCTAAAGAGGTCTAGGGCCCTTTCCACGCTAACTTTCTTTCTTACCGACCTAGTGATGGGGGTTGGAAGGGATTACGGTGGAGAAAAGGGTAAACATAAGAACAAAATAAAGTAGACAAAAAAGTAAGCCTACAACACAGCAAACCTCTGTCTTTTAAATTTAAAGTTTACTTAGAAAGAAGGCCATAGTGGACAAGAAGCGGGAAGCCCTCCATCCCCGTTATTGTTAAATACTGGTGTAAAGTTTGTGTCCCTCCCTGTTATTAATTCCACTGTCCTCAGGTGGTATGGTTAGCCTGGGGTCCAGTGCACAGAAAGGACTATCTACAGAGTGGGTGATCAAGCTAAATCCTCACTATCATCACAATGTCATCGCCTCCAAATGTAGCTTCCCAGGAGCAGCACAAGGCACAGCACCAGGCTCGTTGGGTATCTGTGGCATCTAGTGAAGTAGATTGGAAAAGACCTATGCAGAGGGGAAGGCTACAATTTCAGAAAGTTCACTGGGAAAGAAGCTCATCTGCTCTGCCCCCTCAGCAAGCCTGTCATCAGCTCCCTACAAGACTGACCCTCAAACTGTTTTCAATATTGCTGGACAAGCAACACAGACTTTCCAAGCTAAGTGGAATAAGATACAAAAGGTGACCCGAGGGAGCAGAACTAGTGAGAAGGCTGATCTGTCACACATCTGCCCAAAAGCTGATCAATCAACTGGGCACAAACCATCATCTCAGCAGAAGGTAAGCACAGTCAGAAAAAGAGGTGGGTCCAGCAGAGCAGGAAACAGACTGCACCAAATGGCAGTTCTCTTCTTACAAACCAACCCGAGTTCTGGGACAGCAAAGAACACTTAGAAACAGAAACATTTATCACTTAAGGCAGTCAAAGTCCCACGACCTCAAATGTCCTTGTGTGGGGAAGGAGATAATTGCTTGGAATAGGGCTCAGACGACAACAGCCTTTCGGAAGTTGGTGTTTACTGGAAGACCCTGCCCTCTAGCAGCACGTCTGCTCCCTGCAGCACTGAGAGAACAAGAGCAGCAACAACAGCCGCCCAAGCCCGAGAGGCTCACCACCTGGGAACTTCAGGGACAAACTGCCAAAGCCACTGTATACCAACGCTTCCCCAACCAGACCATATGACAAGGAGGAGTGATGTGGGGAAACAAACACACCAAAAACTGCAAAAAATACACATACAGTCTTGATTTTTCTTGGACAAAGGGCTGGCTGGTCTGTGCCTCATAACAATCTTGCTTCTGCCTCTGGAGTGCTAGGGTTACAGACATTTGTATCATACCCAAACCTACTTATATACTCCTAAAGGTTTCTCAACTTGAGATCTTTATAAATGACTATTGCTGTTATTTATTTATTTATTTATTTATTTATTTATACATATGAGCATTCTATTTGCACGTATGACTGCATAACAGAAGAGAGCATCAGATTCCATTATAGATAGTTGGGAGCCACCATGTGGTTGTTGGGAACTGAACTCAAGATCTCTGGAAAAGAAGAGCAGACAGTGCTCTTAACCACTGAGGCTTCTCTCCAGGCCCGACTATTTGCTGTTTTTAAGTTTCTTCAGCCCTGCTCTTGTTGAAATAGCCTTCCAATATAAAATAATATTGACAACAAATAGCAATTTTTTTAAAAGCCCTTAACTGCAAAATTAAAAATGTTACAATCCTGTTTGGTTCAGCTTTTGATTTTAGGTTTTACTCATTTTACTTGCTTAGAATATTGAAAACTTCTGGAAGCACTGATGTATTTAGTATGTAAGGTTTGATCTTATTTGCAAAATTTCAAGTTGAACAATCAAACAAGTGTATTGTGAGATGCTGAAAGATAAAAATACCTTTGACATCTACACTCTAAAAAATACCTAGCACAATGTCTTATACATCATAGTTCTGGAAAAAAAAAGTTGTACTGGTTATAGAAATGAATATAATGTAGTGATTAAATATCCAGTTTGCCACAATTGAATAAAAAGATACATCAATGTCACAAAACACAGGGAATTTTTTTGCTAGAAGAAAAAAACAAAAACAAAAACAAAAAAACAACTGCCTCTTGAGAGACCAGTTTCCCTCTCACAGCACAGCTCACACGTGCTTATAGGGCTCCAAGCAGGTCAATGAGGCTGAGTCCTCCAGAGGATCAGGAAAAGAATGACAAGGTGCAAAGGGAGTACTTTATCAAGGAAGAAGATACAAGATAGACTGGATTGAAGTAGCATGAGGAAGGCCTTTAATATGGCAAATTCCCTTTCTTCTTTATCAATAAATATTACCACCACTAACCATAACCTTTTTTATAAGAATCTAAACATTTTGTCAACAAGGAACATCACTCCCTACGGATGGCCTATGAGTGAGTGTTCTGGGCTCTACTCTCCTCAGAGTTGTAAAAGCACTTGAAGAATTATGCTTTCCCAGAGGCTGGGGAAGGAGAATCATAAACCTGAAAACCAACTCACTAAGACACTGGCTGAAAATACAGTTTTGAAAGAAGGTGGGAATGTAAGTAACTCAGTGGTAGAACAGCACCCAGGTCCCCTCCCGAGAGACAAGGACTTAGGAGCTGGAACAGAGCTGAGACCCAACACCCACTCCGAGTTACACCCAGGGGAGAACAGGACGACTGAGAGAAGTATCTGGCAGTGGCAAGGTAGGAGTAAGAGGCCCCAAGAAGAGGATGGGGAAGAATGCCACAGCCCCAAGAGAGACGTGAAGTGTCTCCTTATACTGAAACTAGTGGACCAGCCAGAACTATGAATTCTGATAAAAGCACATTAACTGCTACAAGTTTTTTTACAGATGATTAAAGCATGTGAGTAGAAACATAATTCATGATTCATTCCAAAAAATAGACTATACTATTTTTAAAAGAAACAAATAATTGTGGTTGGGTTTTTTTCCTTTTGTTTTGTTTTAAGGTGGGGAAAGGTGGGAGGGGCAAGATGGATGGGTGAAGGTGCCTACAAACAAACATGCCTGACAACCAGATCCCCAGAATCCAAGAAATGGAAGAAAGGAACCACTTCTATTAAGTTGACCTATAACCTCCATATGTGCCATGGTACACATGCCAATACACACACCTGGGGACGGGGGAGGGGGGTATGGACATAAAATAAGTAATAAAATGGAAATGTGTCTGCAAAGACACTATGAAATTGAATAAGATGTGAATCTTCTAATTTTATTAGAGACACTTAAGTGCCCACTTGAAATAAATGGAAAAAAAGTATCACATTGTTCCATGTTATTTCTGAGCTACTGTAGCTGTCCTTTGAATTTCATCACTTAATTTTCATTACCTACAAAGTGAATAAGACCATTTTTTATGTAAGAAACTGTTTTCATAGATGATACTCTGTCTCTCAATGGCTATAGGGCATGCCTATTATTTTGTTTGTGGGAAAGGGGTCCCTTTCAAAGGGAGCGGATATCAGTCACACCTGAGCTGAAACTGAGTCTTGACAAATAAAAAGAGTATACTTGGAGCAGAAAGTAAAAGCAATGGTTTTTTGTTTGTTTGTTTGTTTTTTGAGACAGGGTTTCTCTGTGTAGTCCTGGCTATCCTGGAATTCACTCTGTAAATTAGGCTGGCCTTGAACTCAGAGATTCACTCCCCTCTGCCTCCTGAGTGCTGGGATTAAAGGCAACTGTCCAGCTAGAAAAGTCAGTATTTACTTAACATGGCAGACCAGAAGCTTCATGTCACTGCTCTCCCATGCCTGATGCTGGAGCACAAAGAACACTAGGCAGCACTAGGCAGCGCTGCTCAAACATGGAGGAAGGGGTCAGCGTGCCATTCCAGACCCACACATGGCTCTAGGAACCTGTGAGGAAACTGCACAGCAGAATTCGGTGAGAAACCACTGAAAACAGCTCTGTCAATCACAACAAGTTCCATTCGCAATGTGAAATTTAAAGGAATTTTAAATTTTAGCATATTTACTTTGAAATCAGAGTTTTTCTAATAAGAAGATTTTGGAGAACAATATTTATTGTAAGAATACATCTACAAAAACAAAACAAAACAAAAAAAAAGAATACATCTACATATTTGAGAAGGATGTTGAGATTTCAAGATTTTATAGGTTATAAGATGAAAAATTTTGAGACAGTGTCATAAGGCAGTAGGAGCCTGTGGAACAGAAAGTTTTTACACTCTGAGAACCATACCATCAACAGAGACTTTGAGTGACCCCAGTGTAAGCAACTGTAAAGACACCATGATGCCACTAAATCCTGACAGGAAAAACTCAGTGAGTGCAGTACTGTGTTAAACTGGCCAAAGCCTCAACACATTTCCTTTGATAGTACTATAAAGACCACCGCTGGCTGAATCTTAAAGCTTCATTTTCCTGGTATCCACTGACTTCACTTATCACAGTGCCAGCGTCTGTGAGATGAAACAACTGTCACACGCACTAAGTGTGCTCAGCAAGCACTCTGCGTTTTTGTTTTTTTTTTTTTTTTTTTTTTCTGAGTTCTCTATGAACGCACATGCTAAGGACTAGTTGGCACTGTATCTGCACTGAGAACACCTTTCAAGCTGAGGCAGGAGGATTTGAAGTGCAAGGACAGCCCAGGCTACCCAGTGAGAACCTGTCTTCCCACCTACTTTCCCTCCAAGAGTATCATTTAAGATTTCAAAGCATTTTACATCAGCTAATCATCAGACCTTCCCCAGGACAATAGCTCTGCCCCAGAGCTGCATAAGGAACCACAGCACCCCCTTCCTGCTCCCTGGAGTCTGCCCCTCACTGTTCTAGGGCCCTGGGCTAGAGCAGAGAACAGAACAAACTGAGATCTCTGCTTCATAGATATCACATGAAATGAGGGGTAGAGTGGGTTGAGAATAAAAGCTCTGAGGAAGGGGAAAAAATCAAAGACAGGAGGTAAATTTATACAACCAACAAAAGAAAACTGTACATGGCAGTTACTTGGTAGGAAGAACCAGAAACTGACCACATAGATTCAACAGGATGGCCAGCCCCTCCAGGTGTCACAGGCTACATGTATTTCTATAATCATTTCCCTGTAAGCCACTCCCTGAAAAAGCTCTTAAGATAAAACAGTTTGTAAGATTTTTATTTAAAAATCCTTCAGACCTCTAAGTGGCTATAGCTAACGTGACCCAGTAAAGATTAAAATGAGCATGACACATGAGCAGAAATAGCTTGGCTTTTCTTTTACTCACCGTAAGCATTAGCAAAGTCCCCAGGTCCTGGTCCAGGATAAAAAGGCCCTGGCCCTGGCGGCTGAACCGGGTACTGCTGTGGGGGCCCCACGTATGGAGGACCGCTGTGACGGTACTGGAAGAGAACACACATGTGGATGACACGGAGCTTCTAGAAAGGAAGGTGCCATGCAGACTGTCTATAGGACATGAAGGCACGGCTATTAAACAAACTCCTAATGCTTGCCTGCCCATGAGAGACAGTAAAGATAAAGAAAATTGTCTTTCCTGGCTCAAGCTATGCACCCGGGCATAGCAGCCAGAGTGATTTGGGGGCTTGCAGGTTTCAATGACATGAATGATGCCACAGGGAAGATGATAACTGAGTCCAGCAGCCAGTTGTGAGGAGGAAAAGATGATGCTGGTAGATAATTTCTCCATCCACTTGTGAATTTGTAACAGATGTATACGAATCTCTGTATAGTTTTATGAAAATTGACAAAAAATGGCTAGACGTATCACTAAGTTCCAGGCTCTCGGTCAGTGCCCCACCCTCACCCCACTGGAAGAGAGGCACTCCCTTTACCTGTGGTATACAGTACTGAGGCCCCTGGGGCACTGGGTACGGCATGGGTAGATGATTAACCATCATGATGTGCTGATTGGCCTGATAAACGGCGGTGGGAGTCTGCGCACCAGGACGAATGGAAGGACTGCTGTTTGGGATGGCAGCTCTGGGAGGCTGGATTTGAGGCCTCTGGAAAAACTGTGATAAGGAGGGAAAAAAATGATTTTTTTTTTTTTCACAAAGGGTAACATATAAATCTGGTATCTTGAGTCTTCTCGTTTCCCCCACTACTAAACTGATCTACTTGAAGATATAACTAAGTTCACAAAATATATTCCACACTAAGTCAGGTTCTGATCTATGTCTCCACATATTAAAAACAGGACAGTCTCAACACTTAAGCCTCAGCTATTTAAATAAGCCATGCACCATAACTATTAATTTTATATTTATAACAAATATAACAACTGGTATTTCTCTAAATGTTCTATTTTATAAAAATAAATGATTTCTGAATAAAGAGAGAATCTCAAAATTAAACCATTAAAAATTAGAAGCAGCCAACCTAAAAAAATACTACCAGCCACTTATAAAGTACTTAGGAGAACAAGAATCTACATGAGCATAAGCATTTTCATCTAAGTCCATCAAACCAAATTAAAACCATCTGTAGGGCTGTCACATACAGAAAGGAGCCTGTCTAAAAGGTACATAACCACACTCTAAACTAAAATCAACTTTCCTTTCTAAAATACTTTGCAATAAAAGTGGGGAATCTAGATAAGCTTCAAAATAGTCTAAACTGAACAGAGCTCAGCCCCCTCCCAGATGGCAGCCATACCTGTAGCTACGCACAGTTCTCAGTGCACACTTAGAGCTACATCGCCAGAGTGAATCTCTAGTATGACTGCATCTATTCATCAGCAATCGCATTGTAAAATAACAAGAAAACAGAGTAAAAAAGAGGCCATGCAGAACCCGTAGTTTGTTACCTGGATGGGTCTGAATCCTCCCTTCAATTATGAAGCAAGAAGCAGCAGGAAACAGAAAGAAAGCCAATGGAAAAGCTTACAGATCAGTAGGAAGGGTAGGACATAGCATGCAGCTCAACAAAAACTTCCCTTCAGTAATTCAGGAGAAGAATGGAGACTAGAAAATCAGAATGACAATTCTCCACTTGAGACTCAAGCACACATGGAATCAAAGTTCTAATTATTTAGTTGAAATTAAAAAAAAAAAATTCCAGTGACAAAAGTCCTACTAGCAGTTTCTAATTCTATAACATCTTAAAAAAAAAAAGTGCTCAGTAGCCAAAGAAAGTACAGTTGAGACTACTGATTCTTAATTATGGCTCTTAAATGCCCAATGAGTGATTTTGGATTATTATTTTAGATAGGGTATTAAAACCCATATGCAGCTCTAAATCAGAGTGCTCTGATAACAAGCTGAATAACTGGGCCAGCTCTGGAAGCCCTGAACTGCCTCCAGATTCTGGAGGCAGTGTTATGAGTGTTATGTCTGAACACTGGCCCTCTTAGGTCTCATTCCATCCTTTGTTAACAGACATTCCAGGTGTCTACATAACTTTTCCCCTGTGCTAAAGTGAGAGAACTGTGATGTGGGCCCAGCTCTGACTTCCATTCAATTTTTGTTCAAGGGAAAGTCCTAAAGAGATTAGAGCAGAGAAAAGCAGTAATAGAAAGCTGTAGCAGGAGAATGGAATAGGGAACCCAATGGGGAGAGTCAGAAGGAGGAGTTGATGGGGATGCAAAAAGCACAAGAAGCAAAGTTGGGATCTTAGGAAGATGAGTGTCAAGATTCTAACAGAAACTCCCGATTGTCTTTCTCTACTGATAGCTGGGGGACAGGCACCATTCCTGCAAACAGGAAGGCTGAAATGGCAGCCCTGCCTTCCATGGCCAACACACCATATAAATGTGTTGTAAACACATTTTTAGAATAAACTTCAGCATTTCTATCCCACTATTCAGTGTACTGGGAGGTACTAAATTGTTGTGGAGGGGGCAGTCATCCAGTTGCCCAACAAATGAACACTGCAGGATGCAGGGTGGAGGAAGAGAGTTATGCTGAGAGATCCCTTCCCATCAATTCTAGAGGAAGTCAAGGCAAAAACAGCAAGAATCCCACAGAGGTGAGCCCTCCTTGGCTAGCTGACATTACACATTGTTCTGGGGTAGCAAAGGAAAGGAGACAAGAGACTACTTGGCTCATTAAAAAAAGTGCATAGAAAGCAGAAAGAACAAGTTCTTCTGCATCCTATACACGAGTGCTTTTCTTCGAGGCATCTCAGCTATTCTAAGAGGATTGTTAACCAGCCTGTCCAATAAAGTAACTGATTACCTTATTCAAAAGGGTTTGTGAATAGTGTGTGTCCTTCGGTCATAGTGAGCCTGAGTGTTTCTAGCAAAGCTCCTGATGGAAACAAAGGCAACCCCAACACAAAATGTGTAGTTATGCTGATACGAGGCAATTTTAATATAGTGATATGGACACATTAAGAAACAAGAGATGAGCTCTCTCCAACATTAAAGAATTACCACACCTGGCCCAAAGCTTTTATGTCACATTAACTCACCCTAACAACTGGTCACTAAGTTATGCACTATTGCTGACACCACCGATCAGAAGAAGAGAAGCAGGGACTTTGACGGGTGACGGGGGGGGGGGGGGGGGGTGCTCATATACAGTTCAAACAGTTGGGCTCTAAGTATGGATTGTTGGATGTTACATATAGTACCTCTCATGAGACACAAAGTGATAAACCACAAGAAATCTATTCATTTCAAAATCAGACTTGGTGAGACCTTTACCCAATACACTAATATACAGCACACATTTAATCATAACTGACTACTGTAAGAGAAAGGAGGCATTCAATTACTTCACAAAATCACTATCTCCTATTCAAGAAAATATCTTTCGTCTATCCTCAAGACTAATTATATCCTTTAAAAAAAAACAGGCACTTATCTGTGTGTATAAACGAACTTCCTGCACCATCTGAAATACCTACTCAAACTGTACTGAATTAACACCTTACAAAGACTGGCTATCTGGAGCTTATCTGTCCTTAAACATACAGGTAGGCACATACAAACATGCATAGGACTAGATACACACAAGCAAACAAAACACCCCCCCAACACACACACACACACACACGACTAGAAAAGCTGTAAGGGTGGGAAGCCCAAATACAGGTTAAGTTTCTTTTTTACACTCCTTCCTTATTCATTCAATGGTATATGAATTCTATTAATAGTGATGTGAGAAATGTAGGCTATTTTTGAGATGTGTGGGCCACCATGTCAGTAAGCCACCAGTTATTAAAAGAAATGTAAGAAACTTAGGCAACGAAACACGTAACTGTCTGTACTTAACTGAATGCCAGACACATGAGTCTTTCTTTTGACTGACTCCAACATTTGAAATCTGCATCATCTATCCCCTCATCAGCTGTCTATCCCTACAAACCACAGTTACGCCTAACCCTTCTGTGTAACTGACAATTCTCAAAAGTTTCTGAAAATTGCTGTGGTGGTCTGAATAGTAATGACCGCCACAGACTCATATGTGTGTGGATGTTTGGCCCATGGGGAGAGACACTATTAGTCAGTGTGGCCTTGTTGAAGGAGGTATGTCACTATGGAGGCGGACTGTGAGGTCTCATATATGTTCAAGCTAGGTCTACTGTGGCACATGGTCCCCTGCTGCCTGCAGATCAAGAAGTAGAACTCTCAGTTCATTCTCCTTTACCATGTCCTGCCTGCGTGCTGCCATGCTTCTTGCCATGATAATGCACTAAATGTCTGAAACTACAAGCCAGCTCCAATTAAATGTTTTCCTTTATAAGAGTTGCCCAGTCCTGGTATCTTTCCACAACAACAGAATCCTAACTGAGACAAATGTCATCACATGTCAAGTGATCAGTACCACGTGCAGCCAGGAGTTGCAGTAGTGAAAGGTGTAAAGAGGAAACATCCATCACCACAGAAAGTTCTAAGAGTGCTGCCAGAGAGGGCTGCATCAGGTAGAAGAGAATGGCCCCCGGGACTCTGTCAGGAAGAAGTCCTCTAAGACTTCATTCTTGATTCTAATATAGCTTGGGAAGGGACGGGAGAGATGCATCAATGCTTAGGAGTGCTTGCTGCTCTTGCAGAGGATGCTAGTGTTAGTTTAGTTACCAGCTCCCATTGCCTGTAACTCAAGCCCCAGGAGGGTCTGATGCACTCTTCCGGCTGTTATACACATGTGGCTTGAGTATGCGCATATGTGGTGGTGGTGGGGGGAGAACAGATGATTATATGCCAAATATTTTAAACTTTGAATGCCCACATAGCAAACCAAGGATGATATTATCAAGCCTCTAGGTCTTATCCTTTATGAATGTATTTTACCATTTTGTACATAAGAAAACTAGAGCCCAGGATACTTTGTAGTGAGGGTAATGAGCAGGTGAGCTCCCACCACTCTTCAGCACTCTGTCAACAAGACACGGATGTAAGAGTGCCCATCGCTGCCACTCATTAACTCAGCTTGCATGGCTGCTGTGGCATCCTAGTCACGTCTCCTAAACTTTGCTGTGCCCGAGGGTGGCCTCAGAGACAGGCATGAAGCCCCTATTTACTTTCCTTTTTAAATCTAAAACACTGTCCACAGTAATACAGACATATCAATATACACTTCTCAGTAGAGAAACCTGCAAACCTGTGATGAGAGGGGGCGGACCACAAGCCAACTGGCTTTTCTCTAGCAAAACAAACCGAGCAACCACAGGAATGTACATGTTTCACCATTCCTCCACAGTGCAGCCTGCCCACCCGACTCAGCTAGCGTCCCCTGCTCACACCGAGAGCCAAGCACTCTGAACATTCAGCACTTGTCAAAACCACAGAAACAGAGCACGTAATCACCTGCAAAGTGATTCTGTGCTGTGAACGTGCTGAGACACCAACTTCCGGGTTTTTACTCCTAATCAAAAGAACGTGGGCCGGGCATGGTGTTGCACTCCCTTTATTCCAGCCCGCAGAAAGCAGAAATCGGTGGGTATCTGTGAGTCTGAGGCCAATTTATCTACAGTGAGTTACAGACCAGGGAGTGCTACACAATGAAGATCCTGTCTTTTAACGGGAAGGAAAAAGAAAAAAGAAAAAAAAAAAAGGCAAAAAGACAAACTACAAAAAACTAATACTTCATCTCATTGTGAAGCCTAAAAGCAAAATGAGGAGAGTAACACAGGGTACTCCAAGTTTTAACTGCACAAATTTCAATAATCAAATACACTGAAGAACTCTCATAGGCAGAGCTTTAAACCCAGACGCTGGACTGAGCTCCTCCCAGCAGGGCATACTTCTGCTCTCTCAACTCCTCTCTCATCACCCTGAGATTTTCCTTTCTTTTCTTTTTCTTTTTTTCTTTTTGGTTTTCAAAAGAGTTTTTCTGTGTAGCCTTGGCTGTCCTGGACCAGGCTGGCCTCGAACTCACCAAAATCCACTTATCTCTGCCTCCCAGAGTGCTGGGATTAAAGGCATTCACCACCACACCCAGCTACCACCCTGGGATCTTCAAGCAAGAAGGAAAGATAACCACCATCTTTCTAAAGTGGCTCAGCATACATTTGCCTCTCCCTCAGGAGAATAGGGTTAATGCTAAAAGTTGTGCATTTACAAAATGAAAGGATAAATAAACCTAGGTCAAATGAGGCCCTGCCTAGGCTGATCCGACAGCATGCTGTGTGCCTTGCTGGAGCAGGGCCTGACCCCACAGGGCTGCAAAGTTAACTCCAGTATGCCAAATACAGTTAAGGATCTTATAAACAAAAGCAAATCCAAGAAGCAGATCCCACAGCAGTTTCTTGGCTCCATTAAGAACAAACAAAATGTTCAATATTTAAAGTCTTGGGATTGCTGTAATTCACAAAACTCCATTTTATACAGGGAAAAAAAAAAGTATAGTTTCTAACTACATGGGGAGATGTCTTTTATTCGTAAGGATCCCGCCAAATAGTTCCCAAATGACAACTCACTTGTCTCCTTTCCATGTCTACTTAAACACCAAGCCACAGCACGGTAAACATCTGCCACACATTCATAGGGAGACTGATTTACACAACATAGAAGGATGGAGATAGCAAGAAAGTACCTACCTATGAAGGAGAGACAAGAAATCTAATTGCTAAATCTTGGGGTGGGTGGCTTGGGAAGACTTCTTGAGTTAAGAATTTCACTATATCCATGGTAATGCATGCCTGTAATCCCAGCACTCTAGGAGGCAGAGGCAGGCGGATCTCTGTGAGTTCGAGGCCAGCCTGTTCTACAAAGTGAGCCTAGGACAGCCAAAGCTACACAGAGAAACCCTGTCTCACAAACAACAACAACAACAAAAGATTTCAGTGTGTACTCAGGTTAGCTCACAGCTTGGGATCCACTTGCCTCAGACCCCCCTAAGCAACAGGGCTATATGAGGCGCCTGATCAATTCCAAAGCTAATTCTCTTTGGGGGGTGGTGAGGGTGGGGGCTGAAACAGAACTTCACTCTGTAGCCCTGGATGTCCTGGAACTATGTAGAAAGTTTAAGGCTATCCTTAAACTCACAGAGATCTGCCTGCATCTGCCTCGCAAGTGCTGGGATCAAAGACGACAACACTGTTTGGCTTTGAAGCAAAATCTAAATCTTGCTTTAAACGTATCTGATCAAAGCAAACAACCAGAGACGAAAAGCAATTTGTGACTTGAACTTTAGCCCAAAGCACAAGCCCCCGAGACACAAGGACAAAGATAAAGACGTAGTTTTGTCTTAAATGTGTGTAACTTGACTTTGTCCCTAAAGAGCTTTCACTATGCAACTATCCATGTCCTGTTCTGTGTAATGAACACTTGCCCCTCGTCAATTCTCCAAAGCTATGTCTCTACCTGATTCTGCACACAAGAAGGGACACACAGACTCAAGTCTCCAAGGAGAAATACCTTCACAGGAACGTCTAGAAACAGGTTGGGTGGAACTGCCTGGCAGTCAGAGGCCAAAGATTGTTATGCATACCGGAATTTATACATTTTCCACAAATGATTACCCCACACGCATTCTCCCTAGTGAAACTCCCTAGTGGAACTCCATAGACTTCCTATGGAGGCAGACAGCAAACTTTTCCTTCTCACTGAGGTACAGTATCCCAACACTGGTCCAGGCCGATCCTGCTTGGGACTGCTGCTTCCGTCCCTCCAGCATGCCACAGGAACCACTGCTGCTGTGGGAGCTAAGGGGACTGTCCTGTTTTCTGTTTACAGGGTTTTATCAGGTAGGTCTTGACTCCACAATTCTCCCACTAGGCCTAGCTCAATCTTCCTTATTCACTGGACTTTATGATGTAGAATGAAAAGACTCTAAATGGCACTGAACTATGATCAGCAGCCACCTGACTTTTGGCATTCAAGAGTAACACTCTAGGTTCCTATGTGACAACCCAGGAACTCAGAGAAACTATTTTCCCCGAAGCCGAAGCTACAGCTTAGTAGCATTCTTTCAAGCTCAAGCACTATGCAGACCACGTGTGGGGCACCTGCTTAGAATCCCAGCACTGGGAGGGTACAGGCTCGAGAACCACAAGTTCAAGTCATGGGCTAGTGAGCCGGCTCAGAAGGTAAAGTGCTGGCAGTGAGTTTGAGCCTGAGGACTCGAGTTTGATCTCTCAGATACAGGTGGAGGTGGAAGGAAAAAACTGGCTCATACATGCACCTTGACACACACATCCACATGCAGATACAAATAACAACTTTAAAAGACAAGCGAAAGGTCATCCTCAGCTATACAGTAGGTTCCATGCCATCTGACATAAAGAAACAAATACCTTTTTTGCTAATGAATGCAACCCAGAGGAACACTTCTCTATTTAGCAACAGAATGGTTTAATAGATTACTTATCTTGTAAAGATAACTTTATATAGTTTGAGACTTTTTTTTTTCCAGCAATCAAAAAAGGCGGTATTCTTGTAAAAATATCAGGAAGAAAGCTTTGACAGCCACCAATAATACCTCCCTAAGATGTATTTATCACACAGGGGGGCATGGCCACTGAAGTCAACCTTATGTCACAAAAGCATCTGAGAATATATCGCATACTTCATGAGAAAGTTTAGAAAATGACTGCTCATTCTCAAGAGCATGTTACAATCCACGTTTGTAAGCGCTTAACACGGTGCCCCAACTTCAGGTCACTGCAGCTGACTCCAGGTAGCAGAAACACAAAGCCTTCCAGTTTCTGCCCTACTCCTCAAGAACAGAAAGTGTTTTAGAGTAAACCACCTTAGAGACACTCACTCTTAGTAAGTGGGGGCCAAGACCAACAACACTGCTTTGGTTTCAGAATTACCCTTGCATGTGTAATCTGTACTTCATACCACCTACCAAGAGAGAAGAGCGGCCAAAGGCAATCCTAATTAATGCTACTGGTCTTCCCTGAGAAAAAACGATGTTTAAGAAACACAGAGGTGAGTGAAGATACTCAACAGTATCCCTTACCAAGGAACTCAAAGGTGTTTTCCCTCTTTCCAGTTAATTCACAAAACCCCATGTCCTTTCTTTTAACTCTGCTACTTGGGCAGAGATGCCTTAGTTTCTCTCTTAAAAGTCTTTGGTTTCATGCTGATTAAAACATAAGCTTTGTCTCTACAGACTTGAATAAATTCTTAAAAATTTTATTAATTCTGGAGATGGAGGGATGGCTCAGTGGTTTAGAGCACTGACTGCTCCTGCAGAGGACTCAGGTATGATCCCAGCACCCACATGGTAGCTCATAGCCATCTATAACTCCAGTTCCAGGAAACCCAATGACCTCTTCTAGCCTCCAAGAACAACAGTACACAGGTGGTATAGCCATACATGCAGTTCAAATATATATATATCAAATGAGATAAATCTAGAAATAATTATACTGTATTAATTCTATCAACCCTAAAAGAACTGTATTTTTAAGTAGTAGCAGGCACATGTTCCAATGCATCCTGCTGACCATTTCATTTGTATTATCTTATTCTTCACAGTCTTTCTTTTTGAGCCATCATTGTCAATCCCATTTGAGAGATGAGAAAACTGAAGCTGAGAGCAGTTTTGAGTAACTTATCCAGAATCCTCAGTTACTAATGGGGATGAAACCTATACCTGGCTAGTGCCAACATTCCAAAGTCTTTGTAGAAGTGTATCATCAAGCTGAAAACATACCCAAGTTGCATATCCCCCGCCACCCCCCGCAGAAAACCAAAGAATGGTCATCCATGCCATATCCAAGCTTAGAGCACCTCAGAATTTGGTGACCCTGTCTCCTCCAAATTGTTAAGACTACATTTTAAGAAATAGGGTTTTGTATCAATTCACTCAATATAATGAAAGATTTAAAGTGAGGCAACACCCATTTAATAAGTAATAAAAATCCTGAACATAATACTACCATGGATAAATGCAGGAAGGGTCCATCTCATGTTTTTCAACAGTAACATGCAGATTAAAAACACCAGTAAGAGCAGTGACTGTTCATGCTGTGTCAGATGCGGTGTGCCCCTACAACCTGTTTCCTGTTTACTGAGGCTTAGAAAGAGACTTGTCCAGTGCAGCTGGCCACATGCAGTAGAGCTGTTAAATCTGAACCCCAGCATCTGATTCTAACCTCGCTCTTCCTCCTACACCAAAAAGACAGTGTCTCAGAGCACTCCATGAAGTGTTGGAGTGGGGACAAGGCAACAACCTGAGGCTTTGTTTCTCCCATCAGGTACCTTTAGTACATATCTGCAAAGTAATCCAGAACTGGTTTCTGATTTTTTAAACTTAATTCCTATAATATTCTCATCTTACAGAATAATAGTTAAACATTCAGATTAAGTAAGGTATATGAAGAGTTCTATATAGCAAATGCATGTACTTTGTTAATCAATTTGTTATGAGGTGTAAGTTAGTAATTCACATGTGGCTTCAGAAATACTACTGCTACTCTAGCCATCAGTATCAGTTACAGCGGGATGTTAACAGCAACCCTTAGAATGTTGCCTGCTCCATTAGATTAGGTTTATTAACAAAATCCATGAGGACTTAATATGCCTAACGTCTCCTAGCTGTCTCAATTAAAGAATCCTTTCAAGAAAAAAAAGGTTTAAGCTTGCTATAAACAGAGGCAAATGGACTTGTTAAAAAAACAACAACAACAACAAAATATGGTTAAACTAATAAAAATTAAAGCCAAGTCAATCTGCCCAGACAGAGGCTGTCCTTGGAGAGTCCCTAGGGTGGTCACAGAGTGGCAGCATTCTAAGCAGCTACTAAGCCCCACAGATTAGTCAGGGGGACAGTGAGGGGCAAGGGTACAGTACCTGATGATGGGCAGGTCGAGGCCCCGCTGCAAACTGAGAGGAGAAGGGAGAACAGACACAAAAGGAAAGGCACAAAGAGTCAGAAACACAACAGAAACCAAAGTTACACAATATACAACAAAATAAAAGATAAAAACCCACAAGAGAAAAAAACAAAAAACAAAAACACAATACAGCAAAGGCTTTGCTGCAGGACAGTGACAAACAGGCACCAAGATCCACCAGTTACCACCACCACCACCCCAATATCCTGTCATTCAGAAGCTGGGACAAAGCTGTTACACTATTAGTACCTGGGTACTCTCTCATAGGAATAGCATAAACAAATAAAGCCTTAAAAAAAGGATGTAAAGGGAAGTTTGAAACACTAGGTGGTGTATTAAAACAAACATGAAAATAAAATATGCTTTATGAAACTGTATACAGTTGGAGGACACCAGAAATGTTTTTAGCTTACAAAAGTACAATAGATACTTATGTCCACAGGAAATGGAAATGCATGTCAAAGAATATGTCAAAGAATAGACTGAAATTTTCCTTAAATTAAATGAGAGAGAGAGAAAGAGAGAGAGAGAGAATATGTGTGTGTGTGTGTGTGCGCGCTGAAATGCACTTAACTAATAAAGCTAAATAGTAAGTAAGTCAAACAGCCAGTGAAGAACAGCGGTTCCTAACATGATTAGTCAGAACTACCGTAAGATGGAGGAAAATGGAAAAGAGTACAAAATTTCAACTCTCCTAGCAACTAGGAGCCAACCCTGGAGGCCTACTGAGAAGCTGGCTTGCCTAGATAGCCAGCTCTGAAGAAAGGGAGCCCAAGTCTTCTGTTGTTTCTAGCAGTTGACATGCACTTCCATTTGGCCTCTTAGAACAATTTCTCAGTCAGGATTTAAAACAAACCAAAACAATCAAATCCCTAGAATTAAATAATTTATCAGTGCAAAATCTGGATCCTAACAATAATTTTAACTAAAAGAGACAGAGAACCTCCCAGAGTCCATTGCAGGCTATCTTCTTCAGCAGTGAAAACACTCCGAGAGCACTTCTGGAAGCAAACCACCAGGGCTTTCATTCACAGCATTTAAGGACTACACAATATCTGTGTCTTGGAAGCCCCTATGCCTTTACAACCCCAGAGGAAGCAGGCCGCAGACCAGCTGACACTTTTCTCGGCTTAGCATTTCACTCATCCACAAGAGAACTGTGCAGCTCTATAACTTTCCTCTGCACTATTCCATTCTGAAAATGTCCAACAGTGCTGAGGAGCCCAGTGAACAAAGAAATCTGCCTCAGAAGCTGCAATGTCACCAAGGGTTTAGAAAAGCACCTTGACGCTCGGTGCTTGCTCAGGGTGTGTGAGAAAAGCCACCAAATTTGGCAAATCGGCTTTTCAGAATGACAGAAGGTGTTAACTAAAGGTCTTCTAGAAACGTCTCCTCTTCAAAGAAACTGAGGTTTTAAAGCTGTAGTTTTTCATTTACAAGAACAGAATAGATCATTCCTTCTTTATGGGCACCAAGTTTCAAGATTAAGTAATACCATCCACATGCCTTGACAGTAGAGGGGAGGAGGGAGAGACCTCTGCATGACACATTTGAAGAAAACAGGAGAGCGGCCGCTTCAAACACCGAGGTGAACACAGGGGTGGCCAACTTATTACTGCTCTGCAGAAAAGTCCCATTTCCAAGGTTTTAACAAAAGAGCCCAACTTTAGACAATGGCCAAGTTCTAGGCAAGAACCACCTGACAAAAGCACACATATATCTGGAGAGAGTTAAAAAAAAGTCCTCACTAAGGCACTGTGAAGGTGTGAAGGCCCCTGGACTACTCTACCCTGGTCCGCAGGGCTGTGGGCTGTGGGCTGTCTTCTGGAGTATTACCAGTTTGACCCTAAGGATGGCTGTAAGCAACACAACAAACTGTAGTCGCTGCTGGCCCAGGTTAAAAAGAAAAGCTTTTGCTTTTAAGCGGCAGGACTTTGAGGTGGTGAGGATTGTAGAAATAAATGAGAGCAGCCTTGTGTGAACTGGGACCCGGTGCCACTGCCGCCCATCCACGCCCTCACCCTGCTGTGCAGTTGGTAACTGAGTATGGCGTATGGAACAGCTACAGGTTACTACAAAAACCAGACTGTTCCCCTCCAAATCAGACTTCTAATCGCTTCACTCTTTTTCTCAGACCACTTAAAAATAAACTGCAGTTTGAAGAGTTCCATCAAGAAAGTGGAGCAGACGGGCAGCTTGTCAGCATTTTTAGACGTGGAACAAGATTCTCCATATTATAAACCATACTATCGTATGCATTAACTAGAAATCCAGGCAGGAAGGGAACCTGAAAGGGGGGAGGAGTACTTGAAGCCAGTAGGATTGAAAAAGCAGACGTCCAGGGAAGAACGGAAAAGGCTACACTATGCACTGCCGGGGCCTATGAAAGCAGAAACAGAATGGAATAAGCTGCCATTGCCCAAGAAGCTGCAGAGCTCTCAGCCCAGCCTCACGCCTCTCCTTGGCAGTCAAAGCAGCTGGAAGAGGAAGGAGACTAGACCATGGCAACTTGGAATGGAAACGGAAAATGTAATCCTGCCAAGTTTCACACCCAACTCTACCCTCCAACACAAACAAAATAAAAGATAGCAGACCCAAAACAATAAGCAAGAATAGTCTGAGCTCTGCTAGTCTCGCACTTGCTTTGGGCATGTAATGGAATGTACTATGTGTGGGTTCTAGTAATGTGCGTGGTAATGATCACTACTGGAGGAAATGGCAAAAAAAAAAAAAAAAAAAAAAAAAAAAAAAAAACCAAAAAAACTGCAAACAGGATAGTAGCTGAAAAGTTTATGACCACAGGGGAAAAATGGCTGATAACTACAGACAATTGCCCTTGTAATCAATTATAAAATGGGGAGATAAGACAAAAGCCTTGAAATTTATCTTTTACATTCAAATTGTCTTTTAGATTCAATTCTGAAAGGGATATTCCACTTCACATTTAAAGTAAGGGGAAAAGGTGTAAAGCCCAAATTATTCCTGTCTAATTCCCAATAGAGGACCCGCCCAATTTGTTACAAACTTCCCACCGCACCTGGCAAAAACTAGCATGCCAGGCTGGACTTCCAGAGAAGAAGGAATCAGTGCATTTCTGTTCATCAGCCAATATGTGGATGTGGTCAGAAATAATGTGTGCCAGAGGCACCGCTGCCTGCAAGAAGTACAGTTTGTTATATTGCTTACAATGCAGTATTTTATCCAGCCTCTTCCAGCCAAGGACCTGTAAACGGGAGTCTGTTCCAAAACCTTCCTCCTCTTCCAGTTGTCTGTGCAATGTATTGGCACTGTTCTGCTGGGCTGTCAAGAAAACTGGTTTAGAGATGCAGCTCTTCAGTCAGGTTTTGCGCCACGCTCTAACCATGTAATTTTACTCTGACTGTCTTCCCCAATCATGAAAATGGGGGCAGGAGGGACAGGGTCATGGAGTTCTCTGCAGTAAGAGCTTCCCATGACATCCCATGCTTGACAGTAGGGACAGGGTAGGGCCTACTGAAGTGGCTCTGTTGGGATCTCAGGCCCACTCCAACAGCCAAGTATCCACATCCCCAAAGCACTCAGAGAACAAAACTTGCACCAGACACTGGGTTTACTGTTTCAGCAAAAAAAGGAGACAAGCAAACAGGCAACAAGGACTGAAGTCCCACAACTTTAAAAATGGTTCTTCTGACCACCGGGAGAAGCAGGATCTAAGAACAGATGTTGGAGAAGAAGGCACCAAGGGAGAGGAAGGCAGAAGAGGTGAGAAAGACAGTCTAGACGCTCTGCAGTCTAGATGCACTAGTTCTTTAAGCAAGCCTCTGGAACATTTCAACATTTCAAACATCATGCATGAAATCACATGAGCAGGAGCTAATGCAATGACCTTCCTTCCTGAGCTACAAGCAAAAAAGCGGGGTTGGGGAACAAAAAGAAGATCCCTGTATTCCAAGAATACACAGAGCTCAAGTACAAAGAGGAACGTGAGGTACAATGAGATGTTACAGAGACACCTTCTGCCCAAAGCTACTCATGCAGGGAAGGAAACGACGCTAAGGGGGGACAGCAGAAGCCAGAGTGCACTGTGAGACAGGAGGATGACCTGGAGCCCAGCCAGAGTGCACTGTGAGACAGGAGGATGACCTGGAGCCCAGCTCAGTACGTGTTGCAATCCACATGAGGGGTGAACAAGGAGGATGACTGCACTTACATCTGTATGACACAGTTAATTTGCCACTGAAGAAATGAACACACCCGGGTGGATGACATGCACGTGATCATACTGTCGAATGGTTAGACCGGTCTAGTGCCACAGGTTCGGAATCCCTACGTCCCACAGCACTCAAGCCTGAGGCTAACCAGTCAAACCCAGCTTGCTTCTAATGCCATTATACTTTACTTTTCTCATCCTGAGCGGTACGAGTAGAGCATTACGACCTTACAGGAGGGAAACCTGAATGTACCAGACTGTGTAGAAGGAGGTGCAAGGCACAGCTCTACCTTCTCCCTGAGAAATGTAAACTGCCACTGCATCTAGGTTGTTTCGAATGCAAATGCTACCCAGTGACAGTGTAGTGGCAGTGATGATGATGGCAAGTGTCCCCAAACAAAGTGAGCATTCACTAAAAGATCACAGCAGCTACACAGAAAAGCGAGAGCCGCCGCTGCTGACTTACCGGAGACCGGGCCTGAGGTTGTGAATTCATTGTCTGAGGGGCTTGAGGATAGACCAATGTGGCTGGACCTGCATTCTGTCCAGAGGGATAAGGGGTCTGTCAGGGAACAGCAAAAAGAGAACAGTGTTTTTAGAAAATATGACACACCAACTCAAATCCAACTTTTTTTTAAGCTAACAGAAGTAGGCAGTTTGCACTATGGTCTGCATTCAGTTTTTAAAGTTTTAACTTTATCATAATGCCCAGCAACTAACAAAGGGCATATGTACGCCTGCTGACAGCGCTATCAGCTACCCAAATCTAAGAACACAATTTTTCAAACCAGGAGTGCAGAGACGCTGCTGAAACTTCATCAGCTTCTAGTGTGCATGCACGCTATGGGGGAAAGGAGCTATGGATATGGAGGCCAGCAGGGGATGGGCAATGCTTCCACACAGTCTCACTCCCCAGCCAATTCCACAGGGGACAAAAGGCCAAATGATACCCAAAGTTCTTTCCTTATTCAAACGCTACTAAGTCTAGTCACAAACTGAATGGGGCAGTTACCCGGTCACAAGCATTAAATAGTCAATAATTAGATGAAGCTGAATACGCTGATTCAGGTTTACTTTTTATCTTATTGTTTATTACTTATTAAATATTATTTATTATTTATCTTATATAATATTATTAGATTTTTATCTTATTTTTTATCTTATTATTTTCATCTTATACTACACTGAAAGGCTTGACCACATCAACTTTTTAAAAAGGTATGTGGATTTATCAATTTTAGCTAATACAGATCAAAAAGTATTTCTTCGCACATCTACAAATATGTTGAAAACCTCAAAGCTGGCATGGTAGCATAACTCCAGGTCTTGGGGGTGAAGTGAAACTGAGAATATGAGACCAGCTTGAACTAAACAGTAAACACTGCCACAGAAGACGTAAGATGCTATGCATCAACACACAGAAACATTCTTTTGCTCAACCACAGACTCTTCAGAGCACAATGTACCACAAATGAAAAGGAGCCTATTGCTTTTCCGAGGACCATGCTGGAAATATGCTAATAGCCATGAGTGACTGACAGGTCAAAATTTTAATAATGTCTTCAACACATTGGCCAACACAGGCCACACATAGCCAACAGAAGAACATGAAGTAGCATTCAGGGACAAGCATTTCTATTCAGCACTCAGGGAGCCCATCTACCCAGAGGAACTTCCGCATTGTTCTCAACAAAACAGCATCATTGCTTCCACAGTATCATAACATTACACTAATGATTTTATTTCTCTGTATTTTAGGCTTCTGCTTTAAACATTATATATTTACACTGACTGTGTGGAAGGAACCAACGCATGCTGCATACTAGTCAGTCCTGTGTACATGTAAGCCGGGCATGGTAGTGGACACCTTTGACCCCAGCACTCAGGGACACAGAGGGGCAGCTCAATCACTGTGAGCTTGAGGCCAGCCTGGTCTACAAAGCGGGGCCAGGACAGCTAAGGCTACACAGAGAAACACTGTCTCAAAAATAAAAATAACAATAAAAAGTAAAGCACAGTGTCCAGTGCGGGCACATGAATGCAAACATACGCAAAGCAGAGTGTCTAGTACAAGCACGCGCACACGCACACGCACAAACACACAAAACACAGTATCTGGTGCAGGCACACACTCAGATAGAAAACAACGCCTGGAGCAGGCACACACACACAAAGCATAGAATCTGGTGCCGGCACACAAACTGTTCTATTACAATTCATCAGTGGCACTGGGTAAAACAGCTGTATCACGGGGCATCTGTCCTCCCGTTGGGCTCTGAGCAGATGCCTCCATAGCTGTTATTTCCAATACTTAAAGATAAATTAATCCAATTCCTGATGGACTTAACTCAGTACTGTGTTTTACTAAAAATTATGCAAACACTTCAACAGAACTTCCCTTTTATTTTTCACTGTGAGCATGTGTCTTTGTGTGGTATGCACATGTGTGAGTCTGTTAACTGCAGTCTAGAAGGCAGTGCTGGAGCCCTGGAGCTGAAGTTACACACAGTTCTGAGACGCGCAATGTGGGTCTAGGAACTGAACCCTGGGTGCTGTACAAGAGCACGCACTGTTCTCTCCAGCTCCAAAACAGCCTTTTCTTGATTTTTAAACTGTTTCTTTATTCTGGGGTGTGCTGCTCCTCCTGAACGTGCTCCTGTGTCACTGCCTGCACTCGAAGGTCAGAAATTGGTTCTCTCTTTCCCCCATGTGCACCCTGGGAATGGAACGCTGGTTCATCAGGCTTGGCAGCAAATGCCTTTACCCACTGAGCCACCTTGCCAGTACCAGTAGAAACAATCTGACCTGGCTTCCTAACATCAAATGCATAGAGGGCTAGGGATAAGATTAAGGAAGTACCACTTCAAGAATTATTAGTGATTTTGATAATTCTCCCTAGTGGTTTACAAAACCATCACAGGACATTCACAGGCTAAAACTCAGCATAGGACAACTACCTAGCACATACAATACCCTCAGATTTAATATCTGGCACTATAATACAGGTGAAAAAATAGCACACATCAGAACCATGACAATGACTCAGTCCTCCAAGGACAGCACAGGCGCACTGCACTCCCTGCACACAGAGAACCTAGTCCACAGTAATTAGAGAGCACTCAGCCTTTCCTTAGCTTAATGCTTCAGTGAACTTTGGTGTGTGCCCTAATAAACTGATAACACAGTGCCCAACCCACTTACATAGAACTTTTAAGCCTATTTAAACAGTGATTTTGACAAACAAAATCAGAGTTTCAGGGTGAATTCCACTGAAAGGTAAGATGAGCAAAACTCACTCAATAGTTAAAAAGACACAGGCACAGACAGACACACAGAACTAACCCGTGGAATTGAGTAGATTTTTCTCCCACCACCCCCAAACAGGCTTTTCCTGTGTAGCCCTGGCTGTCCTGAAACTCAGAGATCCACCTGTCTCTGCCTCCCATATGCTGGGATTAAAGGGATTAAAGGTGGTTGCCGCCACCGCTGCCCAGCGTGGATTTTCTTCTTTTACAATGGAAAACAGAAAATTTAGCCAACACAATGATGACAGAAAACACTTACATAGTCCTCGCTGCATTTTAAACATAAGTCAGAGGGGAAAAAATGTCATTTCTCATTTAAGGTTATTTGTTCACCTTAAATAAAAATAATGCCGAGTGGACTAAACCCAATATTGTTGTGCATGAGGATGTCCATCAGCCGCCAAGCTGATGACTTCCCCAGAGTTGCTGGGTAATACCCAAGCTTCAGAACACTTGACCTCCTTGACCCCAAAATTCCATTTCTAGGAGTGTACTAAGATTAAGTTCACATTTTCACAAACCTCAAATGGAACATTCTACATTTCTGAAGACATCTTTTCTTTCTTTCTTTCTTTCTTTCTTTCTTTCTTTCTTTCTTTCTTTCTTTCTTTCTTTTTTTTTTAATGGGGGGAGGAATAGCCGGTGTCACTCTGTAGCCCTGGTTGTCCTGAAATTCCCTATATACATCAGCCTGGCTTCAAGTTCAGAGATCTGCCTACCTCTCCTCCCAAGCAGTGAAATTAAAGGTATGCGGCACCATGCCTGGCCAGATAGTTACTCTTCAAATAGTCAGGTAAATGTGAATATACATTTATGAGGAAGAGAAACATGAGCTCAAGACCATTCTGGGCTATGAAGTGAGTTTAAGGCTAGTCTGAACAACTTACTGGTATCTTGTCTTAATTTACAAACAAGCAAAACAACACTGTGAAAGGAAAGACACTGGACCTGCATCTAAAGGCAAAGGCCTGCCAGATGTCTAAAGTGTGGGGTTCCATTTCAACTACATAGGCACAATCACTTTAACTACCTTAAGATTATTAGTACACAGAATATCAGTGCTAACTACTGTAACTCTATGGCCCCTCTGTTGAGATCTGCTTTAGTTCCCAGCACAACTGTGGCTCCTCTGTTAACACCTGCTGCTGCCTTTAGCATATCAGAAGCCAGTTTGCCTCCAAGTCTCCATTTTGATCATAAGATGAAATTAAGTTCAAGTTCTCAGGCCTTCTTGCCGGAGACTAGGGTACAATTCAGTACTTCAATGCTTGCTGCTTAGAATAAAACAACAGATGATAAACGCACGTTCTGCTTGAGTTAAAGACCGAAACAGCCTGCTACGATCCTTACTCCCAGAATGTTGGAAAGCCCAAGAGCTTCCCTACCCTAGACCCCAGCCAATCAGCTTAAAGTGTTTGGTCTAGCTATCTACATACAACACAATACACGTGGAACAAAATCAATTATGTTTAGCCAGTCAAAACGATGTAATGCCGCACTCTCCCCACCCCCTTTCCTTCCTGCACCTGGTTATCTGGTTGTTACCTGGTTAGTTTTTTGTACCAAAAAACCTGCCTTAGAAACACACCAGCGACATAGTCTGGCTCTTGAGTCCAGATCATGGCTCTAAGGTTTCATTAGAGCTCAATAAACTTCCATCAGTCTGAGTCTGGTGTCTGAGTGGTCAGTGTGCGGTCTGCACCCGCAACACCATTTATACACTCACACTTTCCTCTTTCGTAGATCAGAGATCCTGACTTGACAAGGCACTGAGACCATGCTTGTGCTTGTTTTGTTTCTTAAGTAGCTCTGGCTGTCCTCCAAAGAGATCTACTTGCCTCTGCCTCCTAAGGGCTGGATTAAAGGCACCCAGCCCGGACCATGCTATTTACATGCAAATTAACCACTCAGTCCTGAGCACTAACCATGCTGTTCACGTGCAATTTAGCCCCTCAACTGAAATTTAATGGTGGCATGTGGCCAGCAGCTAGCACAGGTGCAGAAAGAACTAATTACCAAGCATTACTCTCCTGTTGTCAACACTTTCTGTCACTACAAAGGGCTGTAACTCCACTCCTACAGCAATCTCTCTTCCTGTCCCCAAATCTGAATTTAACTCTTCATAGCGGCTGCATCAACCTAAAGCTTTATTATTTGTTCTTTAAAACAAATAATTAGTTCAGCACCATCTTTAACCTTAGATTTCTTAGAACCTTTTAAAAGCATGTATGTGCTCATTATACATCTGCCCAAGGGCACGCCATGGCACAAGAGGAGGTCACAGGAAAATTTGGCTGTCAGTTCTTCCCATCTACCATGCCGGTGCCAGACTAAATTTAAGATTTAAGTGTTTGGCAGCAAACACTTTTACCTACTGAGACATCTTGCTTCCTCAGGCGAAGATATTTCAATAATCCAATACGACCAATATGTGATCTATCAATTACGAAAGGAGTAGATATGGGACCACATCTAAACTAGAGACATTGTTGGAATTCCTTTCAAATGGTGTCCATGTCAGGTAGGTCCCGCTGTTGTGAAATCAATCTTAAGACATGCAATTAAAATTCCATAGCACAAAATTCCGAAGGACTGAATTAGCTAAAAAGTGCTGCAAGAGAAACCAGAGAAGAGTCTAACCATGCAATGCTGGAAAAGAGCTCTTCTCAGGCTTGACCAGCATTACTCTAAAACATGAAAGAGCTGATGTGATGGCACCCGCCTCTAATCTCAGGCAGCAGAGGCAGGTAGATCTCTGTGAGTTCACATACTGAGTTCCAGGCTGGCCAGTGTTACACATTCCCGTGTTTAAATAATAATGACTCATGAAACAAGTGCACTGTGCATGATGTAGATGATAACCTAGCACGGAGAGCCAATATCCTCCCTCAGCTAAGCACTAGGCAAACACAACACTGCACTTCCTTTTAAATGAATCCAGGCTTCCTCTGTCTTTCATGATGATCTGGAATTCATGTTATGTCGTGCAGGCAATTCAAGAGGCCTGCCCTTAGGGGCCTTTAGGGTCCTGACCATGTCCTATTGTTATCACTTGGAGCAGGTGTCTCAAATATAACCCATCTGGGACACCTACCCTCTCTCAGCTTTGGTTTCTTTCCCCTTCCCTCCTCTCTGACTTTTCTCTCCTGGGAGGTGCCCATCATGTCTCTCTCTCTCCATCTCCATCCAACAAATCTCTTTCATATCAGATCTGTTGTATGTGGCATTTTATATGCTGAACCTCAAAGAAAAGAGACACCCCAGTGTCTAAAGAAGTGTCAATTATAACAACTCCTTTCCCAGACAAATGAGCAGAGTATGCTTGTGCGCTCAGGCTTCTCAGGCTTCTCTCAAAGGCAGCATAATCACATCACACAGTACACGCACAGAGGAATGCATGAGAATTGAGAGGACCTGACTAACTCCATTTTGAGACTGGGTCCAAAGTCAGGTCAAAAATCTTGCCACCCTTCCTCCTTTTCTACTTGATGAGTTCCTGGAGGTGGGATAAGGTGAGGGACCCACAGGAGAAAGGCAGCCAATCAGCAACTGCCCCAACATCTGGCCTCGGGCTATATGAGATGACTGTTCCTTCCAGGTAGGAACCAATCAAGAACAAACAAGTATCCCTTACCATGAACCCATCCAATCCTGGTAAGGATTACCTAACAGTGACTGGAAATCTCCTGGCTGGCTTTAAGAGGAGCCCACAGGCTCCTCTCGTGGCTGCCATTTTGTAAAGTGGCTGTCCCCTGCATGTAGGATTCTTGCTTTCTCAAAATAAAAACACTCTTGTCAACTGCATATGTGAATGGCAGTCTCCATGAAGCAATTTCAGACTTAACAAGAATCATAACATAAGCATTGCTACCAGTAAATATTCCAGCAAGGAAATCCAATAAATACATAAATACAGCTGCTATAACCTCTCAACATGGAAAAGAGAGTTCTTAGGTAAAGATTTAACAATGAATGCATCAATGATAGCATTGAAAAGGTTTACTGAGTAAAAAACATGATATGGTACCTAATTGCTTTCTAGAGAATAAGAAGGATGTATCCTATTCCTGGTCTGTATTTAAATACCAAACCTCCCATTATAATGTTAACAGTAGGACAACAGTACAGGAGGAAGATACAGTGTCATTTATAAAAGAAAACACCCAATACTGGGTCTCCATTATGGCGTCCATGTCGCAATACTAACCGAAATATAAAAACAAAATAAAACCTGCACAAGTTATATTTAGATCATGGCTGAGCTGGCTAACTCAACGTCACCTGCTGTGTAATGTGACTCCCAGAGACACCCTGAGAATAAACAGACATCACATGAGCAGGTTCGGAGAAAAGCTGAGTCACCCACCCCTGGCTCTCCAACTGAATTCTCAGAAACCCATAGAAGCAACTACCATACCATAACTTTCAGGTGCTCTTCCCATTCCCGCCAGTGAGTCAGCTTCCTACCATGCCCAAAATGATACCCATCATTTATAATAAAGATCAGCTTAAGTATCACAGAGCTCTGCCTCCGTTCTAATCAATACACCAAGAGATACAAAAACAAAAGCTAGCAAACTAGAGGCTGCTAAGGCTGGCAATACACCCCCACACAATTACACCTTATCTACTTTGGAGACAACAGCCTCTAGTTGACCTGGTGGCACGCTACATGACTTGTGCATTTTGAACATGACTGATACATCGCTAAGGCTTCATTACAGGGCATCCTGAAGAACAAAGCTGCTTCCCTTTCCCTGGGGATGCTCATTATATCATCAGTAATCAGCATTTGGTTCCCAATGTCTTCCTCCTCAGGCAGAGTAAGAGAAGACTCCAGCAAGTGGATGGAATTCTGGGGGAAAATCACTGAACACCTGTAAAATGTTGACTACTGCAGGTGAGTGGAAAAGTAGTGAAAGTGGACAAGAAAGAGAATTTCACTGGGAAGTTTCCAGGCAGTTTCAACAATGACATCATAGCCAACAATGACCTTCCAGTCATCAGTGTAGGAGAACAGCATCTTGGGGAGGCAGGAGGAACATCACAAAACACAACATGAAATCACCCAAGCATGAAGCACTGGGGAAGAAGTACTGAGGCAGAATGAGCTGAGGCCAGAGAATAAGGTTTTAGGGCCCGGAGTAAAATCCTGTGTCAAGGGAAGCAGTAATAAACAGTTTCTTCTCAATAAACAGTTTCCCTGATCTGGGTTTCTAAACTATAAAGAATATTTATTCATACTACATTAAACTTTAACTGTCAAAAGAAAATTCCAAACACAAGAACTAGAGAACATGAACCACACAGTGAGCTATGAATCAGCAACAAAACAACAGTCTTTTTTTCCAGGCAAAAAAGATCACTTTGGATCAAGACCAAATAACCAGAAATTGAGGTGGTGGGGGGAATCACTTAGGCAAAAGAAAGAAACAATCTTTAAAGAAAGATAAGGGGCAGGCGGATGGCTCCCTGGACAGTACTGACGATCCCCACCACCCCCTCAAGTTGTCCTCTGACCTCCACACACAGGCTGTGACACATGTGCATACAGGAACTAAAGTATGCTTGAAATTACAATGAAGGAGAGAGGTGGACAATGTCAAAGAATGGGAGGTGCATTCCTTGAATACTGAGTTTACTTCCTGACAGGTACATGTCTAATTATACAAAAACTCTCTATGAACTTTTGTTTTGGTTTTGTTTTTGAGGCAGAATTTCTCTATGTAGCTGTCCTGGAACTCACTACTAGGTTGGCCTGGAACTCGCTTGAGATTTGTTTGCCTGCTGCTGCCTCTCCAGTGCTGGGATGAAAGATGAATGCCAGCCAGCCTATGAATTATCCTTTAAAGTGAGAAAATATGAGGTGACTGCAGATATCTTTGTCTTGTTCCTAATCATTCAGGTTCTGTCTTAGATAGGGTTTCTATTGCTACAGTCAAACACCATGACCCACACACAGCCAGTTGGGGAGAAAGGATTTATTCCGCTTACACTTCCAAGGTATTGTTTACCACCAAAGGAAGCCAGCACGGGAACTCAGACAGGGCAGGATCCTTGAGACAGGAGTGGATGCGGAAGCCATGGAGGTGCACTGCTTACTGCCTTGCTCAACCTGCTTTCTTACAGAACCCAGGACCACTAGACCAGAATCAGCACTAGCCACAGTGGATGGGGCCTCCCCCACTGATCACTAACTGAGAATATGCCTTACAGCTGGATCTCTTTCGTGGAGGCATTTCCTCATCCTTCTCAGATTATCTACCTTGAGACAAATTGACACAAAACCAGCCATTTCAAGTTCATCACGGAAGACACTCACTGTGGCTTCAATTCTGTTGAGGTAGTTTCCTTCTCCTTTTGGTTCTCTGATGCTTAGAGCAGGCCACTGGGAAATGTTTCTGTGTCAGCTGAACTGATCACTGTCTGTGACTCTTTATGCTCATAGGATGGGCTGCAATAATCAGTTTTCAATACTGAATCATCCTTGCATTCCAGAAATAAATTCCGATTATGCTATGTAAATGTTAAATTAGAGTGCAGTGCATAAAAACCACTTTACAGGGCTGAAGGCGTAGCTCAGTGGTTAAGAGACACTACTGCTCTTTTAGAGGACCTAAGTTTTCAGTCCCCAACACCCAGATATGCTAGCTCACAGCCACCTGTCACTACAGCTCCAGAGGATATGATCCCTCTTCTGGCCTCTGCAGGACCTGCACTCGTGTGCACAAATAGATTCATGCAGAAAACCTTAGAAAGTCCGTGGATACATCGTAGGAAATATTAGCGATACATCTCAATACATCACAAAGGCTCGCAGCTTATCACAAAGCTCTGAGTTTGGTGCCCAGCACAGACAGGTGGGGGGAAGGCCCACCCAAAGGTATCACCTTATCTCTACCTCTATATATACATACTCCATACACAAAATATCAGAGCTAACGATTTCAGCTAAGTAGGCTACAAAGTCAACAAATAAAACGACTGAAGAGATGCAACTATCTGAAAGGAAACAGAGAAGCTTCATTTATAAAGTATTTAAAAAATAAAATAACATGCCAAAATGGGGACTAAACTAAAAAAGTGAAAGACTATAAAAGGTTGCCAACAGAGGTTGAGGAACGAGCAGAGAGATGCTACCTACTGACGAACCTTGATCTATACCTTCAATGCAATTGCCACCGACGCCTAGTGACTTGCTCTCTAGAAACAGAAGGCTCATCTGAGTGCTGCTGTGGAGCCTCCGAGCACTCCAAACAGCAAAAACAGTCACTGAAAGAACTAAGCTGGGTGCTCACACTCCTCTACCTCGAGCTTTATCACAAATCTATAAAAACAAATCAGACTGGGGCACCCAGGAAAAAACCCTCCAATACATGGGAAATGATTCTGAAAAGGGTATCAAGACCACTCAAAGAGGAAAGGGCAGTGTTTTCAAAAAATGGAGCCGAGTGAACTAGAAATACACAAGCACAGTGGTGAAGGAGGGCTGGAGGCTGCTCAGTGCAAGAACGGGCCCCACTGCTAACGCCCACCAACCCCAAAAGAGGATGGATACGGCATCTACCACTGCCTCCTACCACACACCAAAACTAACTCGACATGAGCTGAATGCCAAAGTGTAACTGAAACTAGAGGACAAAACCACTTTAAGACATTGGTACAGAACAATGACTTTATGGATAGGACTGTCACAGCTGCAGAAACAACAGCAAGAGCTGACAGCACTGAGGTAGAGGCCTCTGCACACAAAGGAAGCCGTGACCCAGTGAAATCTCAGTCTATAGTCTACCTGATGCTCATCAGGAGACTAACAGTCCACCATAAAGAACTTAAACTCTCAAACACCAGAAAGTAACCAATTCAATCAGGGAAGGCAAGATGGCGCCTGCTGTTCAGCCTTGGCAACCTTCATAAACACGTTAAAATGGAAGGAGAGAACCAACTACACAAATATCCTTCCCATGTGCACCCCTGACACCTCAGGAAAGAGAAGCCTATATATATATATCTGCAGAAGCTGATTAACTGCTTAGCTATGGACTAATTCCAAATTCTTAGGAGCAGGCTGAGGACTGGCTCAAACACAGGCAGAGAGCAGAGGCGGCCCTGGCCAGACCTCCCTTCACACAGACTCGATGGTTTCCTCAACAGGAAGGCAGCTGAATGATTCTAGAAAAAGTTCACTGGCTAACCTCCTTGTGTTTCAAGATGCATCAAGGTCACTAATTTTCTTGACCTTTCTGGATTTTTAACACACCTTATATACATAGTTTTGCCTGAAGGGTGAGCTGTGTGATCTTTATAAAAGAATTTACTGCAGCAGTAAGAAAGGTGTTTGCCCTCTGCAAGCCTGACAAGCTGAGCTCTATCCCCAGAATCCACACAAAGGTAACAGGGCAGGACTAACTCCATAAAGTTTCCTCTGACCTCTCATGACCACACATGTGCACACAACATGCATGCATACATACACAATTAAAAACATGTACTACGAAATAAATTCTACTTAGCAATTATGGTGAGATACTAACAGAGAACATGCAACAGCAAAAATTACATCAATGTCTTTATTTAGTAAAAATAAAGAATCATGACACTGAAATTAAAGAGATTTTTTTTTTAAAGGCCCTAGAAATCTGCTATTGAAATTCAATACCAGTGGCTTTAACCTGGCACTCAACCTGGCCTTGAACTCACAGAGATCACAAAGACTCACAGGGACTCCCTCTGCTTCCCAAGTGCTGGGATTAAAGGATGGTACCGCCACACCTGGCCCAGTTCACTATTTTTAAAATGAGGTGCTGGGAAGTGCTAACTGAGCCCCTTTCAGATATGGTCCTTTTTTGTTAGTTTGTTGTTTTAAAGGCACAGTCTCACTACTTAGCCCAAGAGGCCTCCAACTCACGACAACTGTTTCAAGAGCTGGGGCTCCAAGCATGTGCCAGCACATGGTATATAAGGCTGCCTTTCTGCCACAGCAAACTGAGCACTCTTTTATATTCTGGACACGCCAGAGTGCTCCCTGGTCCACAGAGAATTTAGCAAGGTGGGCAATCAATCCCTTTCTAGTCATCTTTCACTGAAGGAAACTCTTCCTATGATTTTTACCAACTGCAATTGCTCTGCTCCTCTCCAGCCTCTCCTCACACAGCACTCCAATGGAGAGGTCATTCATTTCTGAAAGAAATGCTTTTCAACACCAGGGGCACTGTACAAATGTACAGGGCTGTGTTTTAAATGTTATCTGTCACAGACACTACTCTCTTTAATTGTGGCTTGTGGGGAGTTCTGAATGAATGTCTTAGGCAATTCAACCAATAAGGCACAGTGTATTTAGTCCACATTAAAACCACCCGATCACTCTTGCTGTTATAGACAGCTAATGAGCACTGTCCTCAACAAAATGAAATAGCTTTAGTCATTCATCATCACCCATTTCAACAGCTCTACTCATCACCTTCAGCAAACCAAGTCAAAATATTTATTATCAACAAAAATCCTAGAATGTGGCAATTTTGAAAGCAACTGTTTTCACACCATACTCGGAAAACTGAAATACTAATAACGTAGTAAAACAAACAAACAAACAATCGTGGCAGTGAGGAACAAAAGGTACCTCCAGGCCAAGATTCAAGCAATGAAATGAGCAGGGGAGAGGGGTGTTCTTGAATATCAGTGGATTCCAATGTGAACATATGACTAAGAACTCCTGGGTGGGTCTCATTTTCTGAGGAGTGACATCACTGGAGCTTCACAGACCACCACTTCTTTATAATTTGTTCAAGGTGACGTGCCATGGTTTTCCCTGGGCCATGTGGACTCATTTTAAAGCACCTTGCCTGAGGTGCTCTGCAGGGTTACAACAGTAACCGCACTGTTCAAGAGTTAGCCCACCCTCCAACGGTGCAACAACCCAGTCCCTTCTCTAACAGGAAATCTCAGGTGCCAGCAGGAAGAACACCCACCCACCCATGACAGCACGTGCCTCACAGGGCCTGGGCTAGACCCAACAATGCCTGCCCCTGCTCTGCCACCCTCTCTCTCATCTGTGCTGCTTGCTTTCTCCCTCCAGCCCATCTTTATTTAGTCTCTAGATTCTTTTCATGCAGCCAGGGCTCTCATTCAGTCATCTGTCATGGTAGATATAATCTGTGGGTCCCTCTTCTTCCTTTGTTTTTGAATACTGTACAGATAAATGTTTTTTGGTTTTGGTTTTCTATCAAGGTTTCTCTGTGTAGCTCTGGCTGTACTCAAGTCTGTAGACCAGGCTGGCAACAAACTCAGAAACAAACCTGCCTGTGGCTCCCTGAGATTAAAGGGCACCCCACCAGGCCTGTTAGCAAAGCTGTTCATGTTCGCTACTTGCCTACTGAAACATACTGTTACCTTTTGTGTGTACACTGTTAGCGTGCACGTGTGTATATGTGTAGGAGTGTGTCCATATGTACCTGTGTGGAAAACAGATGATATCAGATTATCATCCTCAATGTTCTCCAGCTTACTTCTCGAGACAGGGTCTCTCGTCAAACCCAGATTTCACTGACTGGCTAGAGAACTGGCCACTGAGGCACCAGAATCCTTCTGTTCCTGACACCCAGAGCTTGATACAGAGGTTATGCTAATCACGCCCAGCTTGTATGTGTGTGCGCGCGCGTGCATGCGCGTGTGTGCGTGCATGCGTGCATGTTATTTCGAGACAAGGTTTCTCTATGTAGCCTTGGCTGTCCTAGACTCACTTTGTAGACCTGGCTGGCCTTGAACTTAAAGCGATCCACCTGCCTCTGCCTCCCAGAGTGCTGGGACTACAGGTGTGCGACATGGTGCCCAGCTTATACCCAGCTTTTTATGTAAGGATAGAGATCAGAGCTGAGCTCTCATGTTTGCATGGCAAGTAATTATCTACAGAGCTATCTTCCAACGCTAAAACATATTGTGAAACATTTTTCAATGTGTGTTTCCATGCACATACATGTGCAGCTGCCCACAGGCCAAAAGAGGGTGTCAGCTTGCCTGTACAAATTAAGCTACTGCTTGCCTGCAGCTAAAATTACAGGTGGCATAAAACCCCCGATGTGGGTGCTGGGACATGAACTTTGATCTCCAAGGAGAGCAGTGAGTGCCCTCAACTGCTGAACCATCTCTCCAGCACAGAAACAGTATTTCAAAGGACATACTGTGAATGGCACTCATGTTTCCAGAATGAGCTGTAAAAGCCTTGAGTGTCTAAAAGTGAGCCTGAACTGAAGTACGCTAGGAAATTATGAGAATCCAAGAAAGAAACAGCAAGTAGAGAACGTGGCTCAGGGCAGAGCACTTACATGAATGATTCCCGAAGTTCAATTCTCAGGACCAGAAAAAATACACAGAAGCTGCAAACTGGGGGTGCTGACTCGGCCACTTGCCAAACATGCTATCCGAAGACATGAGACAAAATATGCCACCTAGCAAATCCTTCTCAATCTCCAAGATGGAAGTAACCACAGCTGTGTCCCAGGGTGTCCCGGAAACCTTTAGTGTTGAACAGCCAGCTATTGCCCTGGAAATGGCAATCTGGTACCCATAAACACGGAACAATTTAAGCTCTGCAGTCTGGGAAGAACAGCTTTTAGTTAAAATTACTTCAGTGTTTCCAGAGTCGGATATGCCAACCACCCATCTGTAACCTGAGGAAGACTTGGTGTGCTGGAGATCCTGTCCTAAGTCCTAAGACTGAGTATCCTTAGCAAGCCTTCCGGCACCACTGTCCAGTGTGAAGGCATCCTCTTCAGAGACCTGAGACAAGGGCAATTCTTCAAGAAGTCTTTATCCTTTACAGCTTTTAGAATTAGGACCAGCTAAGCAAGGACAAAAATCCCTTGTTTATGAACCTTCCTTTTTGATAGCTTTCATTTTTATGTAAATAATACAAAGCTTTATAATCTCTCTTCCTATTACACTGTCATTTCTCTTCAAATAACTTGACCTTTCTACCTATATTGACGCTGAAGGTGTCATGACCATTCTCCAAGTGCAAGAAGCAAGAGGTTGGCCCTTCCACACTGGATCTTTCCAGGCCAGCTTCCAGTGCTTTAGCTACTTCCTCCCTTTCTAAAGGTTGCCAAATGGTTATGTAAATGAGCCAGCTGGCTTCTGAGTCACCACTTCTGTTCCCAACTTCTCCATTTCCAGTGTGAACTTTGAAGTACTCTCTGAACCCTTAGCAGTTAGACTTTCGGTCACTGCCTAAACATGGCAACCGGACAGCTGACCTCCCTCATTTCAGGGGAGTGGCTACCGACAGCTGTCATTCAAATACTGATTTCTATAAACTGTCTGCTTGGTAACCCAAAACATTTCTCTCCAAACCTGTTCAAAATTCCTAAAAGAAGAAAATCTTCATGTGTGTAGGCAGGCATAGGCACAGTAACACACATGTGCAATCCCAGCCCTAGGCGAGGCAGGAGGATGCAGAATACAAGGCAGCTTAAGTTATACTGCTAAACTCTCAAGCAAGGAAGCAAACAAAAACAAAGTGAGCTGCTAAATGCCTCTTTAGCAATCACATTCCCTGAGCAGACGCCTCAGGAACAGAGAGCCAGGCGCCCGATGTTCTGAACCCAGGAGCTACAGCCTGGACACCATGTCCCCTAAATCCTCTGAGACTACAAGAAGAACAAGAGAAATAACAGAAAGTACAGAGTGGACATTCCACACTAAGGAATAATTTGGGTTTATAGCCAGTGAACTCATACAGACTCCAGAATGTAAGTATGAAGAGCACCCTGTGACACTGGGCGTGAGGAAGGCTCAGTACCCTGGACCTGAACTGCATTCCTAAACATCCTCTAAACAACTAGGTTTTTCCACTACTGCGATTTCCGTTTCACTTCCACAGCTGCTCCCTGCAGCACTAATCTCTAGTTTACATTAGCCTCATTAAAATCACCCAATACAATACAGAAACCAAAGATTTAAAAAAAAAAAAAAAAAAAAACAATACATCTGCATGTCTCACTAGACTTCCAGAAAGCGGCAGCTCTCAAGTGGAGCAGCTGCTCAACCTACAGGAGGCACAAGTGTCCACCAAGGGAATCCTGCATGGGAAAGGGGGGAAGACTGTTTTTTTTTTTTTTTTTCAAACAACTCACTCAGAACACCCAGTGATAGCAAGAGGGGATCAAGAAGAGTCCCCAGTAGTGTCCAGAAAAAAATTGCTCTTTTCCCCTGACAGAATTTAGATGAAAAATGAGAGGCAGCAATCAAAAGTTGGACCCACATAAAAGACAACAAAGGAATGCCTACAACAGCGCAATCTGGTTCTTACAAAGGCCTTTCATTTCCAAACAACGCTGACCTGATACTTTGAGATTTCTAATGTGGAGTCTACCTGGGTAAACGGTATACATTTGCCAAACAGAGCCTTAACCCTTAAAGCCCCGGTGTACAAGATGGGTAAAAACTACCTTAGTCACTACTCTAAGAACAGCACTTAAAAATCAAGCATGGAAATGTTTTAACCCTGGGCTATTTTTGCAGCTGCATGCAATGCAAGGAAAAGCACAATGAAGTCAGCATCCAAAAGCTGCTCTGGGCTTGGGTTCAAGGTAAGCTGAAGTCTGCTAAGATGAGGCACAAACAGGGCCACACTGCCTGAAGTCCTCCTTTATAAATACAATTGCAGCTGCCCTGTGAAGAAAGACCAAATGGGGCTGGGCAGTGACTTCCCTGGTCCTTCTCTCACACTAAGCCACCACAGATACAAACCACCACCACAATTCTCAACACACCACAAACAAACCATTTGGTTGTTCCAGGTATTTATAGCTTATTCATTTTTTTTCTTCTCTTTTGGGAACTTGGCCTAGAATTCCCAATCTTGCTGATTCACCCCCAGGGCTGGATTTACAGTCATGAGCCAAGACAGCAGGATACTATCTGCTTATATTAATGACAACTGCAAGCTGACAGTATTTATTTTAGCTACACAGGATGGCATTCAGGATATCAAAGACGATGGCAAGAGGACTGTGAGTTCAAGGCCACCCTCAGTTATATAGTAAATTCCAACATGCTTAACACACAAGGCAGAGGATCAAACAAGAACAAAAAGTCAATAGTTTTAGGAATTTTTTTCAACAAATGTATTTTTAAGTATGATAATATATCATACTTAATAAAACGAGCAAACAGCAGTCGACACTAGGATATGCATGCTGTCAATACTACAGCTGACAAGAAATCTGCAGACCCCCAATGAGGCTTACACACAGCACTCCTTCCAAAGGCACTGCAGACAGACCGCACGTCAGAGATAGAGGAAGCTCGGGCCTAGAGATGGGTCACCAATTAAGAGCACTTCTTGCTCTTGCCTTGCACTCCACTCCATGCCCAGCACCGTTACCAGGTGGTTCACAGTCATCATTAACTCTAGTTGCAGGGGACCTGACACCCTCTGCTGACCTCCTGGGCACCAGGCGTGCATGTGGTGCACATGCACAATTGCTTACACATAAATTGACAAGTCTTTTTAGAAAGATGGAAGGGAAATAGAAAAAAAAATTATTTTGTTTTCTTTTTTTAAGAAAACTGAACGCTCACCTATTTGGACACGATATGACTAGAAACAAATAAAGCTTGAAACACCTTTACTTAGTACAGTTAATTTCCAAAGTCATGAAACTACAATTCTTTCGTCCTCATTAAAATGAAAAAATTTAATATATAAAAGCTATCATTGGGGGGATGAACAAAAGGCTCAGAAGTTAAGAGCACCGGCTGTTCTTCCAGAGGTCCTGAGTTCAATTCCCAGCAACCACACGGTGGCTCACAACCTTCCATAGTGAGATTGGGTGCCCTCTTCTAGCATGCGGGTATACATGCAGAATGAACACTGTATACATAATAAATAAATAATTTTTAAAAGCTACCATTTAAACAAAATCATTAATTGTGTTAAATGTACAAAAATCGTGTAATTCCTCATATTGGGGAGACTGCAACAAGAGGGTTGCTGGTACAACACCTGCCAGAGCAACTTAGTGAGACCCTGCCTCAAAAAGTAAGGAAAGAGAGGACTGGGGACACGGCTTGGGCAGCACCCCTGCCTGGAGCAAACATGCTTATGCTCACTCACCCACTTGCATGCACGCACACATGCACACTCCACTCATCAAATCAGGTGCATCTCACAGACAAAAAAGAAACCCAACATAGTCACTGGCAGCCCTTTGCTTAGCTTCCTAGCTATTCGTGTCTTCTAGTATCTAAGAACTGATGAAATGGCCAATGGGTGGCTCTTGTGCCCTCACAACTGACATCGCTGAGAACACATCCTGCAAACTCTGCAGTCCTAGCAAGGCCTGACTTTCAGGAAACTGAGGAGCATTGGACCACATCACACACTGAAACAGCAAGAATCTCAGCTTGGAGGACTCTCTCTCCTTATTCTCCAACTGTTAGTTGCTTCCCTTTCAGCTCAAAAGTCGCCCTATTTGCCTATGATGGGAAAATGGACCTGGCGCTATAAATATTTCAGCGTCTCAGCCAGCACAGTGTTGTCAACACGGGCAACGCTGCAGGAAACCTTGCCTCCCGGCTCCAAACTCCGGCTTCTCCACTGCCCGGAGCCCCTGACAGGCACACCTTGCTCTGTCCAGATGCCCAGTGTAGTGCCAGCGGCCAAGCAGCCACCAGCTAACTACAGAGGCAGGTTTACAGCACAATCCCTTCCTGAAAGCAGCCTTCCCTCGACAGCACAAAGGGAGAAGAACTGCAGCGAGTTCCAAGGGGTAGATCTCCACCAGAGCCACACCACATGCCACATCACTGCCTTTAGACAAGACCCAGCGCTCCTCAGAGGCAGGAAGGGTACCTATATACCTGTGCTGATTACATTTCTGTGCCAGAACTCAGGAGTCACAGGCTGGCAAATCTCTGAGTTTGAGGACAGCCTGATCTCTAAGAGTAAGCTCCAGGACAGCCAGGCTACATGGAAACATCATGGGCAGGGGGGTTGGGGAGGGTTAAGATTTCTCTCAAAAATACAAAATAAAGAACCTTAATTGAGACAATGAGTCTGTCTTAGTTACTGTCCATTGCTATGAAGAGACACATGACCAGGGCAACTCTTTTTTTGTTGTTGGGGGGCGGGGGAGGGGGAATAGGATTTCTTTGTATACTAGCTCTGGCTGTCTAATAAACCTTTCCTCTCCACTTGCTTTTGGCTAGTGTTTTATCAAAGCAATGGAAAGCAAAATTACACACTACATTTTTTAAATGGTACAAGGCTTAGTAGGTCTTTGCATTTCCTATGCAATGAATACTATATCTGAGTGTGTGACTGACTTATAAAGTTCCTTGGAAGTTTAATTCACAGTGGGGAAGAGGACAAAAGGTCAAAAGCTTGGGGTACAACTTGCACCACTGGGACTCCTAACCCACTCAGCCAGTGTTGCTGTAAGCCCTGGATAACAGCAGCAGCAGCTCTGTGTTGGGGAGAGAAAGCAGCCGTCCAAACATTCCCCAGGCACACTCCTAGCAGGTTCCAGAGGAAAGACTCAACTGTGCCGTACTACAGACCCTCCCACCATGAGCTGTCTGCAGCTAGCCCAACAGCCCTGGGATCAGCTTCTGCAGGCATCTGCCATTCTTACACACTTGGAGCCCTTTCTTTTCATCCAATCCATCTCCACTACAATCCCTTAGACCTAATTCAGTATATTCAATGTTCCTTCAAGATGCTGAACTTTTCTCTCAATGAGATTCAGACTAATACAGCCTAGTTACAGGTTAAATGGTTCTGTTCAAGAGTAAGTTTAAATATGTAAATGGAAAGTTCTATTATATAAAAACAAGCATTTCATTGAGTCCATGACAAATTAATTCATATATTCCTTGATACAGCAGAAAAGTGATTATAATTTTAAATTATAATTCCTATTGCGCATATTCTATAGTTTAAACTATGATTAATATCCCGAAATGTAATAATCACCAGTTTTAGAATTAATTTTATTAGTTTTAGAAGCTTCCTAATAGTCAAGTTCTTAAAAACCTAAAATATGAAAACGAAAGTTTGAAAATGTAGGCTGGGGAAGTGCCTCAGCAGTTACAAGCACTTCTGGCTCTTCCTGAGGATGAGGGCTCCTTTCTCATCAACAGCTCTTCCTTTGGGTCTTGTTTTGTTGTTGTTTTGTTTTGTTTTTTTGAGGCAGGATTTTCTGTGTAGCCTTGGCTGTCCTGGACTCGCTTTGTAGACCAGGCTAGCCTCAAATTCACAAAGATCCACCTGTCTCTGCCTCCCTGAGTGCTGGGATTAGAGGTGAGTGCTAGGATTACAGGCGTGCGCCCCCATGCCCAGCCCCTGGACACCTTATAAGCACAAGGAATGGCTGAACAGTATCTGGGGCAGGATTGAGACACAGGCAATCCTGTGATGCCGTCAAGCCCATCAAGTGAAACCCGCTGAGAAATTCCTAGCACAGAACAGATGAACCACTGAAGTAAACTATTAAACCCCAGAACTTCTAGAAAAAGAAACAATCCAGCAAACAAAAACTCACCCAAGTTACTCCATAGAAAAGATCATCTATTCAAAAGCTCTGTCCCCTCTACCAAAAAGGAATGGAAAGGCACCAAAAGAACAGTAAAAAGGTTCAGCACAAAGAAATTGCTTTAAAATCATTGACCAATTTTTGTTTGTTTGTTTGTTTTGTTTTTCAAGACAGGGTTTCTTTGTGTATCTGAGCCCTGGCTGTCCTGGAACATGCTTTGTAGACCAGGCTGGCCTCAAACTCACAGAGATTTATCTGTCTCTGCCTCCAAAGTGCTGGCATTAAAGGTGTGAACCACCACACCCTGCTAAGACCAATTTCTTAAACAAATAGAAAGAACTAAATAAAAACTGTTTCTGTTTTAATCACCCCAAGATGAAAAGCACAGACTGCTGGCTGCGGCAGACACGGGGGAAAAGGCGAACTAGGCCTGCAAGAGCTGTGCACTAACTGCCTGTGAGCAGGCTCGCCTTTAGAGAAACCCAAACACAGGATTACAAGGAAGCGTGTTTTTAAAAGAAAACATAAAAACCTGCATTTCTTACTTGAGAGAGTCCAGGGGACGATGCATGTCCCGGGGGCGTGGCCGCAAGATTGGGGTGCCCCTTGTTTATTTCATGTGCTGAGTAAGGGGAAGGGGTCGGGGGTCCCGGCTGTCTTGCTACCTGTGTTACCTGTGAGGAAATGAAACAACAGTAAATTAGTGACCAGCTCTAGAGCACAGCTGAACGGGTTAAGTTGTTTTTTAAAATTAGACCCTGTGTCTCCCTGTGAAGAAAGTTCTAGACTGAACAAGGGCTAACAGTTTCAGGATTCATGACTATCTCAATCTGATAAATTCAAGGCTGGTCCGGGCTCTATGACACTGTCATAATACCAAAAAAAAAAAAAAAAAAAACAAAACAAAACAAAACAAAACAAAAAACTGTTAAGATAATGACAAAAGCAGTTACATTCTCTAATAAAAACTGGCTTGAAGACTCACTTCCCTAACTGTAGATGTAAGGAAAGCACACCTACAAGTTAATGAACTATCTAAGAGTGAGTGAGCACCACTATAGAGCTTTTTGTCTGACCACAGGCTAATCTAAATGTTCTGAGACAGTAAAAGGCATTCTTGGATGGTTTGGTCTGTCAGGTGTATTAAACGCATTTTCAACTGACTCGTGAGTAAAGCGCTTGCTATGAAAGACCTACACTTGATCCCCAACACCCCACAAAAGATGTATGGCAACTCATGTCTGTTATCCTTGCTCTGGGGAGAAGGCCATGGAGACTGGGGCTCTCCGGAGCTCAACAGCCTGCCTGTCTAGCCAACGGGGAAACCCCAAGTTCGTGAAGAGTCTCAGCCTCCAAAAGTAAGGCAGTTACAGAGTAGGACCTGTATCAGCCTCAGGTTTCCACACAGTCATGCCCAAGAATGCATACTGGCACACATACATACACACAGCATCTCTCATACACCACGTCCCCATCGACACACACGCACACAGAAATCTCTAATGTACCCCTTAACTCCCCTACACACACAGATAATCAAATACATGCTCTAACCCTCACTCCTCACCCAGAAGCTAACACACCTCATTACGCCTACACACACACACACTTTAATATACCCCTAGCTAAAATCTTAGCTTAAAATCTCCAGCTAAAATCTTAGACTTACTGAAACTGCAGCAAACCTGTAAGTTTTCATTCAAGATTTCTACCTAAAAATAATCTCCCACAAAAATCAATATTTGATGAAAACTCATAAAAATAATACCAATTAAACTGTTCACTAGGTGCAGTTCATCTATCTAGCACTAATTCAACTAAGTTGGATCAAATACAATAATTTAGAACTACTCCCAACATGCTAATATTTTCAAACAAAAACTACAATACATGATATGGGGGGATCCTAAACATGATCATCCTTTTCTAGGAAACATGGGGTAGCTGGCCAGACACAGAGATCCAGGAAGAATGGCCACTAGGGGGAGGAGCCAGGCAGGAATGTGGAACAGTAACATAATCGTCTAACTTCCAACAGAAACCGAAACTGAGGATCCTGAATATAACCCTGACATTCCTGTCCCTGTGTGAGCTAAGAGTCAGGCATTGTGTGTGAAACAGAGGTGATGACTGTGCAGAAGCAGCTGAGGTCCTTAAAGCGAGGCAATGCAGAGAGAGCCCTGCTAAAAAGACCCCCACACACAGTGTAAATGCAAAATATGTATACATATAATATTTTCTAAATGAACCAGTACAGTGGATACTACAAAGTCTTATTTGTCATCATGACATTTTCAAACTCTGACATCCCCATCAATCCATAGGAAGGAAGAACAGACAGATGGAAGGAAGTGGGGAGGAACGCTTTCTCCCTTTTCCTGTTCTACAACTTACCAAGTTGGGCTACTTGCAATCCCAGGTATCCTAGTACATTTGTCTATAAAACAAGCAATTCCATGATTTCCTCAGCACTGAAGGGAACAGACTCCACGTTTACGATGAACTCAGAACAGGCCTCAATGTAACAAAGAGCCAGGTGAGCTGACTAGTCTGTTAGGGATAGTATGTACTCGGTAACGGTGAAAGGAATACTGCTGTACTTTGTTTATGCATTGAAACCAGATGATGATACCAAAATAACAATTCTGGAAGACACTGAAGATGTTCTTGTGTCCTGTGGTGTCAAACATTCAGACAAGATTTAACTTAATAAAATTAAGTTCAGCCATTTATTTGCGTGCTGTTAGGGTTGGTCTGATGCTTGTGTTTTGATGCTAATTACTGGCCCTCAAGATCCGGTTACTGCTTGGATAAACCTGTCCTTGTTGTGCAAACCTGTCCAAGACATTATAATACCTAAAGGCCTAAAATCTGGGCAGGGCAGAACGGGGTAGCACACGTGTGGCTAAGGTTCCGGGGCTTTAGGTTCAGGAGAATCTCTGGAAACAGACAGGACAGGAAGAGAGGAGGAAGGGGGACGGCAGGATGGGTTAGGGTGGAGAAGAAACCTCGTGGGCTGAGAGGAAGCACTCCAATAATGTTGTGAAAATGCCCACATGAAGAATATAAGCAAGTATTCATAAGATTATGGTTGGACAGTAGCCCAGATGAGGATGATTAAGGAGGATGGCGTTGGATGGGGGCTGGGCAGTAGATAGTGAGGTTATTGAGACAGCATAGGTGAAATATCTGCCTGGCCCAAGGTAAATAAGGAAATTATAAAATTTAACAGATGTGTCTGTCTTATTAATTGTGATAGTGGGTTAGATAACACAGCTGTAATAATTACAAGGCAAATAATAATAAACATTATATAACCCAACACCCATTTTAATTTTATACAACAGCATACAAATTTGCTTTTGTCTTTAATTCAAATAGGGAAACTGTGTGTGTGTGTGTGTGTGTGTGTGTGCACTATACCAAATAATTCTTTTAAAATTTCTTTATGGTTACAATAAATGGTAACATACCTATTTTATATAGCTATATACCCAAGACTATGTTAAAAAAATTTCTCACAAGAAAAGGAATAATGGACAGAAAAGGTATTAAAATCACAGCAGTAATAACAGAGGTGACGGCAAGTGCACCCATCTAGACTGTATCTTAGAGGCAGGCCCTTCTAATCTTTTTGGTTAATTGATTAAAGGAATGACAAAACAGAATGAGGTCTGGCTGTGTGGCTCATTCATTCAACAAGTATTTGCTGAGAGACTTCACAGTGAGAGATAGCAGTGAGGAGGGGAGAACCCTGCCTTCATGACTTGAGATACAGTAGGTGCATTTTTTCTTATCGTTTCTGTGTGTACAACTGATGAGCCCCCAATTTGCTATGCAGACCACACTGGCCTTAAACTTGAAGCAGTCCTCCTGACCCGGCCTCCCAGGTATTGGCATAACAGCCTATGCCCAATTTATATACCACACTAAAAGCAACAGCTTAATGAAAATCAGGAATCCTTATGAAAGTTCCGCCTTAAAACCCTAGGGCTAGGGAAGTGCTGCCGTGAGATGAGAGGCTAAAGAACAGAACAGGACTCAAGCCTGAACCATCTACTAGATGCCAAGGGGAGCAACCAGCAGCCTGCTGGGTCTGAAACTCTGAGTTAGCAAGGAGCTGGGGCCAGGCCAAACAATCTAGGGGCGCTTTATTATCAGCCAGATGGCATCCAAACTAATTATCAAAACTAGCAAAGGAAGACTTGAAAATGACACAGGGTAGAGGAGTGACGATTTCTGGATCAATCTGGTCAATGTTAACTGGATCCATTAAGACCATAAGCTCATTCCATGTGATCAGAGTTTATACCTCTACTTATTATGCAAGAAAAAAGAACGAAGTTTGTAGAATAAATCAATAAGTTGTCTGTAAAAATTAAAGTAAAATCTCAAAATTACAAAGGTGATTACAGGATTACCACAATTTCACCTGTCACAAGAAGAGAGAGGACTTCACAGCAGAGCAAACAGACACTGGAGTCTGTTCAACTGCCTACAAGACAGGAGGGTACTGCATGATCCGTGACTGCAGCGCAAGTCAACAAGGCTTACTGTTCCTACCGCACAACCGAGAATCAGCCTTGCCTACAGATGGGCTCCTGCCTTCCAGAATCCCTAACAGGAAGGAAGGAGGTCACAGCAAACAGACATGAGCAGCACTAGATCCAGGCGGACTTTAACGTGCTGCTGAGAACCAGCCACAGCTCTGAGGTCTGAAGCTCCTGAGATTCTTCAGGAAGTAAAAAGCTGAGTTGAGACTATCAGGTAAAGATGTTTTGTGTTTTTTTTTTTTAAAGGATAGAGTGCCAAGACCCAGGGCATGTCCTGCAAAAAGGTAAAGAGGTCAGTGGAAGGGATAGAGAGGAAAATTATCTGGAAAAGAGAAAAGTAGGTCAAGACAGCCACGAGTGTTTCCTTGCTGAGACACTTAGCAAGCAGCATTACTCCTAACTGCCGAAGAGTAAAATGCCAACCCACTATTGAACACAGCGGATCACTCCCTCAGGATGTAATTCACTGAAACACGGCTCAATGAGGGAGTCCATCACAGAGCACCAGTGACCACATGATTCCACAAAAGGTCCAAGAGGAAAACACAGAAGAGGTGAGCCTAGGGCTAAGGGTTGGGGAGTTACAACTCAGGAAATGCAGATTCTCTCAGAGGTAACAGAATGTCCTAAAACTGACTTTGGTGACAGGATACACTGAGATCTACTGAACTGTATGCTTGTTGTATGCTACTGTAATTAATTACATGTTAGTAAAAATAAGGGAGGGTAGAAAAGGGAATGGACTGACAAGGCTGGTATTGGAAAAAAATCAGAGGAAATAAGCGCAAAGTAGGTATTTTCCCAAATGGCCAATTCAGAAGGACCACCTTGAGAAAGAGTAGTGACTTCAAAGATGGCTGGTGAGTGCCGCTGCAACTATATTCCAGTGACAAGAGGCAGTCATGGCAGCCGAGGAGAGCTAAGATGGCCCCTCACACCAGACGACACAGTCCTTGAAAGCTACAGTAGGAGGACTGCCAAGAGTTCAAGATCAGATAGCAGCAGCACAGTGTGAGTTCCAGGCCAGCCTGGGCTACCTGAGACCCTGACTTCAAAAAAGCTAACCAAAGAATCATCTCTCACTGTAGGAAGAGAAACCACCACCCTAGAAGCCTTTCTCCCCCTCACTAGGCTGAGCAGGGCCGTGAACACAGCAGCAAACATCACTCAGCGGTTCTTAGCTGCTGTCCTTGGTCTCTCTTGCCTTCCATCTTCCACACATTAGAACTGAAATCCAAAAGATACACATTGGCAACAAAATGTAACAAAAGGCAGACCTGATCTCAGCACTAGGTAGCAAAAAAGTTTCACTTTTCTACCTTGTAAAAACAATACATTTTGGAAAGTATCCAATATAGTGTTTGATTCACAGAATTCCCGGCTACTATAGTGTCTGCCGACATACTAAAACATCGTGAACTCATGACCCGATCCCTTCTGGCAAACCTTAGTCTTGGCATATGAGCCTTTGGGGATCATTCAAACTCAAACTATCACAAAAAGTAATGGCAGAGAAACAAAAGTTAAAGTGCTCCCATCTGGCTTTATCTAAACAAAAGAATAGTGTGGGAATTGATTTTTTTTTTCATTAGAAATCCTCCTATATTATTTTTTCATATCATATGTATTTCATTATTCTGATCATTTTCATTAAGAAGAATCAGCATAAAGAATTAAGACAACAAAGACCTATAGGCAAGGACGCTCAACATGGAATAATTCTTGCAAATAATTCTTGCACATGCAAGAATACTGGGACAGAGCAGGGACGTGGTCCATGGCACAGTGCTTCCCTGGCATGCATAAAGCTTGAGGTTCATTCCCAGCCCTGCTTAAACCAGAACAATGATAAAAACCTGTAACCCCAAAACTCAAGAGGCTGAGGCAGGAGGACAGGAGGTCAGGGGCTTTCTCAGCTGGAGTCAAGACCAGCTGGGAAACCTGAGACCCTTTAACTCCCAAAAGTATCAGAGTAGCCCAAAGCCATGCCCAGAGAACTAACAGTAAACAGTGGAGAACAGCAAGATTACTGATTATACCTCGCTCCTGATTTTTATCTCTTCCCAATATGCCCAAAAGCAAGACATTATTTATTTCAGTATTTTATGGTACATCCATGGTCTACTAATATGAGACACAATTCTATGTAAACAATACGATACATAACAGGTTAAGAATAAGTTGTAGTTTTAAGAATGAATTAAGGGGCACCAAGATGGCTCACTTGCCACACCTGTCACCCTGAATTTGATTCCCAGAACCTACATAAAAGGTGGAAGGAAAGAACCAAGTCCAGAAAGTTATCCTCTGACCTCCAAGTATGCCAGGCTCACATGTCCACATGAATCCATCAAACACACTATGAAAAGTTCAATATTTAGAAATTTCTAAGTATGAGTTTAGTTGTTATACATGCATATATATTTTCTATCTTAAAAAAAATAACAAAAGACAACTTGCCAAAATATAGGTGCTTCTCTGGAAAATAAAGTGATGTCATAATTTGGTTCTCTTCAAGTCTGATATGTTTGAGTCACTTTTTAATCAGAAAAGAAATGTAGGAGCAGAAAATTGCTATTTGAACATCACATTTGTGACAGTAAAATAATCACAAAACAAGTCCATTGGAAAAACAAATAACTACATTCTAAGACAGACAGAATAGACATAGACATATAGATACAGATAGATAAATGATGGATAGTATCCACCTCAAACAGTTACTATTTTTTTCTATGTATATACATGGTATATGTAAGTGCGGTGACACCTGAGAACAATACTCAGAAGTCAGTGCTCTTTCTACCATGGGCATCTGGGACTCAAATTCAAGTCACCAGACTCACATGGAAAGCCATTTCAGCTACTGAGCCACCTCAACAGACAATAATATTTATTTTTATTTATTTATTTATTTATTTATTTAACAAATAATAATAATGACAATTATTATTATATAGGCAGGCAGACAGACAAAGTAATAGAGCTCATTAGGTAGCCAGTGCAGTACTTTCTCCCTTACATTTTAATCTGGATTTTTATTTTTCTATTGCATACATATTTCAAATCTGCTATTTGGAACTTGGGAGTTTCCACACTGGCCTATAAAATCCCATTTAAGATGCCAGGCTGGTGGCACATATCTGCAATCCCCACACTAGAGAGGTGGAAACATAATAACAAGTTTGACCACAGCCTAGGATACAAGGTCAGGAGGAGGCCAGCCTAAGACTCCATAGTAAAACTAACCCAAAAACTTAAAACTATCCAGCATAAGCCAATGAGTGAGCAGAGGCAGCAGACTCACCCTGGCAGTCCTCTGTGCTCATGCAGCCCTGCATAGCCAACAGCAGCCTGGCTCTCACCAGCATCTGTCTGCATCCACTGAGTTTGTCCTCAGGGACTCATTGAGTACTGTGGCCTGCTCTCCACCAAGTGGCCTCTTGGGCATTTAAACATAACTACTATTACACTATTACATTAATTCAACAAACCACACTACCTGTTACACGGTTGCTCATGAGAGGATTCGTTTAGCTTAGCAATTCATGAACACCTCCAGTGCCCAAGGGCAACCTTACAGAACAGAGTTTGCCAGCACAGAACATCTCCGTTCTTTCTCTAATAGTAACCCAGACACCTGATCTGTGAGTGGGACCTTGACCAGCTGGAGCTGGTCCTGAGGAAACATACATATCAATCCTACCAATCACTCAAAAAACTATGCACACAAAATAGTTAACCTCCACAAGTGGATAATGACAATAACACATCTTTTTCAAGGACTATCAACATGTTGGGGTTTTTGATTGGTTGGTTGTTGGTTGGCTGGTTTGGTTTTCTGTTGCTGTTGTTCTGTTTGTTGTCCCTGTGGTCAAAGGAAGATCTAACAATAGCTGATTTGTTTTTGTTGTTGTTTTGGTTTATAATGATTCGAGAATCCCACAACATAGAGTAACCTGTAACTATGCAGTCTAGGCTGGCCTCAAACTTATAATAATCCTTTTGCCTCAGCTTCCCAAGTGCTGGGTTCCAGGGGTGTCCCACCTAACAGCAATACCATGTTCTCTTTCACAAGTTCTGAAGCCCACTGTCAAGGTCAAGGGCCTTTCCCCAGAGGGCAGAGTTGCATGAGCCTCCAGAAGCTGTGTTACAGACAATAAGGGCTGCCTCAGAATCAATTTCCATCTTAACACATGATTTTTATACTTACACTTTGCTTTTTCTGCTGATCTTCCATTGTAAATGATCCCAGTTATATAACTGATCCAAGGCAACTGGTTTTAATTCCAAGGTACTAGTGGAACTCTGAGCTTACTATTTAGCAATAAATAATAAATTCAAATGTGTTATCAAAATCATAGTTAGATTGCTCTGGAATAGCACATGTCACAGAGGAGATGTCACTAAGTTCTCATTCTGAGGTTCATAAAAATTTAGTTTTTTGGGCTGGAGCTGGTCCAGTAGTTAAGAATACTTGTGTTCAATTCCCAGCACGCACATGGAAAACTCATAACCAGTCCTGGAAGATAGGATACCATCTGATCTCCAAGGACACTATGCACACACATGGTACACACGCATACACGCAGGCAAACATTCACGCACAAAAATTTTTTAAAAATAATAACTTTGCTTTCTTTTTTTCTGCAGAAGGGAAAAAGGAACTGTCTTGCAATGGCACAGGTGTGAGTGGTCAGCATGACTCTTATCTGTAGGCAGAATGCCTAGCAGCTCAAGCTGACTATGCAGAACTGACCAGTCTGGGCTGTTCATCTTCAAATGGCATCAGGCACATGTCTAGAAATATCCTAATACTGCTGCTCCCAAATTGAGACTCTTACAGGCCATAATTCCCTATGACATAAGCAGAACTCTAGTGACTACCCAGTCTACTGCCCTCCTGCATTATAGTCAATAAAACTATTTTTTCTTAACCTTAAATAAATAAGAAACTATTTATGTAATTCGTTAAATGAGTAGTTTTACAATGTTGGTATAAAGTGTTCACAGTAGCTTCTGTGTTTAACTTTGTTACCAACATTTACATTGTTGGTTTTAAAATCCTGAATGACAGTTTTAGACTGAAATGGTTGGTGCTCTGAGTTTTATTTTCACACCTGGGAGAATGTGGGCGCTTAGCCTAACACCGGGTGTTCCCAGGCTAGACACCTTGGCATCACCTGGGAACTAGATAAAAATGCAGACCTACCAATAGTGAGGCCTCAGCAAGCTGTGAAACAGTGCTGGCACAGCACCCCAAACGTCCTGCTTGCTGTTTTCAGCCCACAGAACTGTAACACAAATTAGCCGCAGACAGCCTGTTGGACACACGAGTTATGCTGTGTGACTAACGTACAGCAACACAGACCACAGCCACAGATACCTAGGTCGGAGCTTTCTCCCCACAGGCTCTGTTTGCTGCCTCAGTCTATCTCTCCATGCCCTACATTTCTGTAATCTACACTCTGCTACCTTCTGAAAAGTTTACACTGGGATAAAAGCTTGAAATCCCTGGGGAAGAATGCAGTCTATACAGCCAATTTTAGATAGCCAGGAACTCATTTCCTCAAAGATGCTTGTCTGCATCACATATCGGGGGCGAACACACCTCTGACACTGTGCATTGAGTGTAACAACCTTTTTAGAACACATTCATCATTATAAATACCCAAGCTTTCCACATAGGTTTTTGGTTATGTTTATTTTTTTGTTTTGAGACACAAGGTCTCTCACTATGTAGATCAGGCTGGCTTTGAACTCAGAGACACCCACCTCCAAGAGGATTAGGATTAGCCACAAAGGCCACATCTAGCTGTTTTTCTACAGACTTGTGGAGGCAGGGAAGTACACTGCCAGCATGTACTCAGGCTTTACCTAACTCTCTTACAAATCAACGAAAATATTCTGGTATTGTTTAAGTCCCCTAGTGAGCTCCAATGGCACAAGCCTTATACCCCTTCAAATTACATAGTCTTTGCTTTTGTGTACAATTTCAAGCTAAATCTCAGCTCAGCACTGCACCTCCATGGTTGGGCTTCTATATTTTGCCAACCTTAAAGGAACTCAAAGGCATTGTTGGCCTGCTTCTACCAGAACTACATTCTTTCCTTTCCCTCAGAACAAGTGGCTTCAAGGCAAGGTGCCTCTCAAGAGTTACTTCCAACACAACAGATGATCAGGCTATGGCAGGGCGCACAGGACCTTTCTGCTTTGTCTCAGTCAGAAGTTTGCTTTTGTTTAGGCATTGCTACTTGATTTTGGCTGTTCCATTTTCAGCAGAGGCCAAAACTATTTTTCTTTCAACTGCTCTTCCCCTGCTGTGAGGGCAAGTTTTCAGCTAAAGTCTAAGGAGAGAGAGACAACCTCCTTTTCCATTATGGAACCTACCATGCAAGTAACAAACAAAAGGAGTGCAGGGTGTGACTCACAGATGTTAATCCCTGCAAGGGGGGAGGTAGTTAGAGGCAGACCGCATTGAGAGATCAAGGCCAGCCTAGTCTACCTAACAAGTTCCAGGGCTATCTAGTGGGTCCCTTCTTAACAAACAAGAGGAAAGAACCATGCCCCCAAACCCTGTCTGGGCCAAACATTTTGTGCTGATTGTCCAGCTTGTACTAGAACTCAATTAGCACACCAGATAAAAGTTCCTTACCAACTTCCAAACAAATAGTAAGGATTTTTCTTCCTTAAAGCTAACCACCCAACCAGAACCTACCAGAATCATAACATTTCAATACTATACTTTCACATGTGTGTGTATGTACATGTGTGTGTAAACTTTTAAGCATGGGAGGCAGACACACCTCTGAACTGGACTTTCAAAGTCTCTTCCTTTGAGGAAGTATAAAATAATTACTTCACACATGCTCCTAATTATACTTTTAAATTTTTTTAATTATTTAAGAAATGTTTATTTAAAGGAGTGTGTGGTGAATACCTTTAATTCTAGCACTCTGGGAGGGAGAGGCAGGAGGATCTCTATGAGCTTGAGGCCAGCCCAATTTACACAGCAAGCCCAGAACAACCAAGACTGTAAAAAGACCCTGCACCAAACAAAAACAAATTAGATAAATAGATACATGGATGGATGGGAATAAAGGGGGTGGAGAGATGGCCTGAAGGTTAAGAATACTTGTTAAGTTCCAGAGAGACCCAAATTCTCTTCCCAGCATCCACATTGGGCAGGCTCACAACCACCACCTCAAGGGCATTTAATGCCCTCTTCCAGCCTCTGCAGATACCACCACACACATGGCACAGACACACAGAACCACACATAACACATCAAATTTTAAAAATAGATCTTGAAAGAATAAAACTGTATGCTAGGTGGTGGTTACCCACGATCTTAAACCCAGCACTTGTGGGACAGAGGCAGGTGGATCTCTGTGAGTTCAAGGCCAAACTGGTCTATAGAGTAAGTTCTAGAACAGCCACCAGGGATATAGAGAGAAACCCTATAAAGTACAATAAACAAAATAAAGTATAATAAAATTGTACCACTTGTATTATAATCCTAAAAATTAACCTATCCAAGGAATCTTTAAAATGTGTAAAACCTGAAGGAATAAAATAACCTTGTATGAAGCATTTTATATGGAAATTGAACAACCAGAGAAACCATTCACACGTACACACATAGCCAGGCATAGGGTTGCAGGGACCTAACTCAAAGCCAGCCTCTAAGCAAGGGCTCTGCTATAAAGTGTTACCCCAGCCCCAGAGTAACAAGAAAACACAATGGACAAAGTATCAATCCTGCTCAAGCCTTGGCAAGTCTCACAAAAGCCAGAACATCAAATGCAGGTAACACTGGTCAATGTCTACTCAATCACAATTAAAAACTGGCCTCTCCATCCATGCCACCAAGTCATGATAATAAAAAATCTATTCCAAGGTAACAGCCTTGTTTCTGTTTGTTTTTTCTTCTGAAACTAACTGCGCCTTCATTTAGCAGAGTGCTTCCAGCTGCCCATATTCTGAGGCCCTGTCGGACTGCTCCTGCTCCATGCTTCTAAGCAATGATTCACGGATACTTTATAAAATGGCTCAGGGGTGGAATATTCCACAGCTTAAAGGAGAACACTATCAAAGCAAAGCACCCCAGCGCAGATTCTTTCTCCTCTTATCTGGGAAACCTGAAAGCCATTCCTAACTGGCATTTACCAGTGGGACACTCCTTTACATCTCCAAGGTTAATCCTTCTTCTGAAGGAGGAAAATCAAGCAAATACATATTAAATAATATTTTAATTAAGTCTCTGATTTAACATTTAATGAGAAATCCACATTAAATATTAACAAAGAATCTAAACTTTCATAAATGTCATTAATTAGCAGATACAAAGACAGGCAGAAAAACAGATCCAGACTAGTAATAACCAGTAATAACTTATGTGCAAAGACATAAGTACTTTAAAGTGACCTCAGGTCAGGGAGAGGTTTGGTGGGAAGAGGTGTGCTTTGCCTGGCAATCACGAGACCTGAGTGAAATCCCTGGTACCCACATATAAGCAGTGCCTGGTAGCAAACATCTGTAGCCCCAACACTGGCAGCACAGAAGAAGTGCATCCCTAGGGTTTCCTGGCCATCATCAAGCCACAACAGTAAGCCCCAGGCTCAAATAAGAGACCTCCTCAAAAAACAAGCTGGAAGCCAAGAACAGTGGCACATACTTTTAATCCCAGCACTCAGGGGAAGTGGAGGCAGTCTGGTCTACACAGTGAGTTCCAGAAAAGTCACAGCTACATCATATAGAGAGTGTCTCAAAAACAAGAGCCAGGAGTGGTGTCCCATGCCTTTAATCCCAGCATTTGGGAGGCAGAGGCAGGCAGATCTCTATGAGTTCGAGGACATCCTGATCTACACAGTGAGTCTAGGATAGCCACAGCTACATAGAGAAGCCCTGTCTCAAAAACAAACAAACAAACAAAAAAAACCTAAGCAGAAAGCAATAAAGAAGTCACCCCACATCAAACACTGGTTCACACAAGCTCAAACACAGATTTAGGGCAGGCACTCAGGCACACAAACATGCACATGCATTACACATGGAATGAACACACAGACGGAAGGGGGGGAGGGAGAAAGTAAAGAGAGGGAGGGAGGGAATGAGGGAAGAAGGAAATGAGGGAGGGAAGGAGAATGGGAGGAACGGAGGGAGAGAAATGTATGTGAGAGAGAAAGAGAGAGAGAATTATAAAGAAGCCCAAGACAGTAGACTGAGACAGGAAGGTTGCATGAGTTTTAGGCCAGCCTAAGACACTTCTCACTCTAAGCTATAGAGTAAGACCCTGACTCAAAAAAGAAAAAAAAAAAAAAAAAAGAGGGCCCATGGCCACACACAAAATCCTGCCTCGGGAAGCTGAGGCAGAACTGTGAGTTCCAGGGTAGCCTTGTCTACTCAGTGAGACTCTTAGGATGAATGCCAGATGTCTTGCCCTCATGGAGGAGTCCACTGGGTCCTCCCCTGTCAAGGCTTACTAATGTGCACATTCTGAATGTGTGCAGTTCAGTGGACATCAGCTTTGTCTCAATGAAACTGTGCACATAAAGCACCACTTCAACAAGTTTAAAAACAATGGCTGTTATTCGTGGGAAGACAGCACTGTCAAGCCAACTTCCACCTGGCTGGAGCCAGTGCCCAACAAAAACAGACCAAGCAAGGTCAGGCTTCTCTGCAGTAGGATCTCCACTTCCTTCAGGTCTACTCAATACTCAGTGGCTGGGAAAAATTAGTTAAAACAGGATTTTCTAAACATTAAACGCAGCTACAGGGTGGAAGAACCAGGGCTTAGTGACCTATAAAGTGCAAAGTGCCTACAGGGATCAAAACTGTAACAGCATGAAAGTCATTTTTCTCTCAAAAAGTAGCTTAAGTAACACCCAGGAATCTTTCCTAAGCAATTAACAAGAAAACCTTCCAGGCATCCTGAAGTCAGGCTTCCATCCCAACAGCAGCCATTATAACTGCTAAGTGTGACTGCAATCACACACCAGCCTAGCAGTCACAAGATCTAATTTCTCTCTCTTTTTGGGGTTTCTCTGTGTAGCCTTGGCTGCCCTAGACTCACTTTGTTTTTGTTTTGTTTTGCTTTGCTTTGTTTTAATTCATTTACCTTTATTTTATGTGCATTGGTGTTTTGCCTGCATGTATACATATGTGAGAGTATCAGATCTTGGAGTTACAGACAGTTGTGAGCTGCCATGTGGGTGCTTGGAATTCGAACTCAGGTCCTGCCGAGCCATCTCTCCAGCCCCCCTGGACTTTGAAGACCAGGCTGTCCTTGAACTCATAGAGATCTACCAGTCTCTGCCTCCCCAAGTGCTAGGATCATAGGCACGTGCCATGCCAAGCCTGATCCAATTTCTCTTAATACAAGAGACAAAATTAAACAACAGGGGGAGCTTACTGCACAGCTCCCACCACAGAAAGTTAACAACGGAACACACTGCAGATTACCTAACACCTCCCCGACCATCGCCTCTCCTCTACCAGAAATACACGATTACAATTTTTTAAATATCTGAATGTTCGCGATTCATTAATAAGAATGATCTCTCAAATTTGACTTCTCTTTGACAAATACTTCAAAGACAAGTTTGTATAAACCAAGTTAAAGTAACTAAATACGACGGAGCCTAAGTAATGCATGAAGGCATTCCAGAGGCATGGCCACCTTCGGCCACCCTTTGATGATCGGCAGAGCTCTATCTGAGGTAAGTGCTCAGAGTCTACAGATGGCAGCCAGTCACTGAAAAAGCAGAGGGCTGTGAACTGTGAACTTCTTTAAAAATTGGCCAGGAGACCTACTGCCTTTCAAGAAATTTAACTGACTCAATTTAAGTGACATATGGGCACCACATGCAGAGGCAGCAGGGGATGAACTGAGGGTAGCCTTTATTTGATGACAGGGAAGTGGGACCTAGAGAAAAATAATGACCAAGCAGAATCCTGATGCGAAGACCAGGGCAATAAAGATGGCAAAGCATCCACTTACATTTCTCCCTACTCACTAGCAATGTGCGCAGTGTGCTAAAGGTCAGGAGTGGAAAACTTAAACCATTAAGAATGTAAATAATTAGCCAGGCATGACAGTACATGCCTTTAAGGCCAGCAGTCAGGAGGCTGTCAGGAGGGCCTCTGTAAAGGTAAGGGCACTCAGGCAAACAGAGCTCCGGGACAGCCAGAGCTATAAATGGAATTGCTAATATAAAACATACAAACAAATAAACAAAAGTAATTCATTAAAAATCCCAGCACTCCAGAGGCAGAGGCAGGCAGATCTCTGAGTTCAAGGCCAGCCTAGTCTACAATGCAAGTTCCAGGCCAGTCAGAGATACACAGTAAAGCAAAGGAAAATAAATGTCATGTTTAACCTGGAGAACACTTCAGCTATTGGGGAGGCTAAGGCAGAAGGACTGCTTCACCCAATAGTTTAGGTAATAAAACTCAGGCAATAAAGCAAGAACCAGACTTTTAAAAGAGAAGAGAGCCAGGCATGGTGGCACATACCTTTGATCCCAGAGGCGAATGGATCTCTGAGTTCAAGGCCAGGCCTGGCTTCACAGAGAAACCTGTCTTTTAAAAACAGAAAATAGGAAAATAACCAGACCATCTTTGCTGTTGTTGCTGTTTTGGTTTTGGTTTTTAGAGACAAGGTCTCACTGTGAAGCCCTGGCTGGCTTAGAATTCGCTATGTAGAGCAGGCTGGCTTCGAACTCATAGAAATCTACATGCTTTTGCCTTCTGAGTACTGGAAACAAAGGCATTTGCCACCACACCAGGCAGAGAACATCATATTCAAGAGCAGCTTTTAATGCTTGAAGTTCCTTGTCCTTCTAGGAGAAGCACAACATACAATGTGCACATGTGCTAATAAGCATCTGACAGTAACTTTAACCAGAAAAGTCAGTAACTCTCATGAAGAAATCCAACAGCTGGGACTGAAGCAGCTCTGTGGAGTGTAAGAAAGGCTCCGTGGGCGGAGGCCTCCCTCCAAGGCACTCGTCGCTCTCAGGGTTTTTGTGGACTTGTCTTCAAAGTACGAACTTACACTATCAAATGTCTTATTTATGAAGAATGTTAATGACGTGTTTTTTGGGTTTTTTTTTGTTTTGTTTTGTTTTTTTTAAGTTAAGGTACCTCACCATGAATACTTGGCTGGCCATACTCAAAATGGCCCTGCCTCAGTCACACACACCATCTAATGTTGGGGTTACAGGTACCTATGCGCTACACACCTCATCTTTGATTCAATAATTCTACTTGTAGAAAAGTATTCTACAAAAATCATCCAGAACACAGAAATTCCAAATTCACTCATTTTGCAACATCAAAATAAATAGATAAATAAAACAATTTAAAGCTTTAATCCCAAAATAATTTTTCTTATAGAAAGCTGACTTGTATCAACAAGTATCTCCCTTGGAGATCACCCCTAATGAATAGGAACAATAAGAAAGATTGGCTTGCTCAAGCCAAACTCCCAAGACAGACATACCCTCTTTCTCTTGCACAGCATATTAAACACATCCTTATATCCTCCTGACTCTACTATAGATACTATAAACATTTCTTCTGCAATCACCCTGTGTCTGTACAGCTGAACAAGGTCTTCACAGATGCCCTGCCCTCACCACACTCCTTCACACTTCCCACCCTGCAGCTACAGAAACAATTTAAATGGCAGATCAGCTCTATTTCTCTCAACCCTCCTTTTGTATTCCATTGACCAGGATTATGTTCCAAAACCTCTATGTGGCCTTTAATTCAAGTAATCAGATGACCCGAGTCCAACCTCTCTCCATGTCAGCATCCACGCATTCTGAAGCCTCTGCAAGCCCCATGACCATCTCAGGGGCTCTGTACTGCAGACCCTTCAAACGCCAGCGCTCCTTCTCTAGAGAGCATCTGTTTTCATTTTTCTTGGCAGTGCAGAGCCTGAATCCAGAAGGGTGCACATGCTGGCCAAGTGTCTACCGAGTATCTCAAGCCAGCCCAGAACTTCCTGCCCCGGCCTCCCCAGTGCTGGCATTACGGAGCGCTCTGCCACTCCTGGCTTTCTGGACCCCTAAAATATGCATTCTTAAAAAAAGAATTTCCTTGAGTTTATTAGCTAGGAGAGAATATCCATTCTCTATCCTTTTACCTTACCTTATTCCGACCAAAGCACTGAATACAAACACCTACATTATGTGAAGGCTTTATTCTACTGAAAGACAGAACACCCAAACGCTTTTCAGTTGCATGGCACTTGCCTAACATTTCTGAGATCCTAGGTTCAATCTCTAATAATGTCCAAAAACCAAGCTGATTCCGTACTCAAACTACTAAGAATCTTATTACTTTCAATTAAAAACATTTATTAACTCAATTCCCTCATTAGATTCTAAGTTTCTTTACAACACAGGGACAAATTGCAGGTAGAAAGGGACCATTATAGACGGGCTTGTCACTAAGTCTCTTAAATTCTCATGAGTTCACTGGAGAACATATCATTTTATAAGTGCATCTTCTAACTGAAAAATGAACCCTCTCTTACAAATTCATCATTCAACACAATTTAAATCTCTTTATTCATTTGGCCAATACTGATACCTATTTTATATGTAACCAGGGAGGGAAAAAGGAAAAAACTCAGCTAAGAAATGAAAAACTGATTTTTTTTTTCCCCTTTTCTTTCTTTGAACAAGGATCTCAGTGTAGACCTGGCTAATTTTGCAACTCTATAGCTCAGGATGGCCTCAAACTTAAAAAGATCTACCAGATTATAGGTGTGCACCACCACAACTGGCTGAATTTTTTTCTTCAATAAATGAATACTCAATAAAAATTTAAAATCAAGTGGCTGGAGAGAAGGCTCAGTAGTTAAGAACACTCACTGGCTGCTCGTCCAGAGGACCCAGGGTAAATTCCCAGCACCCACACAGCAGCATACATACTGTCACTTCAGTCCAAGGGGACCTGATGCCCTCTTCTGGCCTTCAAGGGCACTGCACACACAGGTACAAGGGTACCATGCAGCCAACCCCCATACACATAAAATAACTAAAAATTACAAAATATCCAGGCAGTAGTGGTACATGCCTTTAATACCAGCACTGAGGAGAGCAAAGCAGATTGGAGCTATGTGAGTTCAAAGCCAGCCTGGTCTAGGGTCTACAGAGTGAGTGCCAGGACAGCCAAAGCTATAGAGAAACCCTGTCTCAAAAATAAAGAGAGTGGTGAGAAAGTCAGAAAATAACAATTTAACATCAATGTAAAAAAATAATTCCTGGGCTGGAGAGATGGCTCAGAGGTTAAAAGCACTGGCTGCTCTTCCAGAGATCCTGAGTTCAATTCCCAGCAACCACATGGTGGCTTACAACCATCTATAAAGAGATGTAGTACCCTCTTTGGGTGTGCAAGCAAAACACTGTATATATAATAAATAAATAAATCTTGGAAGGAAGGAAGGTAGGAAGGAAGGAAAGAAGGAAGGAAGGAAGGAAGGAAGGAAGGAAGGAAGGAAGGAAGGAAGGAAGGAAGAAGTAGTAATTCCCAACACAGTTGAAGCATGAGTCCATAAAGCAGAGTGCCTCATCTGCACAAGGACTTGTGTTATGTCCCCACTGTAAGCCAGAGTTTATAGAAAGAGGGCAAAGGGCAGGTGTGGAAGTCCAGTTAACCTTCACACAATGTTCATCTCAGTTCTACTCACAGCGGTGAGTAGAGGTTACCTGGTCACACAATACGCATCTAATTCTACCAGGAATTTTGGTCCATCTTCTACCTACAGCCTATGTCAATCCATCACTGCACGAATACCAGGCAGTGACAAACTCAAGCAGACAACAAGGCAGACACTTGGGATGCTCACCGTGCTGTAGACTGCAGAGACTGTGGGAGGGAAGATCCGATCCTCCAGAGGCTGTTGCACGGGTCCTCTAGGAATTCTGGAAGGCGAGTTAAGGAGAGAACTCAAATGTAAGTGCTTAGCAGGAAGAGAAAGTTCTGCCAATGACCCACACTCTTTACCCAACCTTTGGGACTGTATACTTACTCCTCCCAAGAAACTGGAAAGTCAAGAATTTCAAATTTCCTAACGTGACTAGCTCAATTTCTCCCAAATTGGGTCACATGATAAATATCCATTGGAAATGAAAACAATTCCTGGAGTTCCCAAACATTAATGCACACAACATAGTGAAGAAAATAAGGTCAACAATCAGTGCAGGCAGCTCCTGCCCCGCCCTGCAGCACCCTCAAGGCTGGAGCAGGTCTGCCTTAGAGTGAGGACAACCTAGAGAAACTGCTGACCATGTCCTAGTCCGTTCTAACCTTGCAAAGAGCAAACTCAACTGTCCCCCTCTGTACTTTTTTGTTTCTATAATTTTTATAATTGAGCTAATTTCTCCATATCTACCCACCACCTTCCCATTTTAAAAAACAGGTTCTCCAATAGTCACTTAAAACTTTAGAACACAAAGAAGACACTGAATTAAAAGACAAAAGACCATCATTTTATTCAACATCAAACTAGAAGACAGAGGCCATCCTAGCTGGTGTGGGACTATTTTGGAAGAGAAGTGTTCATACAGCCTGACCTCTGTAAGAGTAACAGAGACCACAGCACTGTCTTTTCCTGATACCGTTACATGGTCAGATTATGTGCTTTTTATAATAGGTAGCAATGATATAAATTATTTTACTTTAACATTAAAAAAAAATCCAACAATTCTGTAACCTGATTCCAGCTGGGTAACTCCTTTTTATTTTAATTCTTGTATCATAAACCCCAAATGAAAATTTTTTCATCTACTTTACAAATACTTAATACTTGTTGTATAATGTTTCTAATTCACTGACGAGCATTTGGAAGATAAGCTATGAGCTAACAACAGTGTGGTGGCACAGTTTAGGAGTCAGAGGCAGGGAGATCACTAAAAGTTCAATGCCAAAATGGTCAACACACAAGAGTCTTAGGCAAGCCAGGGTTATACAGTGAGGCTCTCTTTAAAAAAGAAAAGAGAACTGGAGAGACGGCTTAGGAGTTAAGAGCACTTGCTGTCTGGGTTCAGTCACAATGACCACATGGTTGGTGGCTCACAACTATCCCTAACTATGGGGTTGGGGGGGTTCCCTTTTCTGAACTTCACAGGCACCAGGAATGTACATGGTTTGCATAGATAACACACATACAAGCAAAATACTCATTAAGCGTGAAACAAAACTTTAAAAAATAATAAACAGAATGAAGAAACAAAAAGTAGTAGGTTTTGTCTTGTTTTTTTTAAATGACTCTAAGTTGCCAAAGTCTGAATCATTAGTAGATTCTTTATATCCCAGCAGCCTGCTTAGAAGACCAAAAACAAAACAAACACACCCTGTGTTTTAGTCATTAAAACGTCTAAAGAGACTCCATCGGTCTCTAGACAGTTTTTAAACTAGCAACTCACACAGCACTAAACACACTGCCCACATCCCACATCCACAAAACACTGTAAATGCTGCGTGTGAAGTGACAGACCTGAAACATCAGAGGTACCAACCACTTCACCCAAACCACACACAACATGCACACCCCACACCCACGGTACACACACACACACACACACACACAGCACACATAATCACTACACACATGTACACCATGCACACAGCACACTATCACATACATTCTCCGCACACTACACACACATACAGACTATGGACAGTGCATACTGTCCACACACATTAAAAACAAACCACCTTATACACTACCCACACACATCACATTATACATGCACACAATCCACACATACCAGATTATACATACACTATACACACTTCACACTAAAACACTTCACACACACACTGCTGTATAGATAATATATACATACCACACACACACAAAGCACACACACAGCGGACGCCTGACAAGTTCCAGGACTATTCCTCACTGAGCCTGCAGCTCTTTGGGAATGAAGGGCCACTTAGGTGAAATAAAAGTCTTCACACTGTTACACAGCTCCCTCGGCAGGTGGAAAATGAGTCTTACTCTTCTGCACTGCCAGCTACCATTGCTTTTTGCAGGAAGAACTAATTCTCCTGATAGGAGAAGCAGTTCTCAAGGGGAGTTAGTTACCAGTGCTCTGCCTGAGAAGCTGAGCCACTAAAGACTTCTGCTTTCTGTTCCTCTGTTAATCAGATGACTGTAATTACAGGGCTGCTAGAGGCGGCACAGCCTTGTCACAGGAACAAACATTCTTCCTGTTTCTACAAGTAAAAAATGCTGATTTCATTTTTATATTCCATAAACTAACAACAAAACATTGTAGACTGTATAAAACAAAACTACAGTTCCACTTAAACGAAAACAAAGTAAACAAAAAATAAATAATAAATCAAGTGACGTAGTCCAAGTCCAACCAATTAAAGAAAAACAAAACAGAACTAAGGAGCTAGGTGTGGCAGCCGCAATCCCAGAGCTCGGGAAGGGGAGGCGGGAGGCCAGCCAAGACTAGTCAGAAAGATGCTGCTCAGCACTGAGCTTGCATGAAAACTGAATTCAGTTCCCAGGACTCACATCAGGCAACTCAAAACCACCTCTAACTCCAGAGGACCCAACACCTTCCAGCCTCTGTGGGCTCCTGCACTCATGTGCATGAGTGCACACACACAATAAAAAAATAAAATAGTAAAATGAAGCTTAAACTGCAAGTCTTACAAGCTCTAAACAGGTATTTTATTAACTTCAGCTAGGCTGCTGTTTAGCTCACCTCTCAAAAACCTAGAAGTGTCAGCACTGATGAGTATCTGTTCAGAGACAAGTGAACTTTGGAATGGAGCGTACAAAGTGCTTTCAGGGACTTGATTCTGCCAGTCTTCACAGCTGTGTCCAGCCTAAGGTACAAGCCCTTTAAACTAAAAGTAAAAAAGCAAATCCTTTCTTTTTAGTGCTTTGCAGATTATTTTTGTAAAGGTTTATTTGTGCTTGTGAGTGCACACCAGGTGTGTGTAGGCGCCCTAGGGGACCAGGAGAAGACAGCAGATTCTTTAAAAGCTAGAAGAGGACTCGCACTTCCTGGAGCTGGAGTTCTAGGCAGCCATAAAGCCACAGACCACCAGAACCAGGCCCAGTCCTTCTGCGGCAGTATGTGTGTGCTCTAAGTCCAGGGCCCTTTCCAGCCCCTTTACTTGTTATTTCTTAGCTTCAATTGCTATGATAAATGTTTTATAATTGTAAATCAATGTGACTAAGCCAACTTTAAATTGTTAACCCCAACTATAAACCCCAGTTAACATTTTACTTAAATTCATTAATTTGTAATCTACATAGAGAGGGAGCTACAGGGCCAACAGAATGTCTTTGGAGGGATGGGAAATGGTTTTGGTTTCATTCGGGGTTATTTGGTTTGCTAAAATAGAATCTATGTAGCCCAGCCTGGACTGGACTGGACATGAAATCCTCCTGCCTCCATTGCTCAGTACTGGAACCCCGGTGGCCAGGTGTTATGTTTTTAGTTAAGGGCAGCAATGAACAGTGCCTTATATGTAACTCCCAGCTTATCACACAGAATATTAAGAAGACTGTATACTCAAGGGTCAGGCTTTAATAAAATTAATAGCTTGTGCTGTTTAATCAAAGACATTAAATATGAGAGCTTAGTGAGGAGGCACACTTGGAAACCCAGCAATCAAAGGCTAAGGCGAGGACTGTAAACTGTTCTAGGCTATCCTGGAACGCAGTAAGCCCATAATTCAAAAAACAAAGGGCCACCAGGGTGTAGTGGCACACACCTTTAATCCTAGGACTCAAGAAGGCAAGATGATTTTTAGGACAGCTGGCTCTGTAAACAGATCCTGTCTCACTCACATTCAAAATGGGGGTGGGGGTGCCAGGGTCTGGAGAAATGCCACCAGCATGAGGACCCAGACACTGAGCCTCAGCAGCCTGCTAAGCAGCCAAGGGCAGCAGTGGGAGCCCAGAATCCAGCAATGGATGGCAGGTACAGGAGGCTCCTTGCGGCTCACTGCTCTGTCAGTCTAGCTGAATCATCCAGCTGCAGTCGGTGAAAAACTGTCTCAAAAATGAAGGTGAAGAGTACTTCAGGAAGATAACTGACATCAGCCTCACTCTCATATCTGTGCACACACACACACTGCACACATGTAAACACAAAATGAAAACTCAAGTGGCTTTTTGGCCCCTATGACAGAGATAGGGCCCGAGGTGCCCACAGGTTTACAAACCTTTGATCTATGAAATCAGTAAAACTACCAGTGAAATGGAAAGAAAAACACAAGGAAGAGGAGGGGGGAGGAGGAAGAAAAACCTTACTGCAACTACTGAAACAGTTCTGGCTCTGTCCCTGCACAGCAGAGACAGAACGCCTAGGAAATCCATATCTACCCCAATGCTCTAGGGTGAGAAGCTCAGTATGCCTAGCAATTACAGACAAGTACCTCCAAAGTCCAGAAAAGGCTCGGTGAGTAGCTCAGAAGGAACTGTTCTAGGAAGCAAAAGCATCAAAGACCTCCTTCAATGGTGCCATGCCACATTAACTCAAAAATGGTCATCCAATGAGGTCATCAAACAAAATCCAAAAGGCTTTTCACTCACGCTCACTAGAACCACTGTGTGTTTGAGAAATCAAATATGATTACTCATTAATGCTCTTCATGGAAAAATAACTAACTGATATGTCCACTGGCGTGCTCTGCAGAAGGCTTGCTCAGTAACTGAAGGAGCAACAGTGAGCCCTTTCTGCTGTCTGCCTGGGGTGGCACTCATGGCAGTCTCTGAGCCCACAGCCACACTACTCATCTTCACCCGAACCCCTGGGTTCTTTCCATACCTCCCATTACCCAGAAGAATTCAAATCACCAGCAAAACAAAGACTCCTTGCTCTTCCATTCTCTCGTCCTCTTCCTTCTCCTTAGTAGTGGTAAATCTGAAGAGTTGAGCACTGGCCTCAGGCACTGCTAAGTGTCTCTATTGACCATGTATAGCAAGTGACAGGATCAAGAGCTCTGATCGTCCAACACCCCCCCCCCCCGAACTCCGAACTCTTCAGTTTGTGAAAACAGGCAGCACAAGACTATAAATGGGACAGATCAATTCCAGACTAACAGACAGATTTACACCATCTCCGACAACACACTGGCCTTGGGAAGCACTCTTCCCACCAGCCAGCTACAGTGCATCGGGTTCAGCTTTTCCTGTTACTCTACTTGTTGCCTATGGCTGCCTCAGGAGTTATGGCTGATGTCTAGAAACACTGCATCTTCCCAAAAATACAGCGAACAGTAAAGCCTGGTGCAGAGAGTTGCATGCACTGTTGACAGTGGGTAATCCAGTAACTGGCAGAGAAGGCATTGAAGAAAACACTCGCCCAAATGAGAGAGCGAAGAGCCTGGCTTCTCTCCAGCAAGTCAAAGTGAGACCAATATTTCAACCAGTGACAAGATAACAAACTGTAACTTGGGCTTCAGGCACACATATACATATCAGTTTATGTCCCATGGAAGTATAATTTCCATTGTGTGTGCTCCATTATAATCTCATCCAATATAAGTCAAGCCAGCCAAGTTGCCAGGGTTCAGAATCTATTTTGTTTGGGTTTTTTGCTTTGTTTTTGATGGTTTGATTTGGTTTAGTTTCAGTGTTTTAGGAGAGAATCTTTGTTACATAGCTAAACTGGCTTCAAGCTCACCCACAGTCTAGGCTGCCTGGGACCTGACTTTCCCTCCTTCCGCCTCAGCCACACCACGCTAGAACTACAGGCCTGAACCACCACACCTGCTTCCTACATGCATTCTCCGCCCTACCTGACTTCCATTCTTACAAGAAATCTTTAAGCTGGGCCTGCTGGCACAAAGCTATCATGCCAGCACTCAGATGTGAGGTAGATCCTGAGTCCACGCCAACCTGGACTACCACCTAGCAAGACCCTGTCTCAAAAATAAATTTTTTAAAAATAAGTTCTCCACTTTCCATTGTCTGATCTAACATAAAGACATGAGCTATTGGGGCCAGAGACGGGGCCCAGGTTAAAGGTGTATACTGCTCCTGCAGGGAACTAGGTTCAGTTCCCAGGAACCACACTGGGCAGCGTACAACCACCTGTAATTAGTTAACCTGGAACCCCAACTTCAGGGGGATCCAAACCCTCTGGCCTGCACTGCACCTGCACTCAAATACCCAGATATGTGTGTATTCTTGCGTGTATACACACACACACACACACACACACACACACACCTTTTTAAACACTGGAGTGAAACACCACCTGACACTGGTGACAGAGTCTTATATTTCATGAATTAACATTAAGCACAGTAATGCCCTAGGAAGCTTCACAAAACTAAGGCTTCCATGCAAAAGAGCGCCTTACCCAAATAAATAACAGGAAAGATTTCACTTATCATTTATTTCAAGAAACTTGGACTTTCTTTTGCAACTGTGTACCGTTAAATAAAGAAGTGAAATTCTCAAACTGATACAGATGCAAAGTGCAAACAATGAGATGGGGGTGGTGAGCAGCAGGGACAGTGCACACCCAATAGAGGCCCTGCACACCGACTCTGGAGAACCCACACCATGAATGCACTCTTTGTCTCTCTGGTGAAAATGAGTCCTTTGAATGTCACAGTATATAGTTTAAGAAAAACAAAAAAGGGCAAGTGAAGGGGAGGATGGGCCTGTTTCTGTAGGGGACATCTCCTCGGCTGCTTCACCAAGACGAGGCTGAAGGTCCATGGACACTGAAAAGCTTTGCAAGTGCGCAGCTACTGAGTGTTAACAGGGACCAGCAAGACTCCTCAGCCATTCCCACTGGAGTCCTACGAGCTGCATTTCTATGTCCCACTGGTTATTTCATTCAGAAGGAACAGAATGTGCTGTCTTCTACCTGTGTGGAGGACTCAGGAATAACAATCCCATCCGTTTTGCCTGATGGGACAGCAGAAGGGAACTTCTCTAAAAAGACGGAGGGATTCCAGACTGTGGCTGCGTTAACACAACACAAGCAGACGCCATTTCCACCCAGTGTCCTTATGACTTTTAAACTAGTAAGCAAGCCTTGGTGTGGATCACAAGTGTTCTGATCAATACCAGACCTTCATCAACCAATACAAAGGCAAAGCTGACACGGCATTAACTGAAGTGTGGCAGAACCCTTCAAGTATGCATGCTGCTACAGCAAGGTGGAAGAGACCCTGAAATAAGGCCACAAAGTAAGGATGTGACTAACAGAAGATAAAGGGGTAAGAAGGCAGAGAAATGAAGTGAGCTCTGAAGGTCACACAACTAATTTTCTTTTGTGGCTGCAATAGCTGAAAGCTGAGCCAATGCATAGTTTGCAACCTCATTTTTAAGGCTTCATGACCTATAAATGCATCCACCTCTTATGCATTTAAATTGGCAACTGAAACCATACTGACTTGTGAAATAAAACAGTATTTCAGCTAGGCCTGGTGGCTACTTGAAAGGCCGAGGCAGATGGACAACTTCAAGACCCATCTGGACAACTTAGTGAGACCTCATCTAAAGGCAGAGGCAAGTTGGATCTCTGAGTTTGAGGACAACCTGGTCTACAAAGTGAGTCCAGAACAGCCAAGGCTACACAGAGAAACCCTGTCTCAAAAAACCAAGAACAAACACAAGGGTGGGGGGAGGCCTGAGGGTTGAAACTACAGCTCAGTGCTAGAGCACTGTGTAGCACGTATAGTTCTAGGTTCAATCACAAGCCTTAAGCATGCAAGAGCTTTTCAGTGAAAATAATCCAATATGATCAAAAAACGTCAGCTATCTTACTTGGCAAACAAGGGTTTTAACACAGGTGTAGTAGTTCATATATGCAAAATTCCAGCATTTGGGAGGCTAATGCAGAATTGCTCTAAGTTCAAGGCGTCACACAAAGGACATAGTAACCAAGCACCCAGAAGGGTGTGAGACAGGAAGCCCTTGTCCCAACCTCTGAATCCCCAGAGTCCTCACGCACAGATGCTCATGTATCTTTGCAGAGAATGTCTACACATACACATTTTAGCAACCTTTAAAGGCTGCTTCTAAAATTAGTGATCACAATTCTAAAGGCTGCTTCTAAAATTAGTGACATTCTAAAATGATCTAAACTACCCAATGACTAGAAGCTGAGGGGAGAAGGAGAAATGTCTAAGTAATGGGTCACTTGTAATTATAAAAGCATGACTAAGATGGCTGGAGAAAGGCCAAAAAGGGGGCAGGTGGTGGTGCCTTATCCCAAGCCCTCAGGACAGAGACAGAGGTAGGAGGATCTCTGAGTTTGAGGGTAGCCTGTTCCAAATTAATGAAGGCTACATAGTGAGACCCTGGCTAAAACGTATGAAAACATTTTAAAGGTAAAATGAAGCAAATAAATGTATCCAAGTGTTAACTGGTTCATCATCCCACCTACAAAGATCATACTCAAATTTTATTTCTACACAGTGGCGCCAACTACCTACACACAAGACAAATGATGTTGTCCCTTTGGAGAAGATGTAGAATCTATTAATCTTTAACAACCAATTTTGTTTCCTTTCAGGCATCTGCTCAGGTCTGCTCTAGCGCAGTCTTCACACCGTCATGGAGGTAATGAGACCAGCCAGAGTAGCAGCACTACAAATCGCACATTTAAAAGTCAGCATATAACATGGCCACATGATCTCCACAATATACCAACAGAGCTAGACTCAAGATGCACATTCATTTTGTTTGGGGAGATGGGGGAGCTCACTATATTGCCCAAGCTGAACTCCTAGGCTCAAGCAATCCACCTGCCCTGCCTTCCTGAGCAAATGGGGCACAAGGCATGTACCAACATGTTCTGCTTAAAAAAAAAACAAAAACACAGTTTTAAACATGCACATCCTAACTGACTACTGATGGACATTCAAGACTATATAGGACTATACATAAATCTCACCAACACATATAACCCAAGATGCACTGCAGTCTAAGGGCAAGTATGTGCCTTTTAAAGTCAGACCTGAACTGCAATTCCAAACCCACTACCAAGCTTACATTTCTTATACTGTACAATGACAGGCATGTGGTTTTGTAAGACAGTCTCATTTAGCCCAAGTTGCCTCTAATTCAATGCATATCAAGATGTCCTTGAACTCCCAATGTTCCTGCTCCCATATGGTGTTATTCACTATGGCCAGTTTAAGATGACATTCTTAAGCAGTCGGGCACGCGGCAGACAATCAACAGAGAGCACTTACTATCACACCCTTAGCATTCAAAGCTCTCACAGTCGGTGTAAATGACTTTCTTTTGATTTTGTTTTGAGACAGGATCCCACAAGGGAAACTGGGTTTACCTCAACCTTGTGATCCTTCTGCTACAGCCTGCAGTATTGGGATTTACAGGCTCACAGGAAGCAAACTCTTACACACAAATACTTATACACAAAAGCCAACACTAAGCAGAGATTATAGTGATTTAAAGATACTTAATACACCATGTGTGTCTTTCTGATTCTGGGTTACCTCACTCAGGATGATCTTTTCTAGTTCCCACCATTTGCCTGCAAATTTCATGATTTCCTTTTTTTTATTGTTGAGTAGTATTCTATTGTGTGAATGTACCATAATTTCTGCATCCATTCCTCAATTGAGGGACATCTGGGTTGTTTCCAGGTTCTGGCTATTACAAATAAAGCTGCAACGAACATGGCTGAGCAAATGTCCTTGTTTTATATTTGAACATATTTCGGATATATGCTTAGGAAAAGTATAGCTGGATCTTGAGGTAGCACTATTCCTAACTGAGAAAGCGCCAGATTGATTTCCAAAGTGGTTGTACTAGTTTACATTCCCACCAGCAATGGAGGATGGTTCCCCTTTCTCCACATCCTTTCCAGCATGTGTTGTCCCTTGAGTTTTTGATCTTAGCCACTCCGATGGGTGTGAGGTGAAATCTCTGGGCTGTCTCTGACAAGAACTCAGTGACTGACTCTTTGATCACCTCCCCCTGAGGGAGCAGCCTTGCCCAGCCACGGAGGAAGACAATGCAGACAGTCCTCAAGAGACTTGATAGGGAAGGGAAGGAGGCCCTCTCCTATCAGTGGACTGGGGAAGAGGCATAGGAGAAGAAGGAGAAGGGAGGGCAGGATTGGGAGGGGACAAAGAAGAGGGCTACAGCTGGGATACAAAGTGAATAAATTGTAATAAATAAAAAAACTTTTTTAAAAATATACTTAATACTCTATCCCCTCAACTTACACATGCACACATGTGCAACGAGAGTTAAAGTTTTTAGAAATATGGAAATGCAGGATTATTAGAACCTGAAGATGAATATCAAAAGAGAGAAGAGCAGGCTTCCCTTCCCACATAAACAGCTCACACCTCAGCCCTCAGGCAGCAGAGGGGTCCAGCAGACTGTTTCACAGTGGATTCTAGTGAAAAATGCACACACGCAGGCACACATGCACACTGCTTCCTTCATTGCCCTGTTAAACTGGCAGCGTATCAACACAGAGGCCCCAAAGGTGGCTTCCCTCACTGCTCAGCTACAAAATTCTTTCAGTTTGAGTGCAGCCACATTCCCCGTGCTTACCTGCCAGCTTTACAAACCTGTAACCACAGCCCAGACGGTTCTGAGAAAGAGCATGACCGCCTGCTAATCCTGGCCCCTGAATGTCCACCACACGGCCATGGCCAGCACCTTGCACCTGGCCACTCAATGGTCACCATCTGTGCAGAAGCCCAGTGAGCCACAACCCGACAAAATAACTGCCCCAACCCCTGCTCTGTACACTCCAACTCTGCCTATAACCTTGGCTGTGGGAAAGCGGGGAAGAGGACGGAGCTGTGGCTTACTGGTAAAGAGCGCTTGGTTCCCAGCATCCGTGTTAGAGAGCTCACAATAGTCTGTATCTAAAGACCCACAGGACCTTTAATGGGGAAGGTCCGCATTGTAGCTCAAACTACAACAACAGGCTTCTTGGACTGATTGTCAACGTTTCAAGTAATCTAAGTCAAACATGCTCAACAAGTGTCCTGCACTTCAATCTCTCAGCTAAGAGCAGCACAGAGAGAGAGGGGTTCAAATCCTAAAACTTGAAGCCTAAGCAAAGCCAGGCACAGTAGCACACAACTGGAACCCCAGCACTAAGGACATTCATTGCTCCTCCTCAGCCTGTTCCAGGCAGGTATGAAAGCAGATGCTGGGTGGAGAGGCAAAAACAGGGCATTCACACCACACACTCCGGATGTCCAAGAGAGAAACTGCCTTACACCAAAGAATAAACTCCCACTACTGAACAAGCTGGAACAAGAATTCAAACAGCACTGGGCACAGCAGCGCACACCGGTAACTCCAGCACTGGGCAGGCAGAGGCAGGCGGATCTCTGTGAATTCAAGGGCACCCTGGTCTACAAAGTAAGTCTAGGACAGCCAAGGTATACAGACAAACCCTGTCTTGGAAAACCAGAAAGGAAAAAAAAAAAAAGAATTCAAACAACCCGTCTTCTCACACAGTGGGAAAGAAAAATGGAATGGGAACACTGAGCTTGTAACATTTTCGGTTGGTTTACTGTGCATAAAGTACATGGAGAGAGAAAGACCTTCTGCACATCATATATTAACTGGAAAACTGTTTGGAATTTGCAGGTGGTCCTTTCCAAACAAACATGCCATCTGATACACTCACACACCTAATGCTTCAATACTGCTAGTCAGACTTGAGATGCTTTTATCCCAGTTTGTGCTAATTCAGGTTCAACTGTGATTCAATTAGTACAGTCCAGGCCAACAATACTGAACAGTTTCTTATCAGCAAATAACACAATTTAAATGTGTGAAACACTTCTTCCCAGTGCATTTAGCACGTCAGCTGGGGGCTGCTCTGCCAGGCTGCATTCGACTGTGAACTACTACAACTGCGCTGTAGCACCAGCCACGCTGGGTTCACAGTGCTCTCCCTTCAGTTCGGGGTAAGCCCAGGTGAGCACGACAACGGAGGGCAAACACAAGCACAAACTCCGTACTCAGGCATACTGCACATACGGAAACCTGGAAGTAAATGCAACACAATTCTCTCAGTTCAAGAGAGGACTCTGGAGCCAGCCAGACAGCCTGTGGATAAAAGGCACTTGCCGCCAAGCCCGACAACCTGGCTTCCATCCTGAGACCTACATGATACAAAGAGAGAACTGACTCTGGCAAGTTGTCCTCTGACCTGCAAGCAGACTCAGAAGGAAAATAAAACATAAAAAATAAATAGCCAGGTGCGGAGGTTCATACCTTTAATCCCAGAACTCCAGAGGCAGAGGCAGGAGTATCTCTGGGAGTTCAAAGCCAGCATGGTCTACATAGTGAGTTCCAGGATAGCTAAGGCTCCATAGAGAAACCCTACGCCAAAGGAATAAACAAACAAATAACAAGCAAACGAATAAATAAATAAATAAATAAGCTACTATTCCATGCAATGGTGAGGCTTTTTCACACATGAAATATCTTCAGTATCTCATTTATTCTTAATGATAAATTATCTAAGTATTTAACGGTTGTACAACACTAGTCTCAAAGCACCTGCAACCTTTTTTCTAACATTTTAAAATTTTATTTATTGGTATTTTGCCTGCATGTATGTCTGTATGAGCGTGTCAAATCCCATGGAACTGAAGCTACAGACTGATGTGAGCTGCCACATCTGGTGGTGCTAGGAAAGCAGCCAGTGCTCTTAACTGTTAAGCCATCTCTCCAGCCGAAGCTGCAACTTTTTTTTTCTTTAATCTGCCCTGGGTCACAATGACTCTAAGGCTTCATAAGACAAAAGAAGGAGCAAAAGGGAGTCCAACAAAAACAACAGTGACAGTAACTGCAAGGCCGTGCAGCACAGGTGTACCATCCAAGCTACTCAGGAGGCTGAGGAGGGGACCTCACAGTTCAGGCCAGCCTGAGCTATGTAGTTCAAGTCTTCATGAATGAAAGACATGGAACGAAGAAAGGAGGCAGGGACACAGCTCAGGAGTAGGGCCCTTGCTTAGCAAGCAAAAGGCCCTGGGTTCACTCTCCTGTACTAGACCAAAAACAGAACATTATGAAACCCCTCTAGGATGCAGCTCAGTTGGTAGAGTGCTTGCCTGACATGAAAGCCTGGATTTGATTCTTAGCCATTTCCAAACACTGAGCATACTAGTTAAGGCTTTAATCTTAAGGGAAGTGGAGGCAGGAGAACTAAAAGTTCAAGGTCATCCTCAGAAACTTTAGGCAATCTAAGGGCAGCTAAGATTCCATCTTAAAAAATATACAAATAAAATTAATGAAAGCCCCCCCCCCCAAAAAAAAAAGGAAAGAAGGAAGGAGGGAAGGAATAAGGAAGGAAGGAATGAGAGGAAGGCAGGTCAGAGGCCTTTAGTATTTACTCTCAAGTATATCAAAACATCTCCATTTGAGTCAACAATCAGACTTCAATTTACTGGCACTAAAGTGAAAACAGGAACAGAGGACTGACAGTGTACTGGACATTTTACTTTAAAAGCAGAAAACGTACTTCTCTGAAGAAAAAGTTCTCTAGAGGGTTATAATGAAGAAACAGCCTGCCACAAAGATCCCTGGGAAAGACATGATGCTCACCAACAGCAAGATGCCCTGCAGACAACAGCACACTCACACTCACAGCAGGCTTTTCCAGAGAGCTGTCTGGGTTCTTAACTTTCTGATGGTCTAAACATCAGCGCAAGGATGGAAACACATCCACACCACCCTCCCAACATGTATTTTTCTTTTCCAAATGCAAGGTATAGGACTGCTTTCAACAGTTTCCCTCAGCACATTCAATACGGCTGCCCAAGCACTGCGCAGACACCACTGAGTCTCCCTAAGACCGCAGAACAAGCAAACGTGACAGATGACAGGAACTTAAAGGGCTTCAGTTACTGCTCACTATAGCAACTGGATGGTTAATCTTGTATGACTGGACTGAGCAACACCTGAGACGGTGAAACACACTCAAGCACACTCATGTCTGTCTGAGGATGGTGCCAAGATCATTACACTATGCGGCCCCCCAACACACACACCTAGCAAATTGGTTTAGTCCATGATACATTTAGACTGGTGAGACCCACCAGCCCTGCGGAAGGCGTGGTGTGACTAGAGGTGGCGGGTCACTGAGAGTGTGCCCTGGAGACTGTATGCATCTCTCCACAAAACTTTCTGCTGTCCCAACTCTGCCCAGGGGCCAGCAGCTCCTCCACACCCTCCCTACCAACAAAGACACTCCCTGGCAAAGTCAGTCTCTGCTCCTTCAAGAGATGTCTGCTGCATTGGATTGCAGCAATGAGAGGTTGGACACATGGAGCTGTGAACACAGAAGTATACAGGTCCCTTCCTAAGGCAGACGGGAACCTTCAGAAGGCTCAGCGAAGCTTGGAAGAAGTCAGGTTTCTCCAGAATTTTGAAACCTCAAATTATTGCACCAAAGATGTGCTGATATCTATATATTGGCTTTTAAATTTCTCTGGCAGGCTTTCATAAAGAAAGCAAAAAAAGTGACATTTATTTCAGCCTAAATAGATAAGCTGCCATACTTGGTATGGAATACTTTCAGTAAGAGTTAACAATAATCACATAAATCTAGTCAAACCAAAGTCTTCATTTTTGTAAAAGCAAATGCAACAGAAGTGATCTTTTTCTCAAATGTTAAGCAAAGGGGAAAAAAATTTATTTTTCCTTGAGACAGGGTTTCTCTGTGCAGCCCTGGCTGTACTGGAACTTGTTCCTGTAGACCAGGCTGGCCTCAAACTCCGAGATCCACCTGCCTCTGCCTCCTGACTGCTGGGAGTAAAGGTGTGCGCCTCAAAACCGGGCCAGAAAATAACATTTTAATCATGGCTTTTTACTACTAACGTGTTTTCTGGTTGTCATTATTTAATACCAAATAATCTAAAAATCGCCTTCAGTTCAACTGTTTTAACATCCAAATTAGAAAGAAACTCTGCAAGTCCCATCAGCAGGCAAGGCAGGCAGTAGTGTCGTCCACTGCTACAATGGTTTCAAAACGGTGGCAAAAAATTCACATTTCAAGTACTAAAAAACTAGGCTGAGGAAATAGGTTTGTGGCAGAAGTTTAGCAAAAACTGTTGTATCTGGCATGAATCTGGAGCGATGGCACATAAGCGATTGTTATCTGAGTTTTATGGGGTTGTTCTTTTGAAGGAGTCTCAGAGCCTCTGCATAACTCAGGCGAACCAGGAAGTCTAACATGCCTGAGAACTGCTTAGGTGATGGGTCTTTCAAGACAACCCCTACATAAGAAGTTTTGGTGTACTAATGGTACCTTCTGTGTAATAAAAAGCTCGTAGGAAGCTGTCAGCATTCTGTCCTTGAGAGGCCGATCCCCCTGCCGCTTTAGAAAGCCTCAAACTCATCCTGCAGTGTCTCTCTTTGCTTAATCATCCTACATAACCCAGAACACCGACAGAGTTAGTGCATAGAGTACAGTGTGAGGACAAGTTCACAACCACAGCACACAGACAGGAGAGGAGCAGATACAGAGCATCCGAGGAACAAGCTAGCAGCTAGGCCAGCATATTCAGTGAGCGCTGCTGGGTTTCAGAGAAACGCTGCCTCAGTAACTGAGAAGGCCCTTGACTTCAACCCAGGACAACCCACCCACACACACACCTTGTGCACCCACATATATGTGAGCATGCATGCCCCAAACCCTCCTTATGAGGCTGGAGGAAAGGTCAGCAGTTAAACTATTTGCTGCTCTTCCAGGACTCCAGCTCAGTTCCACACACCAAGACTGGCAGGGTCACAACCACCTGTAACTCCAGCTCCACAGCCCCCAGAACCCTTTAATGGCATCTGTGAGCACCTACCTGCACACATGACATACACACACAGAAACACAAAACAGGCTGTAAGATGACTCTGTGAGTAAAGATGCTTCCTGCAAGTCCTCAAGATCTGACCCCAGAACCCACAGAATGGAAGAACTAAATCCTACAAGTCCTTGCACACACATGTGTACATGCAAGCACGCGCGCGCAAGCACACGCACACACACACACACGCACACGCACACACACACACACACACACACACAATGTAAAACTAAAAGCCAAGTGCTCTGGCTGTGTGCTCCATATCCTCTGGATATGGAGCCAACTCTGGGCTGGACGGAGAAGCTAAGGGGTACTGGACTCCGCTGCCGCCACCGCCGCTGCCTCCTCCTCCTCTTCTTCACTGGGAATTTCCCCTTTTAAAAATAGCGTTCAGGGTCTGGGCAGATGGCCTAGTAGTTCACAGTAATTGCTCTTCCAGAAGACAAGGGTTCAATTCTAAGCACCCACGTGGTAGCTCACAAATATCTGTAACTTCAGTCCCAAGGGACCTCATGCCCTTTTCTAGTCTCCATGGGTATCAGGAATATACACAGTACACAGACATACATGAGGGCAAAATACCCATACACTTAACAATAATTTAATTAAACAATAAAAGTAGCTTTCCTCAGCCACATATGGAGCTCGGAATAGCACTCTTGCTACATGGGCAAGACCCTATTAAGTGTCAGTGCCACAAAGATAGACAAGACTTCTTTTCAGTCAGAGTTCTTCTCTGTAGAGCACTGACCATCTCTGGAGAGATGCTCAGTGGTTGAGAGCACTGGCTGTTCTTGCAAAGGACCCAGCTTCAAATCCCAGCACCCACATAGCAGTTCACAACTGTCTGTATCTCCAGTTCCAGGGGACCCGATATGCATGCACAGGCATGTATAAAGGCAGACTATCAATGTAAATAAAATAATTACATTACATTCCAGTGTAAGTTCAAGGAGAAAATGGCTCCTTTATACCCATGTCACAGCCTAACCTCTCCATACAAGAGCTGGTACAGCAAGCAGACAATAGATGCTGAATAAGCAAATGGCTTCCTTAACCCATTTATGTTCAAAGCTGTCCTGGATGTCTAGCAAGCTTATGCTAATGAAACTTTCTATGACTCTGGGGTTCCTGTCACACCCTGGCACAACCCTCTCCCACAGCACTCCCAGGCACATCATGCCTGACGTCTGAAGCTTAACCACTTGGCCTAGCGAGGAATGAGAATTCTTTTTACTTAAACACTTGGAGGACCCTGCAGCAGTTACCTCACTATGCTGTCTCAGAGACCGGGGAAGGGCTGAGGAGAGAAAGACAGAAAGAAGGGCAAGTCAATGGAGCAGTCAGCCTCACAGGCTCAACACCCCTTCAACACCAAACAGCTCTTCACTGAGGATGCTCATGTCATCTAGGAAGCCCTGCGCCAGGTCTCGGTTACTCTTTTTAAGCCCTACCTTTATTTCCCAGTTGCCTTAGTTTCCTAATCTATTTTTTCCCACCTCGTACTTCAATTGTTCCCATGATCCTTCTTAAAATGGTTGTAACTTTGAGTCCTTGCAATAACATTTGTGACAGATTAGTCTCAAAAACCAAAGACGATCAGTAGATTTGTTCTGATGAAGAGCTGCAGCTCACATCCACACTAAAGGTGGAAAGACCGTGTAGCCTAAACGACCCCTAGCCTTCTAAAACCCGAGCTAAAGCTGCGGGAAACAAAGACGGCCCGGGACTGAGATGAAGGTGGCACGGCCAAGAAACCCTGCCAAAGTCAGTGACGCCTTCTGCTGCTTTTGTTTGTTTTCACTGCTGTTTATTTTGGTCATGGGGTCTGGGCTGAGTTTTTTAGTGGTTTTCTGGGTTGGTTTTTTTTTGGGGGGGGGAGGGCTGGGGGAGGTCCTGAAACCCTGTGGACCAGGCTGGCCTGGAATTCACAGAGATCTGCCTGCCCCTGCCTCCCAAGTGCTAGATTTAAGGTACCACCATTGCCCAGGGAAACACATAAATTTTAAAATATTAAATAAAACTAAAAAAATTTTTTGAAGTTTTTTCACTGAAGTAACCTTAAAGATTAGAACTGGGTCAGAAAAACAGCCGCACAATCCTGGAACCAAGAAACAAACAACAGTATTCTATGACTAAGCTCAAGCAGTCTTCACAAAGAGACACACTAAAGGACACTAAAGGTAAGAACAGAACACAAACTAGCTCAATTCATGGCTTGCACCTCACACCAGTGACCCAAAGGCCCTGTGTCCACCCCTAAACACAAGCTGTTACTTCACTCCTACTGCTCCCTGTAGTGGAATCCCAGAATCCACATGGTGGAAAAGAAAGACAAGCCCTCTGACCCTCACATGTGTCACGACATAATTTTGCCTACACACAATTTTACAAACTAAATGTAAAAAAAAAAAAAAAAAAAAACACCACAGGGAGAGGGGATAACTCAAACTACACTAACAGGAAAAAAACAGACTCAGTGACAGCCCAGAGGCTAAGGCTAACAGAACACAGTATTATTGGTGTGTGTGTGTGTGTGTGTGTGTGTTGTATCTGAGTGCAGGTGCACACAAGTGGAGGTCGAGACACCTTGAAAGTCAGTTCTCTCCTTGTACCAAGAGTTCCCGGGTTCAAACTCAGGTCTCTGCGATTGCAAGCCCTTTAACCAGGACCCCAAGACCCACACAGGGCCCCGGTGGGCCTCAGGCTGCTGAGGAGGAAGCTATTGAGCCAAGAGCCAGAAAGCTTATAGCCCAGTTTTGATTAAATATAAACTTCATTGCTTGCTCAAGAAATTCACTTTCTAAAGACAAGAAGAGTCTCGAAAAGGTTAATGTTACTTCAGAAAATAAAGATTAATGTGGAGCTGAAACATGGAAAGGGCATCTCACCTCCACTGAAAGTGCAGCTTTTAGAAGCACTCTTAGTCTCCTGTAAGACAGAGCACAGAGAGGGCACAACAGTTTACTGACAAGGACTTAATCACAGCTACAGCCTGAGGTGCTTTCTCTTGGAAGCCAGGTCATTGTCTGTAATTCTGAGGAAGCGTCTAATCTGTTGTGAATATAATCTCAAATGGGAACACTTTCTCCTTGGAAGAACAAATCCAGCAGGTGGTGAAAATCAAACTGAAGTATAAAATACCATTCAAAGTGAAGCCAAGAGCTAAATTCTTCATGGACTATTTCAACAGCCCTGCTCACTGTGGCAGGAACTTGAGGGACTGAGTGTGCTTTGTTTACAAGGTTTCACTGCTTCCTCAATGGCGACATCCCTGGGAGAATTCCCTGGGAAGCCTGAGGTTAGAGCACTCACTGCAAGATCATGAGTTTCCTTTTGACCAAATCAATGAAATGGCTAAGATGTTAGAGATGGAATGTTCATTTGCCAAGTTATCAAATCAAAACTGTTAACTGCAAACACTAGAAATGAAAAAATAAGCCCAGCAAACTGGGCTCATCTGTTAAATAATCCATGAATTTGAAGACAGCACAGAAATCATCTAATTGAGGGTCTAGGGCATGGCCCTGGCAGCAGAGCACAGGGGAACTACATGGAGCCCTGGGCTCCACCTCCAGCAACTGGGAGGTTGGGGGGGGACTAGTCTGTTGACCCCACTTTGAATTCCAGCACTGAGTGAATTCCGGAAAGGTGGGAGGATCGGAAGTCTAGGTTATTCTTGCCTACATGGTAAGCTCCAAGACAGCCTAGGCTACATAAGACATCTTTTACAAAAAGAAAGAGAGGGAGAGAGAAATAGAGGGAGAAAGGGAAGGAGAAAAAGAGAGCGGAAGGAAGAGAAAGGGAAGGAGGGAAAGGGAGAGGTGGGACAGAAAGAAATTACCCAAATCAAATGACTGTGAGAAAAAATATAGAAGGCCTGACATGCAAGCAAGTGAAATTGCAAAAGAACAAAGTTAGCTGGGCTGTGGTGGCAAAAACTTTTATTTCCAGCACTCAGGAGGCAGAGGCAGGAGAATGTCTGAGCTCAAGGCCAGCCTGGTCTACCACCAGTTCCAGGATAGCCAGGACTATACAGAGAAACCCTGTCTTGCGGGGGGGAGGGGGGGAAGAAAAATACTTATTATGATAGCCTAAGATTCTAAAACTAGTCAAACACAGCAAACCAATAAGCTCAGGAAATTTTCAAGACAAACAGAAACAAACCAGCAAACACTCTGACACAACAAGCAGTTTGACAGAAGCCCAAGGAAAAGGATAAGCAGCCTGGGGGAGGGGCAGCAGCAGGCCTCCTCAGGTGCTACACCAGAATAGATGTATCTTAGTGCCCCAAAACTTTGGGAGCAAATCCACCAATCCAGACTTTTATATAGGGGTTCAAAAAGCTCAGCCAGGAGTGCTGGCACACAGCTTTAATCCCAGTACTCAGAGAGGCAGAGGTAATTTGAGTTTGAGGCCAGCCTGGTCTACAAAGTGAGTCCAGGACAGCCAAGGCTACACAGAAAATTCTGCCTGGAAAAACCAAAAAAAAAAAAAAAAAAAGAAGAAGAAGAAGAAAAGAAGAAGGAAAAGAAAAAAGAAAAAGAAAAAGAAAAAGAAGAAAGAGAAAAAAGCCCTAGGGGCGCAGGTTCCTGCCAAGGATCTAGGTGTCATCAGGGAGGGAAAAGAAGGTAAAGAGGGAAGGAGATGGGTGGAGATGAAACCAGATCACAGTAGCCACAGCAGGGTTGGGAGGGGGGGGGCCTGTAATCCCAGTTACTTAAGGCAGGACTGCAAGGTGAGGTCACAAATTCAAGACCAGCCAGGGCAACTTTGTGAGAACCTGACTGGAAATACAGCTTAGGGCAGAGCTTTTAGCGAAGGCTTCACCACAAAGAGTAAAAGGAGAATGAATACTCTTCTCTGAATAGTCAAACAGGTTGATTTTTTGTCTTCATATAGAAAGCTTTCAAACTGGCCATGTAAGCATTTTTACTTGCCTCAAAACAAAACAATAAAAAAAAAAAAAATCCTATTACACAAAATGACAATGTTCCAGAATTAACTAGTACCACAGGGAATGTTTTATCATTAAACTTACTCGTTTGTGGAAGGGGTGCCACATGCACCTGTGCGGCAATCAGACAACAGCTTGCAGGGTCTGGGTCTTTCCATACATCCAGGATGGGACTCAGCTCATCAGGCTTGGTGGCAAGCCACTTCACCAGCTGAGCCACCTTGCTGGCCCCAGGAGCTCTACATTTCACAGGCAGCTGAGGCCAAGCACAAACTCTGCTTTCTAAATGGCAGTGTCAATCCGGGCACATTATTACTTCAAGGAAAAGAGAGGAAGTCTTTAAGGCAGAAGCATAAACAGGGCGGTGGTGGTGCACGCCTCTAATCCCAGCCAAAGGGATCCAAGGGCGAGGCAGTTTAGCCTTGAGGGGTCAAAAGCTAAACTTTGACCCCTCAAAACTAAACTGGTCTAGAGTGAGTTCCAGGACAGCCAGGGCTACACAGGGAAACCCTGTCTCAGGAGAGGAGGGGGCATGGAAGCATGGACCAGCCCACGCTCAGAAGCCAGAAATAAGAAGACAAATTAAAGGTTAGGCTGAACTACATAGTGAAACCTTGTTACTTGGGGAACTTAGCTGAGTGGCAGAGTGCTTGCCCAGCAAGTAAAGCCCTGGGTTCGTCCCCAGCACTGCGAGTACAAAGATGGGACTATAATTCATTCTGATATATATCTATCTAGCTAAAGTCTTTTAAACAATGGAAACTCAGATTTCAAAATATTACATGTTTGAGGCTCAGGCAGAGCAGAAGTGAAACAGTAACTTCAGTTATGAAATGGGGTGGGAGGGAAAGCAGGCAGCTGAGAACCTCTTGAGAGGAGCAAAGCGACATGCATCTGCACTCAGAGCTATCAGGCCTCTCACTGCTCCCTGACAGGCTAACAAAGTCTTTATTGGTGAATTACTAAGTACCATGAAGTTGAATCAAATAGACTACTAAGATATAATTCTGTTATTTGGGTTATGACTCAATTATACTGTTTAAAATTCTTTTACATGTGAGCATGTGGGCTGGAAGAAAAAGGATTTCACCAGCCTACATTTCAAAATGCAACTTCATTCACAATCCTATTCAACAGCTAACAGATACACAACAGGCTTCCTTTGTTCCCGTTTTAATGAGCCTCTGTATAACTATTTCATTCATAAGAGTATCTGTCTGACAAAAAAAAAAATAGTTTAAAGCTAATCGGGAAAGAAACTGCTGGTCTTAGCAGGTGCCTTTGTCATCTATTTTCCATAAAGCTGCAGAACATGAATCCAGTCTGCAGACAAGCAAAGAATGAGTCAGACTGTGGGTACCCACTATGCACATACGATGAACCCATCACTGCTGGGTGTACATTCCCAATGAATGCCTCTCTCCAAGTCTGCTGGTTTCTCCAACTTCTGCTTCTACCCAATTTCCTTGATAAAAGCAAGAGTCTAAGAGGCTATGTCAGGTGTTCTGCAGACACCAGGCGACTCTTGTCCTGCCCTTCTCCTTCCTGCTAATGATACAAATGGGCAGATCCTCAGCCAACACTGGGTAAGGATCTCTGACATACAAGGGACCAGACAACAGGCTAATTAGGGAAGTTCAAGAAAAGCTTCTGTTTTACACCAGGGAATGAGTTAATTTGATCACTTGCATGGCACTCACCATCTTTTTTCATGTTGTGCAGGCGTACAAAATTTCCAATGCTATGTCTTACCGACTTGCACAAAGCCCCATAGAAGAGACTGCTAACCTAAGAGAGCCCAAAACAGGACAGAGCTCAGCAGCAGAAACTGCCTGGCATATGTGGGGCTGTCCACCTGATTCCCACCCAACACCACAAAAGGAAAAGAAAGCTTGACTTCACAATGAAAAAGAAAATGGGTAGTGGCTGCCAGTGGTCATTAGCTTGTTAACCTGACCAACTGCATGACAACAATAAATGATTTAAATTGTAAGAGGATGTCAGGCATGAAGTGTAAGTTTTGTACATCAGGTCCCAAAAGATTTTCCAAGAATATTTAACTCATTTGACAAACACTGCTTCAATAGTGATGCAGCTAAAAGGCATACCCACTGAGAATGAAATCAATTCAATACTCTGTCACTCAATACTCCCAAAGAATTCTTGTAACAAATGCTAGCAAGGTGGCTCAGTGAATGAAGGTGTTTGCTGTGTAAGCCTGGGACCACCTTCAACCTCAAGAGCCCAGATAAACATGAAAAGGAGCCAACTTCACAACCGTGTCCTCTCGTCTCCACAAGTACACATGTGCTACATACACACACGAAAAAAAATAGTAATAAATGAACTTTAAGAAAAAGTATTGAAGCTGGGTGTGGTGGTGCACCTTTAATCCCAGCACTCATGGGGCAGAGGCAGGTGGATCTCTGTGAATTCGAGGCCAGCCCAGTCTACAAAATGAGTCCAGGATAGCCAGGGATCTGTTACACACAGAAACCCTGTCTGGAAAAAAAAAAAAAAAAAGAAAAAAAAATGGAAAGAAAAAGTACTGCTCCAATAACTACACAAGCCCCAATTTAATATCGAATTTAATATTTAAGACCTAAATTGACACCCAACTCACAGCAGTTGCTATAACTTTCTAAACCAGAGATCTTTTCCTACCTATAACCTCAATTCCAAAATAATTTGGGTCTGCCTATTTTGTGGGGAGGGGAGACTGAGCTTTGCTCCGTAGCCCACTGCCCCCAATTCTCAGACCTCACACTGCCACTCCCCAATGCTGACATTGCAAGTGCACCTGTCTTTTTAAGCAGCAAGTGACATTTGGTTATTCACACCTGTGATTCCAGTCCACAGGAGGCTGAGGCAGGATCACTAATAAGGGCTTACTCCAAGGTTAGCCCGATCTACATAGCAAAACCCTGTCCCCCAAAAAGGAAATAGTAAGAGCTTACTTAGGCTACTTCAATCTAAGAAAATGTTAATGAACTTTGCTTGATATTTTTAAGAAATTAAAAATATTTTTAAGAAGTTAAGTATTTCCCATATTTTGAAAAGTATCTTCCAATTTGTTAAATGCTGGCCTGTGCTTTTTCTCTGGAAGCAGAATACTGTCTAGACATCGATAGATAGTGTGCATGGGTGAAATGAACGCTGCTTCTCCACAGCACATGACAGTAAGCTGAAGGAGAGTAGCAGCATGAAGTGACAAGCTCCTCCCCTACGATCCATGACCCCAGTCTGCACACAATGACTTAACAACACTCCTCAGACCATACCACGGAGAGAGTGGTTCCAGACTGCCAGACTCCATGTTACGAACTACAGAACAACATCTCTAGAATGCAGGCACAAAGCTGAGCTGTCGGCACGAGGCAGGCAGAGCTCCACAAATTAGAATCTGGTGTCACTGAGCTCCAGGACAGCAAGGGGAAAAAAAAAAAGAAAAGAAAAGGCACAGACTAGGATGAAAGATGGCTACTTATTTCTCTACTTTGTAAAAGCTTTAAAGCTTTGATTAAATAAGAATAAAAATGTTAACAGCTACTAAAATCAAAACTACTGCTGTAAAATCACCCAAAGGGAAGAAATGTGTGAGGTTTTCAGCAGGGAGGAGCTGACACAGGATTTCACTATAATACAGCCAGGCTGGTCTGGAACTCACCAGCCTGCGGTTCATCCTCATGGCTGAAAAGATTAAGCACAGCACAATACCCAGATAATGCTGTGCTTGAAAAGAATCAGCCACCTATCAATTACATTCTGGCTGGGGAGAGAGCTTAGTCTTGAATTCACAAGGACCTGAGCTCAACTCCTAGAACACACATTAAAAAATATAAAATAAAATAATAAAGCCAAACATGGCAGTGCATGCTTTTCATCCCCTAATCCCAGCATAGGTGGGCAGGTATCTGTGAGTTCAAAGCCAGCCTGGTCTAGCAAGTTCTAGGACAGCCGTGACTATCTAGAGTGACCTGTCTCAAAAAAAAAAAAAAAGCAAAAACAAAAAGCAGGTGTAGCGGTACAGGCTTAACATCCCATCAGTGGAAGACAGAGGCAGATGGGTCACAGGGTAGTGGTCTGAGTAAGACTGGCCCCCAGCCAGGCAGGCAGTGGTGGTGCCCCCTTTGATCAAAGCACTTTGGGAGGCAGAGGCAAGAGAGGCCAGCCTGGTCTACACAGCTCCAGGACAGCCATGGCTATAGAGAAAGCCTGTCTCGAAAAATTAAAAAACAAAAACCAGAATGGACCTCATACCTTCATATATTAGAATGCCCAGTCCCTAGCAGCTAGAATGTTTGAGTAGGATTAGGAGGTGTGGCCTTTGTTGGAGGAGGTGTGACACTGGGCTTGGGCCCAGAGTGCCAAGCCACCCTTCTCTCTCTGCCTGTGGATCAGGACGGAGCTCTCAGCTCCTGATCCAGTTGCTGCTGTGTGTGCTGCCAGGCTATCTGGTCATGATGATAATGGACTAACCCTCTGAAACTGTAAGCAAGGTCCCCAGTTAAAGGCCTGGACGAGCTGCTGGGGGCATGGTCTCTTCACAGCAGCAGAACAGTGACTAAGACACATCTTAAATCATAATAGTAAATAAACAAAGACAGAAGACAAAATCTTTTTGGTTTGGTTTTAATTTTTTTTGAGGCAGGTTCTCACTAGATAGACCAAGATGGCCTCAAACTCACAGAGACTCTTCCGCCTCTGCCTCCTCAGTGCTGGGATTAAAAGACACTAGCCCAGGCTTCTTTTCATTTTTTTTAATTAGCATTTATCATGTATAATCAAAATCCTGGGTTTCACCCTGACATTTTGCACAGGAATGCACTTTAGCCACCTTCACAGAACTGGATGCTTTGGACTGTGGCCTGGTGCTAGTGCGAATGCTGTACTCACAGGCCTTCTCTATGGCACTGAGAAACACAAAGGCAATCATGTCACTTTCAGCTGCTACACTCATAAAACCTAGCTGGCAGCAGCTCCTACATGGGAGAGGACCTGGGTTTGATCCTTCAACAGCATGCACAGAAAACTTAATTCTAGTAAAATGCGCACATACAGCCAACCCCGGCTCCTGCTGAGAAGTGAGGCTATGTACAGGCAGCTTGTGGACTGCTGTATTGTTCTGTGCCCCAGAAATCTTTACTCAGGAAATATCTTAAATACCAACAGCCATTCTGCACAGAGACAGTAGTCCCAGCAAAACTGTGAACAGCCATAAGGAAAGACACTGGGCCACGACACCTGACACACTGACACACGCACATGCACATGAGCACACAAAGGCACAAACACCTGCACACACGTGCACATATATGCATGCATCACACACACCAAAAAGAAAAAAAAGTTAGAAGAGGAAAAGCCTTTCCTTTTTAAAGAAGACAGTGTCTGTTTTTAAAACGACAGTGTCTGACTGCCCACAGATACACAGTTCTTCCTGGTTGCTAAGCAGCTGATCCTGCTGTCCTACATCATGCCTGTGTCCAGCCACAGACAGAAAGGACAGAACTCAGGTAGAAACATGCCCATCCAACTGGCAGTGTGTCCAGTCTGGGGGTGGCCCAGGGGCACACACAGCAACTTCAATTCCCAACTTCAACCACACCCTCCTCTCACCTGAGGCTTCTTTCTGGGGTCCCAGTAGTCCTTCACCCAGCTGTACGGAAGAGACTTCTTTAATTCTGCCCCCTTTGTCACTCACGTCACCCTCAATAACCATTTGCATTTCAGCCAATTCACTGACTAATCAGCAACCTGCATCATTCTAAACCCTGCTGTCATCAACTGCCAGACAGGTATGCCTTGCTGCAGCCAACACTGCTGAGGTTTGCTGCAGCAGAGAAGGGGTGGGTCCCTTGCTGAGGCTATAAATCCCAATACTAGTGGCATTTCCTCCTAACTGCAGCATCTGCTACACACTCTCCCTCCAGCAATCCCCATTCTGGCAACAACAATGATTCCGAGAATCCTGACCCAGGGCACTATCCCCCAGCTCCTCCTCCTGCTACATCCCAGGAAGCACAGCAGGCGGGTACCGTACCAGCCCTTGCTGCAGTAGCAGCCATTTTTGGTTCAGCTCTGCTGCAGCCCCAACTAGAAGGCAGGACAGCAGGAACAGAAACCTCTTGAACAGGACCGTCTCACAAACACTGCATTCGTTTGCCACGTCATTACACACTACAGGACCCCCTTCTTTTACACCACATGAACTACTTCCAACTATCTCCCAGCTGGCACTGCATCAGCACTCCTGTGGCTACTCACAGTAAAACACAGACAAATCCCACTGCTTAAGGGGCAGGACGCTCAGTGAGCCAGTGTCTATTTAACTGAATTAAATAAGCAGGTTTTCTGCTATTGTTCTGGGGTAGAGATCAGTGCTGGGGATGAAACCCAAGCCCCTGTCACAATGAGCACACACTCTAACACTGAGCAATGTTCCCAGCACTTAAAAACCAAACTGAAAACAAACCAGTGGTGTAAGAGGAAGCAGAATTGAGAATGAGAGCCTTCCTCTCCCTCACCTCCCTGTTGAACCTCCATGAATGTTACTGTAAATCCTCTTTACGATCTTACAACAATCAACATACCTTAATCTGTTTTACAGACTCTCATAAAGGCAAACTTCAGCTTTATTTCATTTTTCCAAGAAAAATATATTCATTTTTCTCATTATAAAAGCAGTATTTAGCTTGGCAATGGTGGTACACGACTTTAATCCCAGCACCAAGAAAGCAGAGGCAGGTGGATCTCTGAGTTTGAGGCCAGCCTGGTCTACAGAGTGAGTACAACCAGGGCTACACAGAGAAATCCTGTCTCAGGAGGAAAAAAAAAAGAAAGAAGGAAGGAAAAAAGAGAAGAAGATGAAAAATGAAGGCAGGATAAAGAAGGGTACAGTATGGTTCAATGGTACAGCGCTTGCCCCACTGAGTGAGACCCTGGTGTAATCCCAAAGAATGAATGAAAAAAAAGAAAAAGGGAGTGTTTGAAATTAGTGATCTCAAATCAGTTTCAGAAACAACCTCTTAGAATTTAAGGACATCTGGGATAAAGAATTATTTACTGGTAGAGCACTTGGCCCAGCTACATGAAGCCCTCCCTGCAACTCATCCCCAACACATCAAGATGAGTAACTACCAAACATTTTTAACATAATAGTTCAATTTCTGTTCTATTATCTACAGGAACAAAAAAATAAAAAATAAAACCTGGCAGCTGTCACTCAGCTGCCCTGCTGGGGAAAAGAGACTGGGTATTTGCTTTAGTCTCCAATGCCAGAAACTTATTCCACAGAGATTATCTTCAGACAAAAGCCGGTATCAGAATCTTGAGCATAAATCACTGATGAGGTAAAACTGATCCAGGAGGCTGAGAGTGTAGTATAGGACAGAGTACTTGCCTGGCTGGCACATGCAGACCGCTGGGTTTGATCCCCAGCACCACACATGCACATGCACACACACACATGCACACACACACACATGCACGCACGGTGAAAACTTGTCTCAAAAAAACAAAGGAAAAAAAAAACCCACCACCTAATCACATGCTCCATTTGGGCACCTCTAAATTCCATCTCCCGACTGAAAGATGAGGGAATTAAAGTGCACAGAAGAAGTTCTAAATACAGCAGATATTGACAGCTTCTCAAGGACCTCTAAATCACAGTAAAACTGAAAGCAACAAGTGCACTTCCCAGCACTGGGGAAGCTGAGATACTAGGAGATGAGTATGATGCTAGCCCAGACCACAAACCAAAAATAAAAAAACCTAAACCATTGAACATTGTAGGTGGTACTCACCTACAAGCCCAGCGACAGGGAGAATGAGGAAAGACCCCCAGTTCAAGGCCACTCTGGCCTACACAGTAAACTCCTGCCTCATAAAAAGAAATACCTACGGTGGGAGAGGTGCCTCACTGATTAAAAGCAATGCCTGTTCTTCCAGGGGATTCAATTCCCAGCACCCACATGGAAGCTTGCAACCCTTTGTAACTCCAGTACAGGCCTTCTTAGGCACTGCATGCATATGGTACACAGACAAACATTCACAAAATGAAAAGAAAAAGCCAGGTGGTGGTAGTGGCACACACCTTTAATCCCAGCACTCAGGAGGCAGAGGCAGGTAGATCTCTGAGTTTGAGGCCAGCCTGGTCTACAAAGTGAGTTCCAGGACAGCCAGGGCTACACAGAGAAACCTTGTCTAGAAAAGCTGATTCATAGTTAATAGACAGATATAAATGGATGGATGGACGCATGGATGAGAGAGAGATGTCAAAAAAAACCTGCCAGGTAAATAAGCTTACATGCGCATTGTTACTAATTGTTGATTCCTAAATGTCCCACCGTTTCCCACTTCCTTTTCAAGTTAATTTTCTAGCTAGGCTTACATTTTTCAGGTACAGTGGTCATTCTCTACTTCATCCCACAGTACTCCTGAGGTATTCAAGAGACATTAATCATGTGCTGCTCCTGTATCAAGTACCTCTCTGCCACTGTTTGAAAAAAGTCTAAAGAGGTCTCGTCTCCAGGATTCCTAGTTGGAAGTCCTGGCTCACTCAGACACTCTAAAGACGCTCTCAAGCCCAGGAGCGCTATTCTAACTCTGCTATGGTCTGAGAGAGAAGGTAGCTGAGGCCTTGTGAGAGGAGACCAAATACAGGATTTTCATGATCTATTCTAAGCTAGAGACGCTGGCCCTTTTATTTTCAATCTCAACCTGAAATAATGCCTGTTGCTGTGATCGGTCAGTGGCTGGCAGATGAGTCAGCAGGTGAAGCCACTGGTGAGAAGTGGTTTCATTACATGTTGACAAGAGAAGCCAGCGAAAGACAGCTGCCATTGTTTACATTGCTGAACACGCTGCCAGCTTCATGGGCTTGTAAAAGCACCTACTGTCAGCAAGCCCCATTTTTCTTAGTTAAGGGTTGAGAGCATCAAGCTTACTAAGTAGCTCTCTGAATGCTGTGAACAATCTCGTCTCGCCAAGCACAACTAACATGTTTATTCACCAAATCAAGTTAAGAGCTCCAAGGATGAAGATCTGTGGACCACAAAGCAGACAACTGAACACTCAAAAACCAGCCTTTAGGTGCCATAACCTGGGCTCTACATGCACAGGCATTCTCAGACACAAGGAAAAGGGCTTCCGTAACACACAAGTGGATGTCAAGGGCATCGACCTACTTTAAAGTCCAAAGAGAGGAACTGAAAACAGGTTGCTGAGGTGGGGCTTGCTAATCTTGCCGAGACAGCCACTATGTCACTGAGCACCCTGAACCACTCAATGAAACTCTCTTGGTCTGCTTTTGAATACTCTCAATTCAGTTTCACTTCACAGATCCAAACGGTCATCTTTAAGAATCCTTCTGCTCTAAGGTTCCTTCTCCAACCCACTTTCCCTTCCAACACAATGACTGACAAGTTCCTAACGACCTCATACACATTGGTTTATCTAGCCATTTGCATCTACTAAGGAGGGTGGGGCAAGAGGATCACCAGTCCCCCAGAGCCAATTAAAAAAAAAAAAAGGCCCAGAAATCAGCCATCAACCATGAGGTATAAGGCCAATTAATTGACCTGCTTAAAACTGGTCAGTTCAGCCTCAGCTGCTGGCACACATAACCAGTGCTAGGGAGGCAGAAGCAGGCAGGTCTCTGAGTTCTGAGGCCATCCTACACAGAGGTTCCAAGCCAGTGTTACATACTGAGAGCCTCTCTCAAAAATTTATATATATATTTTTTATATAGTATATTAGTATATATTTTATATAGTAAATAAATATATATCTATAGTATATATTTATATATAGTAACTATTGCCCAGGATCAAATGATTTATTTTTAAGTTCAAAATCTGGCTGTCCAGTCAATCTCCAGCCTTTAAATGTGCTAAGCTTCCTGTGAAGTCCCATCACTCTCGGACTCCATAAAGGAGCTTGGTGGGACCTTCCCTCTGGAGCTTCAGAGTCGTGCCCCAGCTAGCAGCAGCTTCCTCATCTTCAGATTACCAGCCACAGCGCAGACTCCTGAGAACCTCTGCCATGCTCTGCCTCTGACATAGTCACAGACTTGTTTCCCAACCCTCTTTGCTCACACATCCGTTCCATCTCATTCACAAACACCTTCGGTTATCTCCACTTACTGAAGATGGTCTGCTCCCTTCAAGCCCAACATATCCTAAAACTGAATGTATCTGAATGTATGTGTCCTCTCTCAAAGGATGAACAAACTCAAATCCAAAAGCTTCTTTACTCGTTCGGTGAGTGCACCATTCTCCAGTCTCAAAAGCCAGGAGTAGAGGACAGGAATAATGGCTCAGCAATAAGGAACATTCACTGGCTATTCCTGTAGGACCCAGGTTCTATTCCCAGCACCTACACAGTAGCTCACAACCTGTCCTTCACTCCAGGTCCAGGGTATCCAATGCCCTCTTCTGACCTCTGCAGGCATTAGGCATGCAGTATGTATCTACATGGAGGCAAAACACTCATGCACGTAACATAAAAGAAAATCTAAACAAACAAAAAAAACCTCCCGACTACTGTGGGAGAAAAGCACAGATCATATACAACTAGACACAGCCAAACTGGCCCACGCACAATACCTTCAATGCTTTCCACACTGGGTCTTCTAGTCACAGCAAGTTTACCATGCACTGTCTCTTAATGGTGAGCAAGGCTCTAAAGGCCAGTGACATTTCACTCAACTGTGGACAGCCTTCCTGGTAACTAAAATCCTACTTCCGGGCCTCTAGCTCTCAATGATCTGCAAGACTCAGCTCTGCCAATTCCCAGTGGGGTGAACACCTCAAATTTCTCAACTGTCTACTTGATACCTAGGTGGCAGGGCTTCCTTTTACACCTCCTTCAACAGTAAATACAAACTGTTATTTAATAGACCTTTGTTTCCTTTGCTCACTGAGTTAAAAAAGGACCCTGTGCCAGCTAGCATCAAGCACTGCTAAGGTAATCCCTAGCACCAAACAATGGCCATGAGAGCCAGACCAGGCAGGCACATGCCTAAAGTGAAGGTGAAGAGGGATTAACGAACGCCACCCAATGTCTGCCTCTCACCTCCGTAAGCAGGTGAGCACACAGGTACATGTGCACTCACACACAGAAGTAGCTCTTAAATTATTCTGTTTGATTAATTATTCTCCTCTGGAAGGGAGACAAACTCTCTTCCTTGTTTTATAGATAGCAAAACAAAACCTCAATAGTGACTGGCTTTTCCCAAGCTCACAGAGCCCCAGAACTTTTATTTTTATCTTTATTATTTCAGATTTGTAAATTGATTTTTTTTTTTTAATTTTTGGTTTTCGAGACAGTTTCTATGTATAGCCCCGACTATCCTGGAACTCACTTTGTAGACCAGGCTAACCTGGAACTCAGAGATTCACCTGCCTCTGCCTCCCAAGTACTGGGATTAAAGCCCAGCAATTAAAATATTTTTAATTATTATTATCATTATCTTTTTCTTTTATGTGCATTGGTGTTTTACCTGCAAAGAATGTGTGAGGATATCAGATCCCCTGGAACTAGAGTTACAAACAGTGGTGAGCTGTCATGTAAGTGCTGGAAATTAAACCTGGGTCCTTCGGAAGAGCAGCCAGTGCTCTTAACCACTGAGCCATCTCTCCTGCCTATCATCATCATTATTATTATTATATTGTTGTTATTACTATTACTATTATTATGTGTATGGTGTTTTATGTGCATCTATGTTTGTGAACCATGTGCCCTGGGAGGTCAGAAAAGGACATCAGATATCTTGGGACTGGTTGTGAGCCACTATGTGGGTGCTGGGAATCAAACCCCGGTCCTCTGGAAGAGCAGCCAATGCTCTTAATCACTGGCCATCTCGCCAGCCACAGATTAAAATATTTTTAAAGTTCAAAACTATGAATATTACATGGCTACCAAGATGGTTCATCCAGTCAAACTATGTCCAATCCCCAAGACCCTATGGTAGAAGAGCACCAACAGCCAAATGGTGTCCTCTGAAGAACTCGTATACTCGTGAGCATGCAAACGCACATATGCATGCACATGCGCAATATGTAAACAAATGTAATTGTTAAAAACTACTAATAAGGTTTGCCTGAATACTTACTTATTTGAAGGAGAAAGAAGTTACTACAGAAATAAAAGCCAAATAGAAATTAAAAGAACAGTAAGTTAATATTTAACTAATTGAAATTGTTTTGCCTCCTTCCTTTTTACTGTAGTCACTTTTAAAGTAGAATGTCAGGGTTAGGAGATTTAGCTCAGTGGTAGAGCACTTGCCTAGCAAGTGCAAGGCCCTGGGTTCAGTCCTCAGCTCTGGGGGGGAAAAAAAGGGAACTAATAAAGTAGAATGTCTGTCTTCACAGGCAGTCCTGTGTCTAGAGTGGAAAAGGCACAAGACAAAAACCTTAGCTCAGTGTACTCTGCACTTGGCCCATAGGTGCAAACCAACACTGTCAAAAGGTAAGGATGACAGCTGTGAGGTTCCACTGTCGGTTTTCTTTCTTTCTTTCTTTCTTTCTTTCTTTCTTTCTTTCTTTCTTTCTTTCTTTCTTTCGTTTTTTGTTTGTTTGTTGTTTTGGTTTTGGTTGGAGTTTACTCTGTAGACCAGGATAGCTTTGAACTCAAGAGATTTGTCTGCCTGACTCCCAAGTGCTCGGACTACAGGCAATGGGGCAACACTTTCGGTTTCTCTGTATGGCCTTGGCTGTTCTGGACTCACTTTGTAGACCCTCCTGCCTCTGCCTGGGATTACCATGTCCGGCAGTGCCAGGTCTTTTAAAGCTGTACTAAACATACATCATTTTACAAATGAATGTATTCCTGGGAAAGAAATTCTGAAGCCAGGCAGACACAGTGCTGTGCCTCTATCCCAGCACCCAAGAGAAAATAGGATGAGTGCCTGAGGCCAGAATGTACAGTGAAGAGTTCAAAGCAAGAAAATATTCCCTTCAGCAGCACACATACTAAAACTGGAATGATGCAATACCTTGCATGGCTCCTGTACAAGGATAACACACAAATTACATATTTTTCCATTATCATGCACAGTCAATAAACAGTTTTATGCTCTTGGGGGAAAGTGTCTATTTTTCAAATGACTTCCACTGTGAAAATGCACTTGGGAAGCTGAGCAAATAGCATCCAATATGGAGCCAGCCTAGCCACGTGCTGAGCTCCAGGACAATCTGGGCTATGGAATAAGACCCACCTCCAAATAAAACAGAACAAAATCCAGATTTCAGGCTGGAGATACAGCTCGATGCTCTGTGAATGGGTCAAGTCCCAAACATATTCCACACATGCTGCTAGTCTATAGCCTGCTGCAGAAAGGACATACAAAGAAATGCCTTTAGAAACAAAGCGCTTTCAGCCAGGCACAGCAGCGCACGCCTGTGATCCCAGCACTCAGGGAGGCAGAGGCAGGTGTACATCTGAGTTGGAGGCCAGCCTGGTTTAAAAAGCAAGTTTGGAACAGCCAAGGCTATACAGATAAACGCTGTCTCAGAATAAAAAAAAGGGGGGGGGTGGGGTTTAACACTCCAAATATCAATTTATTTAGAAGATACAGAGGAAGAAAATAAAATACAGAACCATACTTGAAGGAAGACTTTAACCCAGCATAGTCTCTAACTCCTTTTGTAGACAAGGGTGACCCTGAACTCCTGACCTTCCTACCTACCTTCCCCAGGAGTATACTGCCACAACCAATATACATGGTACTAGGGTTCAAACTCAGGCAAGCATTCCAGCAATAAGCTACATTCCCAGCCCTTCACATTATTTTTACATTTGCAAGTCAGGAGAGTGAAGAGAGTAATTTGGGTAGTTAATTCCCAAAGTACAACTTTCTGCTTTAAACATTGTGGGTAAAATCCCCTCCCTATGAGGGAAATTAACCACTGATGAATTCAAATGCATACTACAGGGGTTGGGGCAATGGCAGACTGAGCATCTATGGAATAAACAACCAAGCCTGGCCATGCACATTTGTAACTGCAGCCCAGGGAGGTGAGAGGTAGGCAGACCCCCAGAGTCCAGCTAATCGGTGAGAGCAGGTCTGGTCATAGAGCCTGTCTCAGAAGGTAAGGTGAAAGTGACACATCTCTGGCCTCTTACATGCATTCACATACACATACATAGTGAGGTGCAGATGCCCTAGAAAGAAACACCCACTAACCCCTGTAAACAACGCTAACAAAACCTGCACACATGGCTCCGTGTGTAAGAGCACTTAGTGGTCATCCAAAAGACCAGAGTTTCAGGCAGCCCAGCACCTACACAGACCATCGATCAGGGTGAGGTGGCACACCAGCACTCGGGAGACAGAGGCAGGAAGCTCTCTGCAGTGAGTTCTAGGGCATCCTGGTCTACACAGCAAGTTCTAGGAAAGCCAAAGCTATATAGTAACACCCTGCCTCAAAAAAGATAAATAGTAAGTAGTTAGACTAACAGATAGATCGATAGATCTATTTATTGCTCTATCAACAGATGGGTGGGTGGGTGGGTGGACGGATGGGTGGGTGGGTGGCTGGACTGGTAAGATGGCTCACGAGATAAAGGTGCTTGACACAGCCTGAGTTCCATCCTGGAGCGCACACGGTGGGAGAACTGACTCTTGCTGGTTGTACTCAATCTCACACATGCGCGATGGTATATTGCAGAGGTAAGTTAATTCACAAATGGCTGTTCTGATCACATCCAAAGACCTTCTGTGTGAGCCAGCTGGAATACAAATATGCCTTTAATCCAGGAAACAGAGGCAATCAGATCTGCGTTCAAGGTCAGGTATAGAGCAAGTTTCAGGTAAAGAAAAGCTTAGGTTCCAGGCAAGGTGGTATACACCTTTAATCCCAAACAATGAAGGTACAGTTAGCTTACAGAAGGAAGCACCCATGTTTGAAAGTGATGCTTAATTTACTGGCAGAAACAGTGATAAATCAGAGAAAGACATGACAGAATAGGATACACCCAACTCATAAGAAGAGAGATGAGGTAAAAGAAGCTACTTAAGGAGCAACACAGAGCATGAGAGAGAAGAGGCAGTTTTACCAGGACAGGAATAGAGAGACAGGTTGCAGAGACAGAACTCAGGTGAAGCCTGAAGGAGCCAGAAAATGAGAAGGAGCCAGGTTAGAACAGATTTGCTGGAGTTAGTTTGAGGCCAAGCAGAGCAATTCAGAGGAAGAGAGAGAAGCCAGACTGAATAAGTTAGCTAAGAGAAAAGGAGATGGAGCCAGAACAGCTGAGTTGAGCCAGTCAGCCCAGAGCTCAGAAAGAACAAGGGTGAGCTTATTTAGCAGTAAGTCTCAAAGGCTGAAAATATTCTAGGCCTAGATTGTATGGAGGATAGAAGCTTCCAGGACTAGATGAGGTTAGCAGACAGAGGCAGTAAGCCACCAAGACAATTGAAACAGTTGAATAAAAGTTCCTTTTATAGTATACCTAAGTCCACACAAGTGAATGCGCACACACACAAGAAAAGAACAATGATTTCCCTCTTCTAAAGTATTTAACAGCAAAATGGCTATACAAATTACTGTGTTTCTGCAAACAATAAGAACAGTTAACATCAAGCTTTTGCTGCCCAAGGATGAAGCTAATGAACTATACTCTCTCAGAATTCCAAGGATAAGAATTCAAGTAGAAGGCTGGGTGGGGGTGACAGACACCTTTAATCCCAGCACTCAGGAAGCAGAAGCAGGAGGAGTTAAAGGCCAGCCTGGTCTACAGAGTAAGTGCCAGAATAACTAGGGCTATCCTGTCTTAAAAATACAAAAAAAAAAAAGTAAAGAAAAAGAATTCAAGTAGAACGTGGGTGGTAGTGGCGCAAGCCTTTAATCCCAGAACCTGTCTTGAAAAAGAGCGAGAGAGAGAGAGAGAGAGAGAGAGAGAATATTCAAGTAGAAGCAGGATGTGGTACGGCACATCTTTAATCTGGGAGGCATCTTTAATGCCAGAAAGTGAAGCTTTTCCTGGAGGGTGGCTGGTCAATGGAACCTGTGCAGACCTGCAGGGTCACCTCGCAGCACCGCAGAGACAAGCTGAGCAACAGGACAGTAATCATGGGCTCTCTCTCAAAAGAAAACACACAAGAACCCAGCACGATACAAACAAACAAATAGCTAAATACAAGAGCACTCTTCCTTAAGACTGAACAACAAATACAGAAGGAAATGGCGGCGGGGGGGGTCACAACCAAGCAACAGTACTCTAAGCATGAAGACGGGGTCATAGGAGAAACAACATCTGCAATCCTGAGGTATCTCCCACAGGGCCCAGAGGCTGGCAGGAAGATCCAGCAGCAGCAAGTCTCGCACACAGCACTTAACCAGCTAACTGCCACCACATGCAGACACTAAGCAGGCGCGCCTCACCTCTCCTGAGAAAATACTATCGGGAGAAACCAAGGGGCATTCTACAAAGTAACTTACTGATAACAGCCCTAAGAGTCAAGGTCAGGGCTCCAGGCACAGTGAGGTGGTAGTACAGGTGCCTGGCATGTGATACCCGGAGCACAATTCCCAAGCACCACAACAAAATGTGGCCAGTGGTCGTTACAAAAGCACACCTCTAATCCCAGTACTCGGGATGCAGAGGCAGGTGGATCTCTGGGAGTTCAAGGCCAGTCTGGCCCACAGAACAAGTTTCAACACAGCCAAGACTACACAGAGAAACCCAGACTTGAAGAAACCAAAATATGAAAATAGCAACAGTACCAGCCAGGCAGTGGTGGCATACGCCTTTAATATCAGCTCTTGGGAGGCAGAAGCAGGGGGATCTGTGAATTTGAGGCCAGCCTGGTCTTATAGAGTCCAGGACAGCCACAGTATACAGAGAAACCCTGTTTCAAAAAACAAAACAACAACAAAAAAGGAGTCAACAATACCAACATTATGAAAGCTAAGACTGAGTAAACACAGGAGAGGAAACTGAAGAAAGTGAAAGCTGCTGGTATTGGCCTGGAATCCCAACTACTGAGGCAGGAAGATCACAAGTCCAAGACCTTAGCAGGACTGAATCTTTGAGGCCTAACTGGGCTATGTGAGACCTAGATTTTAAGAGGCTGGGATGTGCACACCACATACTGAGGCGGAGAGATTACAAGTCGTAGTCCAGCCTAGGGTATGTAGCAAGACCCTGTCTCAAAAGAATTTTCATGAACCAGACATGGCAGAGGGATCTGAAAATCATCCTCCGCTATACTAAGCTTGAAGCCAGTCCAGGATACAAGAGATTCTGTCTCAAAAGTAACAACAACAAAAGCTTATGGAGGCGGGAGGGGCCCACTGGACAGCACCTCTCCCAGAGGATTTACAGGAAAGTAATAGTTGGGGGGAGGGGCACACTTCAGTGATGTGGTCACCAGTGAAGTGCAGATGCCCCTAGAAACAAACACCCACTAAGCCCCTGTAAAAAACTCTAGCAAGCACCTGCACACATGGCTCAGTGCTTAAGAGACTTAATGGTCATCCAGAGGCCAGCAACATGTCAGACAGCCCAGATGTCTCTCAGCTCATAAGCAGCTGTTAACTCCTGCTTCACATTGTACCACCTGCCTATACATGAGTGTACACACACACACACACACACACACACACCCGACAGAATTAATTTAAAATGGATCTTTCTCATCAGGTCATCAAAAGTTAGACATGAGAACCTAGAGCAGCTCTAGGCAAAGGCACTTCCACCAAGACTGACACCTGAGTCCAATCCCTAGAACCTCATGGTGGAGAAAACCAACTCCTGCATATTGACCCCACATGCGTACTACAGCACTCACACAACCACGTGCATGTACACACAATAAACAATGTAAATAAAGACATGAAAGTAAAAGTGAACTGGATGAAGAGCAGGAAGGGACCAAAGGGAGGTGAGTATGAGCATCATGTACATGTATGAAAATGGCAAAATGAAATCCATTCTATACACAGCTGACATGTTAGTAAAATGGGGGAAAGACTTAAAAAGCAGCTGAAGATAGCTCAGTGGTAAACACCTGTAAGGCAGTGGGTTTCACTCCAGCTCCACAGTAGAGGGAGGACAACAAGACAGAAAATGGAAACAGAGGGAGCACTCTGCAACAGAAAGAATGTTACTAGGAAAACTGGTAAAGACAGGATGGCTCAACAGGTAAAGCACTTTATGTCAAGCAAGTATGAGGACCTGAGCTCAAATTCTCAGAACCCACACAACTGCCCTAGTACTCCTACAGACAAGAGTTCTTGTCTCAAACAAGCTGGAAAGCGAGACCCCAAGGCTGTCTTCCAGCCTCCACGTGACCATGGACGTGCATATCAGCACTCAAAATAAACATCACATATAAATATCCCAAAATTAAATTAATAAAATTAGCTCAATAGCTTTTATTTCTTTTATATATATGAGGGCTTGTCAGGAGCCATTCTGTTAAAGGAGCTCACTAGGCAGGTAGACCTTCTGGAAGGGGATCTGGTATTTTGCAAGGTCTGTTCCATGACACACCCCAGAAGTGCTTCCAATCTCTGACACTCATTCTTCGTGCACTGCTGCATCTCCTTATACTCTGGTATGGTGTGAATTGTCATTTTCTGGGTATTTATACACTCTGATTGAATAAACTTCCTATGGGAGCTTAATGTACTGCTGCTCAGATGAATTCATTCCTGATTATGGGATTACTGATTTGATTCAAACAATTTTAAAAGTTAAATTGTTTTAGAACTTCTAAAACAACTTTAGAAAGTTTATTATGGCTATAATAAATACCCAAGATGCCTCACTAGGAGACAGGCTTGAGACAGATTTGTGTCTTCAAGATAAGCCTTCATTAGGAGTCCTGGTATACACCTTAAATATAAGTTGGTGTAAACTTCTCATGAACTCCAATTATAATGGGACTACCAAGCAATGTCTAATTAAATACAAACTTTGATGTCATTATATAAAAACTTCTGTTCTAATTCCTTATACCTTGCTACCTTATGGCATTATATACTGTCATTTTAAATTTACTTTGTTTCTTAGAATGAAAGACAGATAAAATTATTGTCCTGAACTCACTATACAGATAGCTAAAAAAAGGTGTAGCCAAGTGGGTCTTAATTGAAAAGATATATATCCTTGTAACCTTTAGACCCTGTTAAAACTTTAGGCCTTGTCACCCTTCGCCAATCTGAACTCACTATAAACTTAGGTAACGAATACACAGATAAGAAATAGTTTTAAAACAGGTAACCTGTTGTATTTCAGAATTCATCTGTGTTTGTGATTAATTGCCTTTTTGACTATGAAGTAATTCCTTTTCTGGGAGCTTTCTCTCAGAGGTATAAAGGCTATACAATAAACACGTGGAACATGGAACACCAATGGCCGAAGGCCAGTGGTAGAAGCCCATTGAATGAAAGCTGGCTGGAATTCAATTCATTCATGAGTTGCAAATATGTACTTAGATATGTGTTTATATGTAAATATGTACATCTTTCTGGTGTTTGTTCATTACATGAGTGTATGTCAATTGTCTGTAAGGAGTTCCTTTTGTATTGTCCATTGAATGTGTGTATGAATATGTACAAGTTTATATGTCTGATTGTCTATGTGACATATGGGCTGATACTATGGAACTGGAAGCCTAAACCTGCTGCAGTTTCTGCAGAAGGGACGCTAGCAGAAATCAACACCATCGTTGTATGTAAGCTTAAGGGAATGCATTGAAGTTAAAGTTCTTAACTTCATCCACCTTAAGCATGTGTACATGAATGGTCTTTGCTTACTTTCTCATACTTTTTATTTTTCTTACTGATCTACAAACAAGTTAACAGCAATTCAGGATCTAACTATCAGCCTAGGGCAAACAGAAAAAAGTTTACTTTAGCCCATGGAGGTCTCCGAAGTAGCCTGCCACTGTGGAGAAGCTAATCTCAGATCCCTTGCAGATTTGGCTAGAAGCCGGTTTCAGTCCTAACTGGAGCAAATAAAGGTAACCAGTTAGTTTTCCTCCTCAGTAGCAGTGTAGCCAGTCTCTAGACCTAGAGAAGGAATCCCTCCCCTATTTCTTTTTCTTTCAATCATCTATTGTGCTCAGGTGCCTGAGCCATCAGCAATCCAAGAGATGAAGTGAACAGGGAAACTCCACATCCTGTCCTAGATCCTACCATGTACCCTAGAACCTTGCTAAAGCAAAGAGACACTTTGGCAATCCGACCCTAGAAGAAGACCTTAACAAGGACTTTGAATGAATGCCTGCAGGCCAGAAAAGAGCATCAGATCCCATCATACATAATTGTGAGGACCGTGTGGTTGCTGGGAATTAAACTCGGGACCTCTAGACTGCTGAGCCACCACTTCAGCCCCTCAACAGTTCCTTTTAAAAGCACCACATGAACATCCTATTTAAGTTCACATGCTAATGCCACAGACCTTTTTAACTTGAAAAAATTACATAAATGATTAAATGCTAATTATTGGACAAAGGGCTATCGCACAAAGCATTTCAATAGCACATCTAGAAATAGCCATGAAGCCTTCTAATTTTCAAAGATCTAAACAGATACTATGTGGAGTAACCTTATCATTTGCCATCCAAATCAGAAGCATAACAGAAAAGGGAGGTTACCCAATTAGGTAGTTGTGAATGTTACAAAAGCTCTGAGATCACTAAAGATTTACATAAAGGAGATGCTTAAACAAGAAGCCCTTTCCTCTCTAAGCCTCTGAAGCAAAGGGAAGATGGAGGCAGAAAGCTGAATCCAAAACCCCCAAAATTTCCTTCCAACTTAAAAATGACAGCTCAAGGGCTGGAAGACACTCCAATGGTTAGGAGTACTGCTGCTCTTGCCGAGGTCTGGGTTCAATGCCAGCATCCACAGGATGGCTCATCACCATCCTAAACCCACTTCCAGGAGATCTGACACCCTCTTTGGCCCTCGAAGAATACCAGGCATTCATGGCGCACAGACACTGGTACAGGCAAAACACTCATACACATAAAATGCAAATAAGTAAAATAAATAAATAAATAAAAACAGCTCATAGGACTCTTCAAATACACTCTTCAAACACTTTTGTTGGTGGTAAAGTTATTCAAACACACATTTTTAAGTCTTCTAAGTGCTGAGGCGTGGTGCAGTTAGATGTCTGGACCTTTATGATTGTATACAAATATGTATCTTCACTTTTTCTTATTTGGATGTGTGTATGCATAAGCCACACGTGCATGCGCACTCAGACACCGGAAGAGGATGTGGGATCCACCAGAGTTGGAATGAAGGACCCTCTTGACCACTAAGCTAACCCTCTGTAACTTTTTTTCTGTTTTGTTGTTTGTTTTTTTTCGAGACAGGGTTTCTCTGTGTAGCCTTGGCTGTCCTGAACTTTCTTTGTAGATGACGCTGGACTCACAGTCACAGAGATCTGCCTGCTTCTGCCTCCCAGATTGCTGGGATTACAGATTTGCGCCACTGTGCCCGGCTTTTTTTTTTAAAGGAAAATCACCGACTGTCCACGCACACCAACACTCAGCTTTAAGCACACTCAGCCACTCAGCACAACATGATGGGTCTATGCTAAGGTCAAGTGCTCATGTCAGCTTTAGAAACTGCAGTTACCTCAGGAAGCTGAACTGGTTCCAAATTCTATTTCTGAAAGATCAACAATGTAGTAATGAGACCATCAGCTGCCTCGATTAAGCCTCAAGAATTCACCAATTTTAATCATTAGCTACTTGATGGCATTAAAATTCTGCAGAGGTTAATGAAGATCCACTTCCTCTGCATATATTAATGAGACTTACTAAAAAGCAGACATAATCTTGCTGCTCTAATATTTAGATTTCAAGTCACGGAAGAAGTTTTGTTTGTGTGTGGAAAATCTGACTTACATGAAACCCATGTTTTATTAAACTCACAAGGTTATTAAAATACCTCTTTCTTCTTTGAGAGAGCAGCTATTCGTAGGCCTGATCGATTTCAAACTCCCTGCGTAGACCAGGCTGGCCTTCAACTCAACAGACTCACCTGCCTCTACCTCTGTTTCCTTAGTGCACACACAAAGTTAAAATTGGAAAAGCTAAATATGAGAAAGTCTCTGAAATTCTTGTATTTGACAGAAGCCTTAAATTCAAAATGTAGAAAAAACTAAAAACTCAAGGGGGCTAGAGAAATGACTCACCAGTTAAAAGTAGGTGTTTCTTGCTCTTCCAGGAACCAGAGTTCTGTTCCTGGGAGTCAGGTGATTCATAAAACCACCTGAACTCTTCCTCCAGGTGATCTCACACCCTCCTCTGGCTTCCTCAGGTACATATACACACAGAATTAAAATAAAATAAAACCTTTTAAAAGCAGAGGGTGAGTTGGGGGCAGGAGTGCACACACCTGCGATCCCAGCACTCGGGGAGGCAGAGATAGGTAGATCTCGGTGAGCTCAAGGCCAGCCTGGTCTACAAAGACAGTCCAGGATAGGCTACACAGAGAAACCCTGTCTCAAAAATACAAAAAATAAAATATTTTTTTAAAAAAAGTAAAGGGTGACCCACACCTGTATTCCTAGCTCTTAGAAGGCTAAGGAGAGTACCTCAAATTCTAGGCCAGTCTAAGATGCAGGGGAGCATGGGAAAGGGGAAAAGAAAAAAGCTGGTGTGGTATTGATTAAGAATGGCTTGCCTGGGGCTGGCTGGAGAGATGGCTCACAAGTTAAAAGCACTGGCTGTACTTCCAAAGGTCCTGAGTTCAATTCCCAGCAACCACATGGTGACTCATAACCATCTATAATAAGATCTGGAGACCTCTTCTGGTGTGCAGGCACACATGCAGACAGAATATAATAATACAATACAAATAATAAATAATAAATATAGTATTTAACAAAAAAAAAATGGCTGCTTAAAACTGGGCATGGTGGTACACGCCTATAATCCCAGCACTCAGGAGCAGAGGCAGGCGGATCACTATTAGTTCGAGGCCAGCCTGGTCTACAAAGTGAGTCCAGGACAGTCAAGGCTACAAAGAGAAACCCCGTCTTAGAACAAAAAAAGAAAAAGAAAGAAAAACAAAGAATGGCTGCCTGAGGTAGACTTCTTTTGAACTGCTTCTCCAGCACCATGTCAGTCTGTGTGCCGCCATGCTCCCCGCCATGTCAATAATGGACTAAAGTTCTGAAACTATAGGCAAGCTCTAATTCAATGTTTTCCCTTATAAAAGCTGCCATGATTATGGTGTCTCTTCACAGCAACAGAACACTAAGACAACTGGGTAAAAGATACAAACAGATCATTTCTAACAAATGGCCAGTACAACAAGAAATAATGTTCATGTTTATTTGCCACTGGGGAAATGCAAATCAAAACCACGCTGAAAATACACTGCACAGCCAGTGCGAAGACCTGCAGAGAAGTGACAACAAAGACAGACAAACTGCAACACTCACACAGTTACAAGATAACAATGTAGATATCCAGGGAAACTGCCCATTCCTCAAAATGGGAACCAAAGTTACCTCAGGGAACTCAGCAACTGTACTACTGGTATATACCCATGAGAAACCTAAGCAGACTTTTTGGCTATTCATTATTCAATAGCCAAATGGCTCAAACAACCCAAATATTCACCAGCTGGAAAACAGGTAAAGAAGACAGGTGTGCAGAGTATCACTCAGTGACAGCAAAGAGACCAAATAATGGTACATGCTCCAACACAGATAAACTTGGAAAGTATCATACCAAGAGACACATACAAGATAATTCATTTCATTTCTTACAGATATAGAAAGTCCAGAAATGGGCAAATATATATAGACAGAGAATAACAGGTCAAGAAGAACTCAGGAAAACAGGAGGCCTAGTGAGCTGCTTCCTTTGGGAGTGATAAAAATGTTCTAAGACTGCAGTGAGAGGACTAGAGAGATGGCTCAGTGGTTAAGAACATTGTTGCTCCTGCAGAGAACCCAGGTTCTATCCCCAGAACTCACATGGTGGCTTTCAACCCAGTGTCACTCAAGTCCCAGGGGATCTGGAATCTCCTTCTGGCCTCCAGGGGCACTGCATGCACGTGGTGACAGGCAGGCAGGCAGGCAAACACCCACTGACACCTAAGGAAACTTGTTTCCTTGGCTGAGCAACTTTCAGATGATTGGTTGTGAATGCCTCAAGTAGTCTCTAAATGAGTGATTCCAATGGCATGTCCCTTAGACCTTTAAACTGAATATAAGCCCAGTGGGGGTACACACCTTGAATCCTGGCACTCAAGAAACAGAAGCAGGGAGGTCTCTGAGGCTGAGGCCAGATTAATGTATGTAGCAAGTTCCAGGCCAGGGAGGGGTACACACTGTAAAACTGAGGGAGGCAACATGGCAGCTCAGTGGGTAAAGATGCTTGCCATGCAGGCCTGGCCACCAGTTCAATCCTCAGAACCCAGACAAAGGCAGAAGGAAAGGAAACAACCCCTGAAGTTGTCCTTTGGCACACACACAAACATGCACACATAGATCTACACAAGTTTTTTAATAAGAGGAGGTGGTTGGGCAATAGTGACGTCACTGCTATTATTAACACTTGATATTCTTGAAGAATTGGGTACCAACACCTATGTTAGGCAAGTCTCAACTACCTGTTCAGCTTTTTTGGACTCAAAGTCCAGTTCTGGTATTTGCACACAAATGCATATACCTACAAGATACAAACACACACACACACACACACACACCCCAACTATTTTTAAATTGTGGGTTAGGGAGATGGCATCATGATTAAAGGCATGAGGATCAGGGGCATAGGGGAAGAGGGAGGAAGGGTGGGACTGGGAGGAGATGAGGGAGAGGGCCACAGCCGGGAAACAAAGGAATAAATTGTAATAAATAATAAATTTAAAAAATTTTTTAAGCATGAGGATCTGAACTCAAATACCTGGAAGCCACATAAGAAGCAAAAATAGTTACATGCATACAGACACAAAGCCACAAACAGTCACATTCATGTGTGTAACCCCAGTGCTGTGGGGAACAAAGCAAGAGGATTGCTGTGACTTTTCTGTCACCAGCTTAGCTCCAGGTATGAGAGCTTGTCTCAAGAGGATGATGACAAAGCCAGACAGCCAAGATCCTTCTCTGGTTTCCATGTGTGCACAGGTTCACACATATTAACACACGCACTGTAAAAAAAGTTAAGCTGTCTCAAACCCTGGGGATGGCATATGGTGTACTAGTAAACCCTTGCCCAGCAACGCAAGGCCCTGAGTTGATCTCTATCATGGAAGCGTAGAGAGGATCAATATGCTGAACCAGGTGAACCCTAACATACTCATTCCAAGCCGCTCAGACCTAGATCCGTTTCTCAAGCATCCCAGAATCCGGTGCTCCTCACAGTACCCTTAGGACCCAGTATACCCTGTGCTTGTTTCACAGTGGTCCCTACTCTTAATTCACTCCCCTCTGCACCCAGACCCTGACCTCTTTTTCTTTACACTCACCTTTGCATTCAAGTTGTTTGTTTTCTGGTGGTGGTGGTGGTGGTGGTGGTGGTGGTGATGTGATGGTGGTGGTGCTTTTTGAGATGTCTCAGGTAGCCCAAACAGGCTTTCTACTTATTAGGTAGACAAGATTCACTTTGAACTTCTAATCCTCCATGTCTACCTCCCACACAGAGCTTGCAAGTTTGTTTTCTATTTTTAAAAATTATTTATTTGCTGCATGTATATGTACATGCATGTGCACAAGACCAAGAAGTAAAAAGACAGGTGTGGAAGTCAGTTCTTCACCACATGAGATCAACTCAGATGTGGTCTGACAGCAAGTGCCACCTCCCTCTCCAATCTGGCCAGTCCTCAAGTTTCTTCTACACTATTTTCAAGGGCCTAGCAAAAAGACAGGTGGTGCCTCACCCTTTCTTACAAGATTCCATTCTATCCTCAAAGTTCGATTCTCAAGAGTTTAAAGCTGCTGATTAATTTTCTAATTCCACCTAGTGTTACCCCATCATTTCTAACTTCTCTCTGTCCCCACCGCAGTCCTGATTCCCTAACTCACTAGGTCCCTTGAAAGCTTTCCCTCCTCTCAGCAGTAACACTTCCTGAAACCAAGTTATGAAATCAAGGAGAAGCTGGTCATGGTGGCTAGAGGCTGGGACATGATGAGTTTGAAGCCAAAAACCTAAACTACATAATCAAAATCCTATTTCAACAATACCAAAAAAGAGGGTGGGCATAGTGGCATAAGCCTTTTTAATCCCATCTCTTGGGAGGCAGAGACAAGCAGATCTCTGTGAGTTTGAGGCCAGCCTGGTCTACATAGTGAGTGCCAGAATAGCCAGGGTTAAACAGTAAGAACCTGTCTTGAAAAACAAAACATACATAAATAGAAAAATAGATAAAGACAGACAGTACAGAGAAAAAAAAGAAAAAATTTAAACTGTAGATAATCTGGCCTTATTTTCCAAAACGAAAACTAACAGAATTTGAGCCCACTAAAATTCAAATCCATACTAACCTGGGAGCTCAGCTCAGCAGCCAAGCACACATGAGTTAGCTCATTTGTGTGTGTACTGACTGACAGGATATGCAACCCTGAAACAAAAATATTAATAAAACACGGAGCACTAGGAGGGCAAAACCCCTTGGAATCCAGGTGTGGTGGTACACATGGGAATCCCAGCACCTTGCAGAAGCTGACTCTATCCAAACCCAAAAAGCAAAACCCTTCCAAATCTCAATCGTGCATTCATGGAATGGCAGGAAGTGTTTCCAAGCCAAAGTTTAACATCACAGGGCGAAGGTGTTATGAGACCAAGTAAGAAGACACACACATGTATTTTACTTTTACTCCCTTCTCTAATTTTTTAATTTTCTGCTAAAGCAAAGCACAATGACACTGCCTTTCATCCCAGCACTGAGGAAGCAGAGGTAGCAGCTCTCTGTAAGTTCGAGGCCAGCCTGGTCTACACAGTACACTCCTAATGTCATTCCAGTACGACAAAGTCATTTTTTTCATCCGGCTACAGCTGTTGCTCCTGTGGCCTCTGTATGAGAGCCTAGTCCTCATCCCCATTATCTAAACCTCGAAGCCAAGTTTGTAAACTGGGTCAGCACTATTCCATCCCAAAGGAAATCACTCAAGACTCTCAATTTAAACAGGTACCAGTGCAAAACAATTTCAGGACGACCTGAAATGCTGAAAGGGAATTACCGTGCCATGCACATCACCCCTAAAATTAAGTACTATTCTAGGTCCTGGCAAATACATGGTGAAAAGGACAAGTGATACATCTGCCTCTGTAGCACTTAGATTCTAGCAAAAAACACTAACAACCTAAAAGTCGGGAAACAGTGGGCTCAAAAACACACAAAGAAGCTACTAGTTAATAAAGGTCACACAAACTGACAAGTTTCAAAAGCACTTAAAATAGACTGGACTATCTCTGATTTCAGCTGAGGCTACAGGAGAGTAAAATGCTCCTGACTGGCAGCAAGCCAAAGAACTGCAAGTCATTTGAGAATTCCGAAGTCGCATGGGACCCTACGGCATTTCATCCTCGGCAATCTCAGCTGCGCTTCGCACTGCTGAAGCAATCCGCCTGGCTAATGACCAGGAAATCCTTTCTTACTGTATCGTATTAAATACCATCCCTACAGAAAAACAAGCCTCATCACAAGAGTTTATCCTAGAACTCGCTTTCCCGCACACCTCAGAATGAGCTAACTCTACCATGACCCCGAGGAACCTTATTACTGACCACAGCAACCTGCTGTTATTCTCTCAAACCATGCCACAACCAATTTCAGTCTAAAGCATGACGTCACAGGCATTTCAGTCTCTGGCTAAATCTAGCAGAAAGTCCTGACCTAGAGGTTTCTTATATGAGCAAGCTATCTCTCTTTGGCTCCATGTTAACATCCTTGGAAGACCAATAAGCAGCCACAGAAACATGTCACTGTACACCAGACACACAAAGATGTCATTCATTGGTCCACATGAGCCCTGCCCTATGCTTGGAATAGAAAAACACACCTCCAAGTATATCCTCAAAACCCCAAAACCAGAATTCAAGGTCACTGGCCCCTTCACTTCAGAGAAAAGGAAAACAGAAGCTCCAAAGTACTTGACTATTCCAATGTAATACTTCTATTAAACTGGAAAAACCTGGAGACAGACAAGGGAATCAGAAGTTCAAGGTCAACTTCAGCAACACAGAGTTTAGGGCCAGTCTGCCCTACAGGAGACCCTGTCTCAAAATTGGATGAGTAAGAGCAAACACAAACCCTGCCAAATTCAAACCCAGAACTTGTGAATATTATCAAGTTCAATCTTGTATTTTAAGGTTAACAAAATATTTCAAAGTCTAATATCAGAAGGGTAAAGGTCTTTTTTACGATTGCTTTTATTATTTTATGTGTGCTGTGCATGTTTGTGCATGAGAGCACGTAGCGTTTGTGCACAAGAGCACGCAGTGCCTGTGGAGGTCACAAGAGAGCATCAGATCTCCTGGAACTGTGGCTACACAGTGGTGAGGCCCCAGTTGGGCGCTGGGAATGCATCCAGGCTCCAAACAAGAGCAGTCAGTGCAGTCAATACTGAGGCACAGCTCAGGCCCCAAAAGGACAGGGGTCTTCTAGGATAAAATGGGTGCTCAGTGAAGGGGTGGTGAGGCACATACGCTCATACGATCATGTAGAAGAAACTCTGAATCTCTAATAATTACAGTTTTCTTGGTACTTCTTCCTTAGCTCCCCACAACTTGGGAAGAGGCAGACATAAAAGCAAAAGCCAGCTGGTGGGTTAATCCTTACTCATGGTTCTAACTTGCTCAAATGTTAAATCCTTCCAGGAAGCTCTAACTCCTCTGTCCTCAGACCAAGATTCAGGGCAGAGTGGTCACTGAATCTTACCGCAACTGTATCCTGTCTATTTGGCTGTTGGGACCAATCTCTCTGAGGATGAAGGTTATCTCAATCCTAGCCCTAGCATCACTCTGGTACAAAGTAGGTGATATGTAAATGAGTAAATTCATAAGATTAAACTGGAGCCCTCAGAAACAGGCAAAATATAGTCATTCTCTCTATCACATGTACAATACCATTGTCAATTTAAAGAGCCACTCTCAAGATTTACCAGAAATCTCAATATACGAAAGCAACCAGAGGTGGCTGAAACTCAAACCACCGCTCTGTAACCACTTAGGCCACCTAAGGCAGCTAACTAGGCACCTGGGTGCTCGCCCTCTCTATCCCCATTCTACATGGCTCCCTTTTTCCTACCTAGGAGGATTTGCCTTCAAAACTTTGTTTGGTTTGGCGTGGTTTGAGACAGGGTCTTACTGTGCAGCCCTGGCAGTTGGGTCTCCAACTCAGAGACCTGCCTGCCTCTGCCTCACAGCATTCAAGACTTGACACTTTCTTGATGGAATGAATGGCTTAGGAGCAAAGAGATGCTGGCCACCACAGCAACATCAGAATCCCAGCTGCTAGCTATAATGGTGTCCAGCTGGAGGCCTGACTTACTCCTGAACAAGCAGAAACATGAGCTAGATCCATAGAGGGTCTCTATGCGGTTAGGCTCAGTGAGGGGAAGGCAGCTCTGTCTCTAGCAGTATGTGGCTGTGAACTAATTAACACCCCGAAACCATGGTTATGTTCTAGATCACATCATTCTCTCAAACACAGCAGAGCACTGGTTCTGCTCCCAGCCGCACGTGCGGGCTGTACACCAGGCAGACTGAGACCAGTACCCAGCAGAGTGAGACAGTACCGCGGGCTTAGCCTCAGTCTGTTCATTAACACAGGTGACCTTGGAAATGCAACCATCGTCCCTGCATATCAGTTCCCTTGACAGTAAAACAGACAACACCTACCTTATTAGAGGTCTGGAAAAATTAAATGGAACCCTGCATGTATGACTTCCAGAGCAGTAGATACTCAACAATGGATATTATTATCCAAATCTAGTTATCAGAGAGGGGAAAAAAACGGAACATTACGGGCTTCACCCCAGTAATACCAGCTTAAAGTCAATGGAAGAAAAAAAAGAAAAAGAAAAAAAACAGAAACATTGCAAAGACAGAAAGAAAACTTATGACAGAGGAGCCAGAGACACAAGCCCTCTTCTGGTTAACACAGGTCTCTATGTGTTCTGTTCCTGGAAAGAACCTATTCTGTCTCATTTTCTTTATTGGCCACCCTAAATAAGTAAGACAACTCCCCAGAAGTATCAGCAGCTGAGATAAAGAAAAAAAAGAAAAAAACACCCAAAGGGGACCCCCCCCAACACAAACACAGAGACTACTGTGTTCCTAACATCTGGCAAAAAAAAAAAAAAAAAAAAACCACCTCTGTTCTGCTTAAATGGGCACCTAACTCAAGTTCATTTATCCAGAATTTTCTGAAAGGCGGGCATGCAACCTCAATCTAAAGACCTGGGATTTTAATGGGGGACCCAGTAAGGCCCTGAAAAACTTCAGCAGGACAGTTGCTGATCAAAACGTCAGTTATTTGGTTAGCCAGAAAAAGCCACTGTCAAGATCCTCAACAGAGCTGTCTCAACTTCAATGGAGAAGCTGAGCTGAGCACATCTCAAGACAAATATTCCCAAATTCACCAAGTACAAGCTTCCAGGTGGTTTCTGTTATGGAAACTCTCAGCATATTCTCTGTTTCATGTTAGGGTTTTTCTCCTTCCGGGCTCACTATCCCAGAGCCAGGAGCCATCCATTGACTCTTTGCTGTCAATGTGGCCATTTCTCCTTCAACAGCCTCAACAGTCCTGCAGTGCAAAACTGATGACTCCTTAGAAACAGCTTCACATTGATGTTCAAATCCCTCGTTTTCAACACTTCATTTCAACTGACTCTTGAACACAAAGCACAAATGAAGGACACCTGAACAAGCAACACCTTCCAATACATTTTCTAATATACTGTTGAGCTAATTAACCTACAGCATTGCACCACATATCTTTGAGGCAGTGGAGATAAGCAGCGGAAAGAGCCAACTCCAGCTCTGTACCCCAGCCCCAGGACTTCAATGGCCCCAATTTACTGCACAATGGCGCTTGCATCAAACCCAAGTTCCCACATTCCTTCCAATTTAAAAGCGGAATTGCTCTACTTCAATCCATTTCTGACCTCTTCCATTACCACTGATGTGTTTGGAAAAGCCTGTAGCCTATGCTTCCTTTACTATCTAGACAAATGCTTAAGTTTTAGCAACGTAATCTTGCCGGGTGTAAAGGAGGAATTGTGGAATACATCAAGTGTAAAATGTCCGCTGCCATGACATGGGGCAAATACAACTCAAAGCAACATGGTTGGATCCAACATTGCCAAGATGGGTTTAAAATTCTCTCCTCTGAAAAGAGCACCTTAAACACACTCATCTTTACCAACTGTGTCTCCTGTTTTAAAAAACAGATAAAATCTAACTGGAAGCACTAGCCGCTACTTCCAAGTTGTAAGCAGCTTTGAGCTTTTCCGGTCCTTCGACTGAGCAGTGAAGAGAAAAAGCACCCTGGGCTACTCAGCAGCAACTTCACCAGGCACTGTCACATACAACACTGTGACCCCTTTCTTGCTATCCTGTATGTCCAAGAACACATACCATGTGCTTCCTCCGGTTCCACTCCCTAACAGCTTAAAGAGACACGTAATGAGTAACTCACTTGGTCCCAAGACAGAAACCTACAAGCACAGACCATCAAGAAAAACAACCCTAAAATTAGAAAGGAATTTGAACTAAGTATGAAGTGAAGCTAGGTAGACTGAAGCGACCCAATTCTACTCTGAAGCAGGCTGAACAGCCAAACCTCCTTCACAGGCCAGCAGCTACACATGTGGGTCAAAAGCAGCTGGGTTTTCCATGAACACCGAACATGGTCAGCAGGGATCGAGTCACCGAACAAAACCGCACAGGGTCAAAACATTACGAAATCAGCCCACGTATCACAGTGAAAGGTGTGGACTAACAATACTTAAAGAACACAGGACACCTGACAGAAAACAAACAACAACCTGAGGTGACCCAGGAAGGGAAGTGTTTTTCCCTTCTCAAAGTAATCAATACAGACACAAATCAAACTAGACAGAAATGATCTGCAGCCCTCACCCCCGGAACTCACTAGCTAGACACCACTACTGACTCCTAAAAGCCAAATACAGGGTGAAACAAAAGCAAAAACCACACAGCGTAGTGGATATGCAATAATCATTTGACTTTTTCACAAATACAAGGGATGTGGGGAGGAGGGGCGAATGATGAAATGTTATTCTCAGATAGGTACCAACACCTTGCTTGCCAGGTGGTCGTGTGGTGCACACCTTCTAAATCCCAGCATTCAGGGAGCCAGAGGCAGGCAAATCTCTGAGTGTGAGGCCAACCTGGTCTACAGTACAAGTTTCAAGACAGGCAGAAACCCTGTCTCAAAACCCCAAAACAAAACAAAACAACAACAACAAAAACCACACCTTGCTGACGTTCCATGGGAGCCATGAATTCGACGTTTTAGTCTGACTAAAACACCTGGTCACTAAAATTTTTCAATCAAAGCGCCCCAACTCTTCTCTATCATTAGACACATTCAAAACTAAGACGACTGGGGGGGGGTGTCCTCATACCCTACAGACATTACTAACGACCTTTAAAAAAAAAATGTATGCATACAGTCTTGGAAGACTTCTGGGGGTGCTGGGTAATGTGAGTTAACTTCCTCTTCCTTTAAAAAGGTCAAAGACAGGGAAGAGTCCAGTGTAACATTTCCTCCTTAGCTGGTTCCACCACAAACCACAACTCTAATTGATTTAAGAAAAAAAACAAAATAAAAACAAAAAAACATTAAGCCAGGGAGAGTGCTTTTGGTACACTTGCACTATAGACTGACGACCCAACTTACCTCGGGAACGAGCTGATTCGTTTCGAACAGGAAATTTACCAATAAAGTTCACTATGTATTCTAAATAATAATTAGGGAGGCCACCAAGCCCGGCTGAAGGCAGGGCCTGCCAACAGTCGGAAAAGCCTTGCCTGCAGGGCTGGTCCCGGGCACCAACAAATTCTGCCCAATAAAGGGGAGGGGGCAGCAGGGGCAGGGTTCCCCCGGATCCACAAGAGCTGCAGAGGCATGGCCCACTGGAGCTAGTGTTCACGATACCGCAGAGGGTCCCGGGGTTCCCAGCAATGCTGTCACCGGTGCACCCCGAAAGCTCGGGCCAAGCCCCGAGCAGAGCGGCTGCCCGTCCCTTCTTCCCTTGCTGGGCTGTGACGGCCAAGCAAGGAGGCTCCCACCAAGGGTCGCTCTGGACCGCTGGAAGGTGAAAAGGATACTGTTGGGGCGCCGGGGTCTGGAGGGCCCTGATGTTCGGGTGAGGAGGGGCCGCCGCTGCCGCTGCCGCTGCCGCCGCTGCTGCCGCCGCCGCCGCCGCTGCCGCTGCCGCCGCCGCCGCCGGGTGAGGAGGCGGTACCGCCGCCGCCGCCGCCGCCGCTCCGGTGCCGGGTCCGGTTCCTGCTGCAGCCGCTGAGCCTGATTTCAGAGCCGGTTTCTGCGGTAAACTCATGGCAAAGCGAAGCCACCAACCCCCCCAGAGCGGGACCGGGCGCGCCGGGGTGCAGGGGCCGGGGGCAGCGGAGGGGCGGGATGGGGGCAGACCCGGGGAGGCGGCGGGAGCGGGGGGCCGGGGGGAGGCTGGGAGGAGGAGGAGGAGGGGGCCGGGACCGGTCACACACGCCCTCCGCCGCCGCCGCCTCCGCCGCCGCCGCCGCCGGCAGCAGCAGCCGCCCCGCGGGCCAGCACCACCGGCTGCCGGTCTCCGTGACAACGCGACCCCGGGGAGGGGGGGGCCGGACCCGGCGGGGGCAGGAGGCGGAGAGACCGGACCTTTCACGGCAATATCCTCATGGGCCGGCGGCGGGGGGTCTCTGTCCCCCTCCCCGGGGGAAGCGGCGCCCTTCTCGGTAGCGGGGCTCGGGCGATGCGGACGGATTTTCTTCACTCAACGAGCAGAGCATCCAACATGGCGCTGCGGCCGCCTCCAGCAGTCCGGCAGGACGGCCGCTCGGAGCTTTTCGGCCCTTTTCGGAAAGGCTCGGCAAGCCGAGGTTGGAAAGCTCCTTCGGCTCTTTCCGGAGACTGCGAGCGGCCGGGCTTCTTCGGGAGCGCTCGGGGGCGTCTTCGGACGCTGTTCGGGAGAGCCGCTGGAGCTCACTTTCTTTCTCGGGAAAGATCGCTGATGCCGGGCCGCTGAAGCTCTCCGCGACACGGAGCCGGGTGGAGGGAGAGACCAAAGGAGAGGTGTGTAGGGAGGGAGCCCTCCCCTGCGGCCCAGCCTCGAAGAACAATAGTAACGGCACCCGAGGCCGCGGTCCGCTGAGACCTGCCAGCTGAGAGGCAGCGGAGCGAGAAACTGAGTCGCTGTGGAGGGAACCGCGAAGCCAGAGCACAAACAGACTGATAGGAACCCGCCCGCCTAGGGACTTATTAACAGAACAGATGCCACTCGCCGGCCCTTGACGTCGCAAGTCACGGGCATTATGTCGACACGTCGTCCTCAGATGCCCAAAGTGCGAAATGGAATTAGGAGCCCCATTTGCAGAGGAAGCCTAGAGAAGAGAAGTGACTGCCCCAAGGTCACCCAGTTGGGAAAGGGCGGAGCGAATTCAGAATCTGGATTCCACCTTCTCTGCGATAAACCTCCTCGCCTTCTCGGATGCAAAATGACCTGCTTTACCAGAAACTTTGACCCAGGGCTCCGCAGGGTGGATGTCTTCCCAAGGCCTTCCCCAAGACTGGAGGAGCTTTGGCTACACCCTGTGGTGGGGTTCCCCATCGCCCCTTGCTTCGACGACACTTGTTGATAACCACCTCCATTCACGCTTTGCACACCACACCTGCACCCCTCAATAGGAGCGTTGTCCCCAGCACACAATAATAATGAACTGAAAGGGAGTCACAGGCATCTCCGAACTGTGCGGATGTACAGGGCCGCATTAGCTCAGAAAACAACTGAAATTTCTGAGGCTCAAAAGTGACCAGAGACTTTGCCGAGGTCACGTGGCCAACGTGGACAGATCAGTGTCCTGGATCTCTGACATGAGCACCCAAATTCAGTCTTCAGAATTCACTCAAGGAAAGTCTGGCGTGATGACGTGTGCACCTACATAGGTGTGTGTGTGTGTGTGTGTGTGTGTGTGTGTGTGTGTAATCCCAGCACTGAGGAGGTGGTGACCAGCAGGTCCCTGAGGCTCATCTGTCTGATGAATTCCAGGCCAGTGAGAGACCCTGTCTCAAAAATAAAAATGTGAACAGCACCTGAGGAACAACACCGGAGGCTGTCCCCTGGCCTCCACACACAGGAAAACACACAAGTTTAGTATTCTGACTACATTGCAGGGGATTGAAGTGTGTATGGGGTTTGTTTGCTTGTTTGTTTTTTCGAGAGAAGATCTTAAGTAGCTCAGGCTAGCCTCAACTCCCTACTTGCCCGAGGATAACCTTGAACTTCTGATCCTTTTCAAGAACCTTCAAGTCCTGGGATGACCAGCTCACCACCACGCCCTGCTTGGGGAGTTGTTTTGTTTTGTCTTGTTTTCGTTGTTGTTTGTTTGCTTGCTTGCTTGTTCAGCCCCAGATGCCCCCTGTAGGATAAAGTGATTCTAGATGGCAGGCCCACCACCACCTCCAGCTGCCTGGGCCTCCAAGGTTCCCATTGTTGACAGGAAAGCCTGCTCCCATCTCCTCCACTTCCTACTGCAACCACTCTTACTGTGCTGTACTCCACCATATGAATTTGCCACACCAGGTTACTTAAATGTCGATTTTCCACTCCTCTTCAGACTTGACTAACTCCAGAGAAAAATCCAAGGGGTCCTTCCATTCCCCAGATTCTCATTTCAAGTTCTGAGATCTTGGGCCTTTTTCTTCCCCCTTCAAGACAGGGTTTCTCTATGTAGCCTTGACTGTCCTAGACTTGCTTTCTAGACCAGGCTGGCCTCTAACTCAAAGAGATCTGCCTGCCTCAGCCTCCTGAGTGCTGGGATTACAGGCCTGTGCCACTGAGCCTGGGAATCTCAGGCTTCTTTATCCCAATCAAAACCTGTTCCCAGCAAAAAGATTTGACTCCTTAGTTTTACACTAGGCTGATAACAGATTGATAATTGCCTAATTGTTATTCTTTTCTGAGCCAGCTTCCCTTTTATCTTAATAATAGCTACAAGCATTATGCAATTAGGATGTGCCTGGTCTTTGCTAAGCATTTTGTGAGAATTATCACTCTCAAACAGGATAGATCCTGGGCAAAATAATGTTAAATTCTAGATAAGATTCTGACCTCAGGCAATCAAGCAGGGGAAGCTCAGAGAGAAAAGTTGCAGAGATAGGGCTCTCTCCTTTCATCCCAAAGCGTGACCCTCGGGGCTAGGGCTGTAGTTCAGTGGTAGAACAACTGTCCCTGGATCATCATGTCTTACAAAGCTAAGCCTGCAGCCATGGTGGAGTGCTTGTGGAACACTTGTATTGTGTGTACAGTCTGACCCTTCACAACACCCCCACAATCCTACAGAGCAGCAAGTACTATGTGTAGACATTTTTCATAGGTTAACTCATTCCCCTGACAACACTAAAAGGCACATTACACCTCATTCGTCACCGAAATTGACACTCAAGGACTTGAAAAGGTAATTTGTATGACTTCTAAGTAAAAGTGCTAGCCGACACCTCGCCTTCAGCATAGCAACCCTCTCATCACAGACAGACACTGGCAAGACAATCTGATTTGGGGGCTGAAGAGAGGGCTCATGGGTTATGAACACAGGCTGCTCTCCCAGATTATCCAGGTTCAGTTCCCAGTCCACACATCAGCTCATGCCCCTTTGTAATTCCAGTTCCAGAGCATGTGATACCTCTCTCCTGGCCTCGATGGGTACCAGGCACATACATGCACAGACACATACCTGGTAAAAGCATCTATACACACAAAAATATTTAAAAATCTGATTTCTTCACCTTGTCCACTAAGAACTTCCTGTTATGGCCATCAAAATAGCTTAATAGGTGAATGCTCCTGCTGTCAGGCCTGGTGATGTAAGACTCCCCAGACCCACGTGTGGAATGAAGTTGATAGAAAACAGAAGCCTGGTTTATGAAGGATCTTGGACTTAGGCAAAATCTTGAAGGCATTTGAGGGTGGGGAAGGATTCATGGAAGGCTCTTATTTTCATGAAAGTGTGTGTGTATGGGGGGGCTACCTGTGCATGAGTGCTGGTGCCCACGGAGATCAGAAGATACCAAATCCCCTGCTGCTAGGGTTAACAGGATTTTGTGAAGCCACCTGGCATTACTGCAGGGAATAGAACTCAGGTCTTCTGCAGGAGCTGTACACACTCCCAACCACTGAGCCATCTCTCCAGCCCCTAGAGAAAGTTCTTAATCTCCTAGGTTTTCCTCCACTGTGGAACAGACTCCACCTCCTGGAGTGTGGGGATAAACACACACCACTTACCCAGAGATCCCTTGGTACACAATAATTTTTTGCTGCACTTTACCCATTATGATTCATTTATGCGGAGACATTTCATTGTCCTTTAAAAATCCCTCTGATGTGGCTAGCACTCAAATGGGCTATGAAATTTGAATGACTTGATAATTGTGAATTGCCAGAGGATTTTATGTTACCCCACAGGAATCTCGACCAACACAAGCCCAGGCTCAGCCTCACCACATAGGGAGAAAGCAGAACCAGATATTGTAAAACGGGCAGAGCTCATGCCCAAGAGGAGTGTTGTTGCTTTGGATGGCCATCTGCTATTCCCAGAGCCCACTGCAACCTGTGGCAAAAATGTGCATTCCCTAGGAGCTGAAAGGAACATTCCTGTATATTCTCAGTTCAGGGCAATGCTGTTTGAATGGTTGTGAATTAGCACTGGGTTCAGAAGACTCCTCCTCCTCTTCCTCCTCCTCCTCCTTCTTCTTCTTCTCTTCTTCCTCCTCCTCTTCTTATTCTTCCCCCTCCTCTTCTTCTTTTTTGAGACAGGCTCTTGCTGTATTGCCCAGGCTGCCTCTAAGTCTAACTCCTGTACCCTGGCAATCCTTCTGCCTCAACCTTGCAAGTAAATGAGACTGTAGGCACACCATCACATCCAACCCATAGATTGTAGAAGCTGTCATTCTTTCCTTCTTCCTCTTTCCTGCTCGCTTCCTGATTGTTGGGTTGACCTGCTCCCCTCCCCAATGTTGGGGTGAACCCAGGACTTCATACATACTAGGCGAACTACCACTGATCTAATTTTCCCCTCTGATTCCCTTTTGGTTTCTTGAAACAGAGTTTAACTCTGTAGGCCAGGCTGACCTCTAACTCAAGATCATCCTCCTGCCCCAGCATGCGCTAGGATTACTGGCCTCAGCAAATATGCATGGTTCTTGTTTCTTAATGTATTTTTTGTTTGTTTGTTTGTTTGTTTGTTTGGGTTTTGCTTTTGTCTTTGTTTTATTCTGTTTTGTTTTTTGAGGTGGTATTACTATATAGCTGAGACTGGCCACAAATTGGTAATTCTTATGCCTCAGCTCCCAAATGTTGGAATTACAAGTATATAGATAGATGCCAGGATGTCTGGCCTAATTTCTTTCTTTCCTTTTTGGTGTGTGTGTGTGTTCGCGCACGCGAAAGCTGCCATGCCCCTGTGGAGGCCAGAGGTCATCATCAGGCATCTTCTACTGCTCCACTTATGTCTTGAGATGGGGTCTCCCACTGAACTTGAAGCCTTCTATTTCAGAAAGGCCGGCAGGGTAACAAGCCCCCAGCTCTGCCCGTCTCTACTCCTGCCCTGCCCCCAGCACTGCAGTCACAGAATCACACCTCTGTACTGGCCTGTTAAATGAGTGCCAAGGAGTAAGGTCTGTATGCTTGTACAGCCCTTGAGCTTCACCTACTAACCGTCTCCACAGCTCCTTCTTTCCTTCCTTTCTCACTACTTAGCTCAGGCTGGCCTCAGACTCTCGGTCCTCCCGCCCCAGCCTCCAGAAAGCTGCGCTCACAGCTGTGCACCTCTATTCCTGGCTCCAATCTAACTTTTGTTTTGTTTTTCAAGACAGGATTTCTCTTGTATCCTTTGCTGTCTTGCACTCGGGCTGGTCTTGAACTCACATCAATCTACCTGCCAGGCTGGAGAGATGGCTCAGAGGTTAAAAGCACTGGTTACTCTTCCAGAGGTCCTCAGTTCAATTCCCAGCAACCACATGGTGGCTCACAACCATCTATAATGAGATCTTGTGCCCTATCTGGCCTGCAGTTATACATGCAAATAGAACATATATATAATAAATAAATCTTTAAAAAAAATTTTTTTGAGGCAGGATCTTACTAGGGTGCTCTGGAATTCGCCATGTAGACCAGGCTGACCTCAAACTCTGGCCTCAAATTCTTAGAGATCCACCTGCCTCAGCCTCCCTAGCACTACAAATAAAGAGGTTCACCACTGCACCCAGCCTTAGCCTGATATTTTTATTTTTATTTTTATTTATTTATTTAACTTTTTTATTTATTTGTTTTGGTTTTTCAAGACAGAGTTAGTGTAATAGATCCCTGGCTGTCCTGGACTCCTTTTGTAGACCAGATGGGCCTTGAACTCACAGAGATCCACCTGCCTCTGCCTCCTTACTGCTGAGATTAAAGGCTTGTACCACCACGCTCAGCTTTAATTTTGTTTTATTTTGTTTTGTCTTTGAGACAGGGTTTCTTTGTGTAGCCCTGGCAGTCCTGGAACTTGGTCTGTAGACCAGGCTGGCCTCAAACTCATAGAGATCCACCTGCCTCTGCCTCCCGAGTGCTGGGAGTCATATTTAATTTTTAAAAATTTCCTACTGGGGATGGAGAAATGGCTCAGAATCTGAGGGTATAGCTGCTCTTCCAGAGAGCCCATGTTTGAGTCCCAGCACCCACATGGCAGCTCACAACCATCTGTAGCTCCAGTTCCAAAGGGTCTAAAACCCTACCTTGGCCCCTGTGAGCACCAACTTAGAAGTGGTGCAAAGACATATATGCAGACCAAACACCCATACACATAAAATAAATAAAATAAAGATTAAAATTTGTTTTATGTAAACATTTATGTCTGGATGGATGGATGACCATCACATGCACGCCAGAACCTGTGGAGGTCGGCAGAGAGCTTTGAACCCTCTAGAACTAGCGCTATAGACAGTTATGAGCCACCATGTGCGAGCTGGGAACTGACCGCATATCCTCTGCAAGAGCAGTAGATGCTCCTAACAGCTAAGCCATCTCTCCAGCCCACTGACCCATTGTGACTTCTTGTTTGTTTTTTTGTTTGAGGCAGGTTTCACTGTGTAGCCCTGACTGTTCTAGAACTCACTTTGTAATGTGCACCACCACTACGTGTTGTGATTGTTATTTTTCTTTCTTTCTTTTTTGGGGGGAAGGGGTGAGGGGGTAAAGACAGGGTTTCTCTATGTAGTCTTGATTGTCTTGGAACTCACTCTGTGGACCAGGCTGGCCTCAAATTCACAAAGATCCACATGTCTCTGCCTCCCAAGTACTGGGATTAAAAGCATGCGCCACCATCCTCGTCTCTGTTGTGTTTTGTTATTTGTTTTTGTTTTTTGTTTTGTTCTGAGACAGGGTTTCTCTCTGTAGCCTTCGCTATCCTGGATTCACTGTGTAGACCAGGCTGGCTTCAAAGTCGCAGAGACCCTCCTGCCCCTACCTCTCCCCAAGTGCTGGAATCACAGGTGTCTGACCCTGTACCCGGCATAATTTCTTACTTAAAGCCTGCGAGGCTTGGTTCATGGAGTCCAGATGATATAATCTTTACAAAACAAAGCCCTTCCAAAAGTACAGTGACAAGCTGAAACTATGTGGTCCTTTTGTTTGGTTGTTTGTTTTCTAACTGGAGGGGCTGGCTTTTTGGCATAAAACCAGCCATATTAATGCCAAGAAACGCCATCTCCGTTAGCCACAGAGGTTATGTGGTTACGTTATGAGGTTCATTTCACCAACCTTTGCCAAGAGCATGCTCAGAGTGAGCCTTGATGGCCCAAGGGCTAAACCCAATTAAAGTGTAGAGATGGGAGGCCCAGAAGAAAGACAAACCATTAGCACTTGGGAGGCAGGGGTGGGAGGACCAGGGAGTTCAGGGTGGTCCTCAGCTAGTCATTGCATTCCAGGGAATGTATCCCTGTCTCATAAATGGAAAAGGGACAAAGGCTAGGTAGGAGGATATACTCTTGTAATTCCAGCCCTTGGGAAGTGGAAGCAAGGAATTCGGGCATTCAAAGTCCTCCTCAGCTATGTAGCAAACTGAGGTTAGCCTAGGCAAGAGGCTCCTGTCCCCAAAACCAGACTGTTAGAGGGGTGGTCCAGAACATTAGAGCACTTGCTGTGCCTGTGAGAGATGGTGGTGGTGAGAGACGGGAGGTCCGAGTGTAGGTAGAAGCTGGGTGTGGCCGCCCTGCTGTAACCCTACTGCTTGGGAGTGGAGACCAGGGGTCCCTGGGGCAGGCTGCCCGGAGAAACCAGCCCTGTGAGACTGCCTGCCTCGGCAAATTAGCTCATGATTGAAGACGGTACCTGATGTGGCCCTACGGCTTAGAGACAAACGCATGCACACGCACGCACACATACACACTCCACATACACACATACACACTCACACACACGCACACATGTGCACATGCACGAATGCATGTATGCACGGACCACATTGGGTCAGGGCCGGGGGGACAAAGAGATTTCGACTGAGATTTGATGGTCTTCCAGGAGGGCCGAAAGTCTGAGGCCAGAGTGAACTGCAGGGGAGAGGGGGAGATGTAAATGTGCCTTCTAAAGTTGGCACGGATGAAATGCGACATGTTACAGACACAGCTTGCCACAAGACCATCAACCATTCCTCGGGCACAGCAAAAACCTCCCTCAGCTCCTTCTTCATTCCCTGCTGAAGCTGCCAAGTTGCCTCTGCCCCCTGAATGGAACGCTGGGATCACAGGTATGTGCTTCAAGGCACCCTGCTACAGAGTTCATGGTTGAAAGTGACAGACCAGCCCCGCCTTCTTCCTCCTTGCACTTAACGCGTTCAGGTGGCAGTGGCTGCCCCTGGGGCCCTCGTGACCTATGGCCTTGCAGGTCCCAGGCTCCCTCCCTTGCGCCACCTGCACTCTACCCCAGTGAAAGGTCTGTTGACCACTGTGTTGGGTGCTTTCTCTAAGTGACTCTAAGTCAGTCTCTGGAATCTAGAAACCACATCCTTGTCCCTGGGTGGTCCAGCCCTCCCCTGGCTCTCGAAGAACCTGAGGCCATTTAAATATCCTGCCCAGCTGGCTGCCTTAGGAACACCCTGGATTTGGAGCCCTGTCTAGTGACTACAGGAGGAAACTGCATTTCCAGATGCCCACAGCTGGTGCCAGGCCCCCGTGAGCCGATGGCTGGCTGTGGGAGCAGGCCTGGTGTGCTGGCACTTCCTGACACCTGGAAAGAGGCCTGGGGGATTGCAGGGCTCTGTCTTTGGCCACCAGCAGGAGAAGGAAAACAGAAGTTACAGTTAGGATTAATTCTGCACATAGATGTCTCCCAAATTCAGCAATTCGCCTCCTCTCTCTCTCTCTCTCTCTCTCTCTCTTTCTCCCTCCACCCTCACTGCATGCTCCTCCTCCACTGGAATGGTGCTCAGTGTGTGTGCAGCCTAGCTGGTACTGAAGAGAGTCCAAGCTCCTCTGCTGAACGCTTGGAGCCCTGTCGCATCTGGCTCTTGCCACCCGGCTCCTTCATTCTTATGCCTCCCCACCCACACTCTGACACCCACTTTCCCCCCAAGGCTTTGCATCCATTCTCTCCTCCCACCTGTACAATTTCCCATTCCTGAAGTACCTACAAGCTCCCATTTATCCTTCAAAACCCAGCTCAGAGACAGGCATTGAGGCGCACACCTGTCATCCTAGCACTGGGAGGTAAGGCAGGTTTGCCAAGAGCCTCAGACCAGTTTGGGCCCCATGACAGCCAGGACTGAATAGCAAGAACCTTTCCAGGAAGAAAAAAATGGAACTGGAACAAATGAATAACTCGGGTATCATCTTATGGGAAAGATTTGCCTCAGTTTCTCTTCTCCTTTTTTAGCCAGGTGCAATTATTGCCTCCCTTCTGCTTCTCCTGTGCTAGGATGTGTGTGTGTGTGTGTGTGTGTGTGAGAGAGAGAGAGAGAGAGAGAGAGAGAGAGATTCTATTACACTGTATTAATAAGAGGCTTACACAACTTGGAGCATGGCACATAATAAGTACTCAATAAATAATTCATGTGTGTGTGTATGCATATACACATATATTCTAGTTAGAGCTAAAGACCATATATATAGGGCCTTAATCCCCCTATGTAGGTGAGAATCACCTTAAACGTGTGGGCCTGCCTCTTCCTTCCAAGAGCAGGGATTGACAGGCATGTATGACAGGCATGCTCGGTTTATGCCGCGATGGGGACCTCAGGCAAGCACTTTACTAAGCCTCCTCCCAGCCCGTGAGTTGCTTTCTGTTTACCGGCCTTAAATTTGCTGTGGAACCCAGCTGGACCTCGAATCCCTGATCCTCCTGACTCTATCTCTAAGCTGCTAGAATTCCAGGCCTGCACCAGCACACCTGGTTTCACAACTTCCTTTGAACATAAAGAGAACCCTCTTTCATGTCAACATGGCCAGCTTCCAAGTGTTTCTCCCAAGGACAGGGACTGTGACCTTCACTTTTGTCATGAAATGTCCAAAACCTGACTTGCTGGGACATGGAGAGGGGCTCCAGATACTAGAGGGATAGAATCGATTCAGTCATTTTATGTAACCCTACTCTGGCCAGTTTGGAGGATACCCTCCACTATTCGGGGAGGTGGGAGTCCTCTTCCATCATGGTGTGTCTGGAGTCCTTTCCTGTTGAGGAACCTAAGGCGCTGTTCTTGGCACATGACCACTGACTGTAGGGTTAGGGCCCAGGGCTGACCTACTTCTGCAGCATAGGAAGTGGGTTTTGGAAAACAGTGGATCCTGGCACTGAGCCCGGTTCTGAGACCTTAGTTAAACTTTTTCTCTGGGCCTTGAATTCTCTCAGAAGAAGCCTGTGGTAGTTTTAGAGTTCCAGCAAAGCTATGGGAAGAAAGATCTGGCAAGATCAGGGGACACCCAGGACATTGTCAATAGATGAAGCGCCCCTGCCTTCCAGACGTGGCTTCATTACCCCGTTAGTCCCAGCACTCGGGAGGCAGAGGCAGAGGCAGAGGCAGAGGCAGAGGCATCTCTGTGAGTTCCAGGCCAGCTTGCTCTACATCACGAGTTCCAGGGACTGCCAGAGCCACACAGAGAAACTGTGGATCAAAAGGGAAAGCGGATCTCCTTCCCCCCTCATTTCATCCCTGCCTCATCTCTGGCCCATGTAAGCCTCTGTGGAGGGGCAATCCCACACGGACAGACTAAAGGGCCGTGGCACCCAACCTCCTGGCCGGAAGGACACTGTGGTGGAGAAGTGCAGTTTCTGAAGCCAAGTTGACCTCAGCTCATAAACTCGGTGACTGGCCCATCTGTCTTTTTATCTCTAACAGAATCATTAATCTCGCCAGACTTGATAATGAGCTGGTGGAGAGTGCCCAGTGGCGAGCATGACTCACTCATGGGTAGAAGGCGTGCTTAGCATGCACAAGGCCCCAGATTGCAAAATCAGTAAGAGTGTAAGTCCTCACACCCGCAAAGCGAGCCAGCTCTCCTCCTGTTCAACAAGCTCTCACATAGACTGAGGCTGAGCATCCTGCCAGCTGCCCAGGACAGGGTATATCAGAAAAACCCGATAAAGAAAGAAAGAAATAGCCTGGTCTGTGGTGTTCAGTTGCAACAACAGGAAACAGAGAAGGACAGTGTGCAAAGCCAGGGCCCTGGACCTAGGTTCAAATCTCAGCTTCGTCCCTTCCTACCTAGCTGGCTCCTCTTCTCTGTATCCCTGGTTCCCAGTGAGAATGACAACACATGTCACAGAGCTCACTTGGGGACCACTCATCCACAGGCCACAGGCTTCACTCTGGGGCCAGGCCTCCTGCCAGTGCTCAGGCAACAGCAATTACCCTCCTTGCCCTCTGGCTGGCATCCGGCCCCTTCCCCAAGCTGGCCCCACACGCCACATTAAAGTGACCAGGGTGGCTATTGTTTCTGCGAATGCAGCAACCCTTGGCTGTTTCCTGTCTTTTCAGTCACAGCTCCTTTCAGCCCTTGGCACTTCAAGGAGGAAAAGCCCAAGTGTTGTGGCACCGGGTTGGTAAACGTAGTCCCGGAGGATCTTGTCACCCCACCACTGAGCTTGCCACTCAGCCCCACAGCTCTATTCGCCCATGTCCGACAAGGTCAGTGGGGAAAATACACAGTAGCGATCAAAAGGGCTGTCAAAGGCCCTCAGGGGCAACTCTCCTGGCAGGCTCTCACGACACACAAAAGTGCATGCAGGGGGTGCTCCATAAAAGCTCCCCCACTCACATGCCCAGAGACACCAAAAGCTGGTTCCCATGACAACACACTGAAAATGTTATATATAAATGTGTGCGTGTGTGCTCCTGTGTGTGTACACAGACACCCAGAGATGCACAGAAATAAACTCTTGGCATAATTTCCCACTATTCCAAACATGAAATAACCTGCAAGGATTGACTGCAGGAGGGAAGGACAAAGGAGGCTTAGGAATGAACAGGCCACCAACTAAATGCCTCTCCATGACTGACACCCGCTTTGCTGTGCATCTGGCTTGTTTCCTGCACCTGGAATAAAGTGAAAAATCGTTGTTGAAAGAATGGTGAAAGAAGAAGAAAGCCGGGGTGTTGGTGTGTTGGCTGTTGGTGCACACCTTTAATCCCAGCACTGGGGAGGCAGAGACAGGCAGATCTCTGTGGGTTCGAGGCCAAAGGCTACAGAGAAACCCTGTCTCAATAAACAAACAAAAGACAGGACATGAAAAGCTGGGTGTAGGTGGATCTGATAGAGATACATTGTTTAAACATATGAAATTGTCAAAGAACAAATAAAAGAAATCCTACTTTTTTAAACATTTATTTATTTATATAGCATTCTGCCTGCATATATGCTTACATGCCAGAGCAGGGCACCAGATCCCCTTATAGATGGCTGTGAGCCACCCTGTGGTTGCTAGGAATTGAACTCAGGACCTTTGGAAGAATAACCAGTGTTCTTAACCTCTGGACCATCTCTCCAGTCCAAAGAGATCCTATTTTTAAAATAAGGTCTAGGAGTGGTGGCTGGCACATGCCTTTAATCCCAGCATTTGGGAGGAAAGGCAGGTGAATCTCTGAATTCAAGGCCAGCCTGGTCTACAGAGCAAGTTCCAGATCAGCCAGGGCTACTCAGAGAGACCCTGTTTACTAAACAACAACAACAAAAAACCAGTCTGTGATGGCTAGTTTTATGTCAACTTGACACAAGCTGGAATTATCTGAAAAGAAAGAACTGCAACTGAGAAAATGCCTCCATAGGATCTGGCTGCAGGGTACTTTCTAGATAATGATTGATGGGCAGAGCCCGGGTGCTGCCATCCCTGGGCTGGTGGTCCTGGGTTCTATAAGGAAGCAGGCTGAGCAAGACCTCAGGAGCACTCCCCCATGGCCTCTGCATCAGCTCCGCCTCCAGGTTCCTGCCCTGTTTGAGTTGCCCTGACTTCCTCTGTTGGTGAACAGTGATGGAGAACCGTAAGCCAAGGAGACTCTTCCCTCTCCAAGTTGCTTTGCTCAGGGTGTCACATCAGAGTAATAGTAGCCCCAACTAAGACACAGACAAAGGAGCAAATATATAAAAACAAGGTGGTATAATATATTTTTAAATGGAAATATATTAATATGTTAATATAAACATTTAATACATTATGTTTTATGTTTGCATATCTTATATATGCAAATAAGATATATATAAAAACAAGTAAGCCTACTACTCAGTAGGTGGAATCAGGAGACTCAGAAATCCGAGACTGTCCTTAGTTGTATACTGAGTTTAAGGTCAGCCTGGGATAGATGAGACCCTGTGTCAAAAGAACAAGATAATAAGGAAAAAGCGAGGTACCATGGTACCTGTCCTACCAGCTGAGTGCTTGAAAGGTAGGGGCAGAAGGTCGCCACAAATCTAAGGACAGCCTGGGCTACACAGTGAGTTCCAGGATAGCCTGGGCTACACAGTGAGAACCTGTCTTTAAACAAAAACAAAAATAAAAGCAAACAGACAAAACCCAGGAGCCTGAGGAAGGAGGGAGCACCGTGCTGCTGCTGAGGAGGACTTGGGTGTTGCAGCACCTCACAGCCCCTCACAACGGTGTGTAGCTCTAATCCCCCTGCTGATGTCTGTCTCCTGCGTGCACATATGTGTACTCAGGCACACACATATACACAGAAAATGCATAAAGAAACATTTAAGACACACACAGACAACAACAGCAGCCAAGCCTGACGAACTGAGTTCAACCTCCAGAATCCATACAGTGAAGGAGAGAACTGAAACCCCAACTGACCTCCACATACCAGGGTACAGACACATACAGAATATATAAATATGTGTGTGCGTGTGTGTAATATTATATATTTAATACATGTATGAAATATATATGCATGTATTCCATATCTGTATTTCATGTGTGTGTGAAAAGAAGAAGAAGCCAGGCAGTGGTGGAGCACACCTTTAATCCCAGCACTTGGAAGGCAGAGGCAGGGGGATCTCTGAGTTCAAGGCCTGCCTGGTCTACAGATCAAGCTCTGGGACAGCCAGGGCTACACAGAGAAACCCTGGAGGGGAGAAGAACAGGAAGATGGGGAGTGGGGAGAACTGGGTCTTCCTCAGCTTGAGGGTATCCCCTCGTGGGAATCCATCCTGGCCTGTATGAGATCTTATCTCTCTTACGTCAGAAGGGGACAGGGGACCTTCCTGAAGATTCCACGAGACTTGCCAGCAGATCCCCAGTCTCAGAACCTCACTCAGTTCACGATGAGGGTTAGATAAGAGTTAAAACACTGACCAGTGTAGTGGGCCAGTGCAAGCCTGGTATCGCACCATAGCTCTGGTTGTTCTGGAACTAGAATGCGGCCCAACCTGGCCTCAGTGTCCTAACAGAGGGCTGGAGAGGTGGCTCAGGCAGCAGCACCGGCAGCTCTTCCAGAGCTCCTGCATTCAAGTCCTAGTAACCACATGGTGGCTCACAAGCACCTCGTGCCCTTGCCTGGCCTGCAGGTGTACGTGCCAAACATCGGCTACATAATAAATAAATAAATAAATCTTAAAGAAAAAAAAAAAAGAGTTCCTAACAGAAATCACAGGTGTGAGTCACAACACTGATTTTTTTTTTCCTACACAGGGTTTCTCTGTGTAGCCCTGGCTGTCCTGGAACTCTCTCTGTAGACCAGGCTGGCCTTGAACTCATAGAGATCCGCCGGCCTCTGCCTCCAGATTGCTGGGACAAAAGGCCTTCGCCACCACACCCAGCTTCACCTCCCTAATTTTTGTCTATAGCCAGTAGCCCGCAGCAATGATCTCATTTAAAACTGCAGCCATGTGACAGACACCCCTGAGTTCCTATTTAACAGGGAGGGGAACCCCCCCGCAAGCCCCCCCCCCCCCCATGTCCTCGATGGCTTTCGATGCTGTAATAAAACACTGGCCAAAACCAAGTTGCCGAGGAAAGGGTTTAGCTTACATTTCCAGGTAACAGCTCTTCATTGAGGAAAGTCAGAAACCTGGGGGTGGGGGTGGGGGGGCTCTCTAGGCCCACCTGCCTGCAGCTCAGGATGGAAGCTGTCAGCTGGTGCTCCGGCCCGTGCATGCACATGGCCTCACCCTCTGACTGAAACTGCAAGCAGGCCCCCAGCACAGGCTTTCCTTCATAAGCCTTGTCTTGGCCGTGCTGTCTCATCACAGCCGTAGAACAGTGACTAAGACGCCTGGCTGGCTCCCCTTCTTTCTCCTACAGCCCAGCCCCACCTGCCGAGGGGTGGGCACCCACAGTGAGCTGGGCTCCCCAGCATCGATTAGCAATTAAAAAAAAAAAAAAAGCCCGCTCCTCCCCTCCCCACGAGGCCACAGGCCGATTTGATGGAGGCAATTGCTCGAGGTTTCGCCCTTCCCAGGTGACTCTAATGTCAACCAGGTTACAGTTAGCTACATGTTCCAGGGGTTGGAGTGATGATTAAACCCAGGTCTGAGTCGTGGTTTCCGCCTTGACCAGCCCGGGTCTAAAATGAGGGCGATGCGGGGCCTGGGCCTGGAATGTAGCCTCTGTTCTCGGCATTACTAAGGGTTCAGCGATGGAAAGTCAACCTGCCCGAGACAGGAAGTTGGGGGGGGGGGGAGGGTTAGTCCCTGCCTTCTAATGGGGTGGGTCCTGTCAGCAGCTCGGTATTCACACCTGAGGAGCTCAGGGCTCTTTGCCTCCCCGGGATGTGCCTCGGGGCCGCGTTCTTTGTGTTTTGGCGCCACCTGGTGGTCTTAACACTGCTACGAGAAACGGCCTGCTTGAGCCAGCGCGTGCCCTTCTTAGAACCAGGGATTTGCCTGGTGCTTGGAAAAGACATGGAAATGCTGGACAGGGCCCAGGCCCAGGCTCCCCACTCCCCTGGGTGTGGCGTGCACCCCACTTTCTGTGCTTCTAGACTACTATCCGCACTTCCATTCCAGGCCCCTCCCACTCAGTCTTCACATAGCTCCAGGGAACAGCTTTGGAAAACCTTTCAAAGCGAGGTCAGGTGTGGTTGCGCACCTTTCGGCTCAGTGCTCAGGAGGCAGAGGCAGGTGGGGCTCTGGGGCTTGGGGCCAGCCTGGTCTACATAACTAGTTCTAGGACAGCCAGGGTTATAGGAGACCCTGCCTCAAAACAACCCCCTAATTAACGCCTCCTGAAAGGCCTATAGCACCACACTTGGGCTTTGTTTCATTTGTTTGTTTTTAGGATTATTTTAATTTGTGGGTATGTGTGAGTGCCTGTGTATGTGTGTGTGTGTGCGTGTGCAAAATATGTACCTTCTCTCCCTGACAGGGGGTTCATTGCTTGATCAAATTGCACATCCTCCCTTAGTTGGGACCACTGTCTCAGGTGTGACATACTTATCTCTGTCTTAGGTCATCACATGACAATGCTCACCTGGAAGGTCAGAGGTCACATTTCAGCTTGAGGTCCGGAGCTCCATCCCTGGCACCAAACAAACTCCGTGTGGTGGTGCAAACCTGGAATCTCCACTCTTGGGAGGTAGAGGCTGGAGGATTAGAAGTTTAAGGTCATCCTCAGCTGTACCACAAGTTCAAGGCAAACCTGGGCTACATGAAAATCTGTCTTAAGGAAACAGAACAGAACAAAAATTGAAACAGTCTTGGGTGCTGCAGTGCATTTTCTCATCACTGTTTATCACTGTAACAGAATTCTGTTTAAGGCAACAATGTATCAATTGGCATGCTGGTGCAGGCCTCCAGTCCCAGCACTTGGGAGGCAGAGGCAGGTGGATCTCTGTGAGTTCGAGGCCAGCCTGGTCTACAAAGCTAGTCCAGGCCAGCCAAGGCGACACAGAGAAACCCTGTCTCAAAAAACAAAAATACTGACGTCTGCAGGCCAGGGCCTGGGGATACAGGGGAAACTGACAGATGTTAGGTCTATGTTCCTTGGTATGTTCCTTGGCAGAGGGGTGGGAAGCAGCCAGTGCCACCTCTATCCCATGTGTGTGTTGGTCCATGATGCCACCAGGAGCCAGGAGAGAGGCCTGGAGCACTCTTCCTCGACAGCCCGGGAAAGAACCAACCCTGTCAACACCTTGATCTCGGCCTTTGGGCCTTGAGAACTATGAGATAATGCATTTCTGTCCTATCAGAGTTTGTGGTATCTGCTATAGCACTCTAGCAAGCTGACACACCCTAGTCTGTGTGGACTAGGAGGCGAGGAAGGGCTTCCTAGAGAAACTGACGTTTTGCTTCGAGGGGACTTGAAAGATGGGTAGGAGTTTATGAGGCAGAGAAGCCAAGGGAGAGCACTGTGGACAGAGAATGATAAAAAAAAAAAAAAAAAAAAAAAGGGTTGACTCTTTCCTTCCTTTCTTTTTTTTGAGATCGGGTTTCTCTGTGTAACCTTGGCTGCCCTGGACTCCCCTTGTAGACCAGGCTGGCCTCGAACTCACAGAGATCCACCTGCCTCTGCCTCCCTGAGTGCTGGGATTACAGGTGTGCATCACCAAGCCTGGCTTGTTGGCTCTTTCTTGACCCTCTTCAAAAGTCCCTATCCTATCCAAATGTCTGAGACGGAAAGTCCTATGCTTTAAGACAATGGAGACGGGCTTTTTGCAGTGGGTATGTGTGTGTACATGTGTCACTGTACATGTGTGTATGTGTTCATGGGTGAATATGCATGTAGGTGTGTGCACGGGGGTGTGCGGGTGTGGTAAAGTTCTCACTAGCAGGGGATACTCACACAAGCACCTCCCAGGAGTGGTCAGGTGGGCAGAGGTATTCATCAGGGTCTTAGACTTCTGAAAGGGTGGGCAGCTTTGTGCTGAACAGGGTCCCTCCCGTGGTCCCACAGACACGTCACCCAAGGACGGACACGCAAGACACACGGCTCTTGGTATGAGTACTTTATTTTAATTAACATAGTGCCACACGGGAACCACAGTAGCACAAAACGTAAGAATACAAAAAATAGATTCCCCAGCTCCAAACCCCATGTCCTTGTACCCGCAGGGAAACGCCGAGCTTGCGAGGAGGGGTCTTTCTGAGGGCATCTGCCCTTCTTACTTCTGCTGTTCTCAAATTTCTGAAGGGGTGCGGGTGTGGGCCGGGAGGGGGGGTGTTGGCTGCTTTCACATCCATCTGTTCCCGCCCAGCCTGGGCCTTCCTGCCTCCCCTCCCCGCACACCCTGAGCAACGAGTACACTGTGGAACCCCAGCTCAGGACCCTGCTTCTAGACGCTGGGGTCGGGTTCCTTCCAGCAGGGCCGCTCCTCGGGGAGGCAGGGGGTTAGGCCGGGCGCAGGATGCAGACCCAGAAGGCCCACCTGCGTGTGGCAGGCCACGGCTGGCTCCAGCACCTTCTTGCCTTAGGTGTTACCTTTCCCTGAAGAGTTAGGAGACTCCAAGTGTGCTCACAGGGACCAGAAACCCTGTCAGGGGCCCTGGCCCAGGGCTAAGGCTAGCCCTATGCCGCAGGGCTGAGAGTACGCTGTTTTCTGGCCAAGGAGGATTCTGGCTTCTAGGGTGTGTGCGTGTGTGTACGTGTGCAATGTGGGGGTAAAGGCTGAGTGTGTGTGTGTGTGCGCACACGCGCATTCGTGCAATGTGGGGGTGTGGCCTGCCGGGGGCTGTAGTGTGTGTGTCTTTATGTGTGCAATGTGTGTGCCAAGGGTTGTGGTGGCCACTACTGGGCTCCTCGCACAAGGTCACAAGGCTTACCGCCCTACAGTGGTGAGCAGGGGCCAAAGATAGGAACCCATACATCCCACAGGTCTACGGTTGGGTGATGCTTTGGGTGGATGACATTCCTGTAGCCCAGAGGGGCTGGGAACTTTCCATTCCATCCTCCTCTGGCTCACAGCACCCCACCCCAACAAAGGGGGGATCCCTCCACCTACAAGGAGTGGTTTCATGCGACATGACTGCCACAGGTGGCAGGAAGCCTGCTCGAGGACAGCAGCTCCCCGACACTGGACATCGGCATGGCTGCCCTGTAGGCAGGTTGGGGCGGGAACCCTGGGGGTTCTGGGAGTGTGGGTATGGTGTTGGCTTCTAGTCAGGACACTTGGGGGCTCCACCGAGAAAGCCAAGGGCCGCCTCCTCAGTGGAGTTCAGGGGCCGCAGCCTCGGGTAAGGCACTAGAGAAAGAGTCCTGGGAACCAGGCCGGGGCAACTACACGCTACAGAGCTTGAAGGGAGGACTGGGCTGTTTTCTCTTTATTCTTTCCCTTGGTGCAGAGGGTCAAGGAGGCAGTCCACTTCGGGATGTCAGAATTGCTACAGAGAGGCAACAGATCCCAACGCCAGAAGAGTTGGGGCCAAAAAAGGACATCTTTGGACAACAGTGTGCATCTGATAGGGGGGTGGGGTCTCAGCCCCGAGGGGTTCCTATGGTCTGGACCAGAGTGCTCAGGTGCCCCCACGTTACACACAAGGCCCTACTCTGGCTTCGTGCTGCCACAGGTATCAACTTGTTGGGGTTCCCATGGCTGGACTCCAGAGACAGGACAGGGAAGCTGAAAAGGTCTGTGCCCATACCTAGGCCCCTCAGTTGGCTCCTCCCTCTGCCTGGCCCTCATATCTCCTGTCTGTGCAGGTGACTGCAGAAGCAATCACTCCAACCGTGAGCTAAAGCAGTGCTCAATATGGGGCCTGCTCAGCAGCCTGGGGTCCCCTGGGTAAATCAGTGGGGCTTCCTTTGTCCACAGGTTATTTAGAAAAACATAATAAATATACTAATCTTTCCTTAAAAAAAAAAAAAGTGTTTTAGATGCATTTTTTTTCCCTGAAGATTTCCAGTGTATTCCATAATGCTTAAAAAATAGTCTTCCCCAAAAAAATATATCTTTAAAGCATTTGACACAGTGGTATTGTGGTATATCTGGCATCTGGCATTGGATGTGGGCAAGGGGCTGTGTCCCGTTGCCATTGTCAGCGTGAGGCTCAGGGCTGGCAAGCCACCAGCTCGATACCCAAACGCCTGCTAGCATCACACAGGGGTGTCTGGAATGCCAGGCCTTCACAGAGGGTCAGATCTTGGGTTCGAGTGACGAACCTCCATCATAGGCTTGGACAGGATGGCTGCAGATCCTCCAAGGTGGGGAAGGGGCCCTAGGCGGCGGAGGGGCTGGGTGGTGGCCTGGAGGCTGGAAGGAGGCTGACAGCCAGCCCCGCTGGGAGCTGGTCTCGGGCCCCTTCCCTTCTTCCGTCGGCTTGCGCTCTGGGCTTCAGCCCTTACCAGACTTCGCATTTGTGATGTGGGTTCATGGGGGAACCAAGCGGGCAGTGGAAGTGTTCTGAGAACTCCCTGAAGTTGGAGAGGGAGCCGATGACCCGGAAGCGGGAGGGGCTGTGTGGGTCAGTGATGAGGCCTTCGTGGGAGCTCTCCGGTGTTCGGACTGAGCACCAGACCTGGGCAGGGGAGAATGAAGGGGAGTCAAGTCACTGTGGGAGCCAGAAGCTGCCTGATTGGCCTCACCATGACAGCAGCAGGTCCCAGGGAGCCAGGAGGCCAGGGCACACACATGCCCGCAGCTGGCATCCTCCCTGGCAGGTGTTTCTGCCCTGAGCCCCTCCAGATAGAGCCTCCCACACCTGGCTTCATTTGCACACCTGAGTTTGCCAAATACTCAGACTTCACAGATTTGATCCAGAACTCTCCTTTGCTGGGCTGGACACTCTGCTTAACTGTCTCGTGACTGTGGGCACCAAAAGGAGGCTAGTGGCTGGGCACACACTCAGGGACAGTCCCAGTCTATCATATGTTTAAGAAACATCTGGAGGGCTAGGGAGATGGCTTAGAGGTTAAGAACACTGGCTGTTCTTCCAAAGGTCCTGAGTTCAATTCCTAGCAATCACATGGCGGCTCATAACCATCTAAAATGAGATCTGGTGCCCTCTTCTGGTGTGCAGGCAGAATACTGTATTAATAATAATGATAATGTCTAGAACAGGGCATGATGGCACACACATTTAATCAGAGTACTAGGCAGACAGAAGATCTCTGTGAATTTGAAGCTAGCCTGGGCTACACAGTGAGATCTTGTCTCAAGAAAAAACAGAAACAAAAAAACCAAAAAACAAAGAAACTTCTAGAATCTTAGACCTAGCAGGAATCTTGGATCACCTTGCTCTCTAATTTATAAGACAAGAATTTTTTTTGTTTTTATTTTTTGAGATAGGTTCTTATATAGCCCAGGCTGGCCTCAAAATTGCTGTGTAGCTTGAACCTCTGGTCCTCCTGCTTCTTCACCCGAGGGCTGAGATTCCAGCCTTGTGCGGCCACGCCCTTTACGGCTGAGCGGCGCTGGGAATGACATGGCTGTCTCTGTGCGAGGAGGCACGCGTTTGCCAGCAGGGCCACAGCTACACCGACAAGGTACCTGCGTTACTGCTCTTTTCCCTCTTGATTTCTGATTTTATCTTACACGCGTGAGTGTTTTACACACCACATGCGTGCAGTGTCCTTGGAGGCCGGAAGAGGGTGTCTGCCCCCCTGAAACTAGAGGTATGGATGGTTGAGAGCCACCACGAAGGTGCTGGGAACCAAACCAGGTTCTCTGCAGGAGCAGGCTCTTGAGCCCTGGGCCATCTCTCCAGTCTCCTTCACTACACTTTTGGTCTCCTTCCTAGCATCTCACCTCAGTCTAGGGCAGCGCTTTTCAACCTTCCTAATGTTGCAAGCCTTTAATTCAGTTCGTGGTGGCCACCCCGCAAGCAGAAAATTTCTGTTGTTATTTCATAACTGCAATTTTCCCTCTGTTACAAGTCGTAAATACCTGAATTTTCTGATGGTCTTAGGTGATCCCTGTGAAAGGGTCGCACGACCCACCCCCCCCAAAGGGGTCACGACCCCCAGGCTGAGAATCGCCCTGTGTGTGTGTGGGGGGGATGTCCCAAAGATAGTCCTCTGATTTAGGAAGATGCCACCTGAGGGGAACCTGCCTTTGGCTCTGAAGCTCCTGGACATTCCCACGGGGGAACACGCCTGCCTTTCCTCCCAGTGAGCTCACCTGTGCAAATCCCAGGAAGAAGAGCTGATTGCTAGTGAGCCCCAGGGTGGGCAGCGTCTGCTCAGCCCCGTTCTTCTTTACCCAGTTCTGGTAGGCCTGGGAGGACAGACAAGCAGAGTTTAGGCAGGACACAGGTGAGGACGCACACTCTCGGAGGTTCGTGGGAAGCCCTACCTACCGGGGCAGAGATGGAGCTTGCGCATCAGCTCCCTTCTGTGCGCCTTCTGCTCCAGCCTCTTCCCAGATGCGTGTATTCAGTGGCCCCAGCCAGAGACCCAAGACTCATCTCGAACCCAACACAGCACGAACAGAATGATAGCTCCCTCCACCACCACAGTCACCAACCCAGCCTCACACTCAGCAAGATATTTTTTTGGAACCCGATTACGCAGTTCTCAAGCATGACGACGGTTACTGGCAACAACGCCATGTTGCAATGTCAAAAGGGTGGACACCCCTGGGAGGCTGTAACTCGAACGTCACGCCCTCAGAAGGCCAGCCTTGGACCCGTGACCCCCACAGTCCATCACCGGCCCCGTTCAATGCCCTTCACACAATCAATAGCCGACAGGCTCTTGCCCGCCCCTGTTCATGTTCTCTGCAGAAGCAGTCACGGGCTGGGCACGGGTGGCTCCCACCTGCCAGCCTCACGCTGCCCAGCCCTCAACACAGCACACGTGGGCAGAAGGCTCTGAGTATGTGCCTTCTGGCAGACGGGGTTAGGCCAACTACAAAATACTTCTGAATTCAGCTCCCGCATCTGCAAAATGGAGATGCGAAGCCAAAACCAAGGCTTGAACTTGCTGGCGACCCCAAGCCTGCTCGCTGCAGCGCAGTCCCGATAAACAGTGCTTCCTGTGTTCTGTGCTTACAGTCCTGGCTAGGAAGAAGCCCTGTGCTGCCCTCTGCTGGATACCCACCTCTTCCCAGCCAGTTTTCTCTCTCACCTAGTGGCTCTCTGGGTCAAGAGTGACCCGTTTTTACTGCCCAAAAGTCCACCGGTCAGGTGTTAGGGGTTCACAGCCATGCAACTCAGGTGAATTACGCCAGCCCTGGGACTCGAACCAGAACCCTCTCAGTGTCCCCACTGTGAACGAAATGTGAAATGCCCCTGCCCCCCCCCCATAGGCTCTCGAGTTTGAACACTCGGTTACCAAATGGTGGTGCACGCTGGAGAGGCTGTGAAATCTTTAGGAGGTGGCGTCTCCCTGAAGGAGTGGGCCATGGTGGGGAGGGGCGGCTCTGGGGTTCACAGCCCACTTCCTAGTTGCTCCCTAAACCCTGACTACAGAGGCAGCTGTCCCGCTGGCACGCGTTCCCCCCATGACTCAGGGCACTCCCCACTGCACACCAGAGCACATTCCCTCTTCCTTAAGTGGTCAGCTACTTTGTCACAGTGAGGAAAACCAAAAAACCAATACAGTCCCTCTCCCACCCCGGCCCCTACTTCTGGAAAGAACGGCCAGGCCGTGCAGGCCTCGGTCCTTCCCTGGGTCTCGGGACAGGCAGGTTTCTGTCCGGAAGCCTTCTGCGGGCTGAGCCCCCTGCTCTCTCGGTCAGCCTCGGTCGGGGCCAGCAAACCGAGGCGCGGGGGGCTCCCGTCATAACCCCGTCCTCTGAGGCGCGTGGGCAGGCGGGGCCGCGGGGGGCATACCCGGTAGGCCGCCTTGAGCCCCCCGTTGTCGGCGATGTTCTCCCCAAGGGTGTGCCGGCCGTTCACGGGCTCCCCGTTCACGCTGTAGTTGCTGTACTGCAGCACCATGCATTCCGTCTGCTGCTTGAACGCCTCCACCGACGAGTTCTTCCACCAGGGCCGCAGGTTCCCGTCCTTGTCGTACTCCCGGCCTGGAGGGAGGACAGTGGTCACGCGGTGGGACCCGCTGATGGCCCTCCGCCGCCCTCCGGGCCACGTGGACGGGAGCCATCAACCTATGACGGAGGCCTGGCCGGTCCTACCGGAGACCACGTAGGAAAGCAGTCCAGGCCACGGAAGGGAAGTTCAAGGGCGCGGAGGCTGGGGGCTGGCTTTCATACTGGCTAAGGGTCCCCGGCCTCAAGGAACAGAATCCTCGCCGGGGCAGGCAGTGCCCGGACCGCAGGTAGGCCTAGCCTTTCCTCCTGGGCTATGGGGTCCCTGAGGCAGGAGTCTGGCTGTTAGCTAACGGTGCGGGCTTGACTGCCATTTCTCTGACGATGGATGCTCAGACTAGAGAAGTTTCCAGAATGGTAGAGGACTGTCCGCTCCCTGACGGATACTACTGCCTCTAAGCAAGCTGTCCCTGAGCAGGGCCTTCACAGCCACCTGGGGCCTTCCATGCACACTACGGACATTCATGCTATAGAGGTGTGACCGTGTGACCGGACTGGGTGAAGCTCAGACCATCAGAAGGCAGCAGAGCCAAGCTCTGAACACTGATCCCTCTGTACAGAGCCCCTTCGAAGCAAAGGGGGGGGGGTGCTGGCAGGAAGCAGGCAGGGACCCCACGAAACCCGTACCTTGATCATCGAAAGCGTGAGTCAGCTCGTGGCCCACAACGACACCAATGCCACCAAAGTTCAAGGCGCTGGAGGAGGAAACGCACAGGGGAGGGTGAAGGCGGCTATGAGACCCCGAGACAGAGTAGAGACCTGCAGGGCATTTTGGGAATGTCTCTCCCCCATTCCCCCCGGCCCCCGGGACTGCAGGAGGCAGGGCAGGGTTAGCCACAGTCAACCACGTCCTCTGGGGGCCACGCATGCGTCTAGGACACTCAGCAGAACTGGGTCTTAATACTCAAGAGTGGAGTATTGGGGCCAGGTCGGCCTCTGCCGAAGTGTCACATGGTTAGCACCCAGCCTGAGTGTCAAATCCAGGACGGTGGCTTTCAGGCCTGTCTGCCTGAGGCCCAGGCCGAATGTCTGCCCTCCAGCTGTTTTCCATCTTAAACAGAGGGATCCTGCCTCTGCAACACGCTCCACTAAGCAGGGCATCCGGAGCCAACAGAGCAGCCAGGGGGACACAGAAGCTGTTTTTCCTATAACCCATCTCCCAGTTCCAGGCTTTCTGGGCCCTCCGGGTACCAGTGGCTCAAGGAGACTGGCTGGCTCAGCGGTTGGCTATGGGCCCGGGCCAGGCCAGACTGGGCATGGCTAAGGCTGGGGAATGGTTAAGGGCAGAGCATCAGGCGAGACCTACTTGGGCGAGGAGCGGGTGTAGAACGGCGCCTGCAGGATTCCAGCTGGAAACACAATCTCGTTCTTGGTGGGCGAGTAGTAAGCATTCACCATGGGTGGGGTCATACTCCACCTGCAAGCCACAAGCACGCGTGAGAACGATGGCAAACCAGGTGGAAGGGGGCGGGGCGGGGGGGCTTAGAGCCTTAAGAATGTGGGGTCTGAGCCAGGCGTGGTGCAATTTGGGAGGCAGAGGCAGGCGGATCTCTGTGAGTTCAAGGCCAGCCTGGTCTACAAAGTAAGTCCAGGACAGGCAAGGCTACACAGAGAAACCCTGTCTCAGAAAAAAAAAAAAAAAAAGAAAGAAAGAAACTAATACAAACAAACAAGCAGCTCTAGGTTAAATTCCCAATACTACATAAAGCAGGATGACAGTGCATGCCTGTAATCCCTGTATTCAAGAGACAGAAGAGAAGGGCCAAGAGTTCAAGGTCACGCTCTACTGCTACATCACATATTTGAGCCCAAAGCTCAACATGCATCTATCAGCAGTTCTCACAGCGTCTTCAAGGCTGCCAAAGGTTTGCCCCCACTGGCACTCTACCAAAAAACCAGGTCAACATGGGCTGGAGAGATGGCTCAGAGGTTAAAAGCGATGACTGCTCTTCCAGAGGTCCTGAGTTCAATTCCCTGCAACCACATGGTGGCTCACAACCATCTATAATGATATTTGGTGCCCTCTGGCAGATAGAACATTGTATGCATAATAAATAAATCTTAAAAAACAAAAACATAAACAAAAACAGGTCAACGGAGCTGAAATGCAGGTGGCACATGCCAGAAATCCCAGCACTGAGGGTGCAGACGATCAGGAATTCAGAGTCATCCTCAGCTGCATAGTGAGTTCAAGGCCAACCTGGATGACATAAAATCCTGTTTCAGAAATCAAATAAAAAGGGGGGAGACTGGGGAGATGGCTCAGCGGTGTTGCTATGCAGTGCGAAGGCTGGAGTCCAGCTCCTCAGCATCCTAGTAAATGTGGGTGAGCATGGTGGCTGGCCTATAGTCCCAGCACCTGGGAGGCAGAGATGGAAGCCTTGCTCCAAACCCAGGTCAACAGGCCACCCCTACTCTCTGAATGTCCTTGCAAGGCAGGATAACTGCTGAACCCATGAAGCCTGGACCCCTGGGGGACCCAGCTTTGTGGGAACACCCACAAAGCATATCAGCAGTCTGTTTCCACCTTCAGAGCACCTGATAAATCACAGGCTTTTGGACACAGATGCTGAACTTTTCTCGTGAATGAGCAGAATGAGTTTGTAATCTCTGGGGAAACAAGTGATGTCATCTGCTGCCCATGACAAAAATGTGAGGTTTCAAAATAAGTTTTTTTTTGGCTGGTGCTGAGATGGCTTACTGGGTAAGAGCTCTGGCTGCTCTTCCAGAGGTCCTGAGTTCATTCTAGCTGCCATAGGGTAGGTAGCTCACAAGCGCCTGTAAATCTAGTTCCAGGGAATTTAATGCCCTCTTCTGGCCATCACAGGTACTGCATGCATGTAGCGCACAGACAAACATACATAAAATAAGTAAAATCTATTTCTTTCTTTTTCTAAAAATGGTTTGTCTGTGTGGCCCTGGCTGTCTTGGAACTAGATCAAGCTGTCCAGGATCTCACAGAGATCTGCTTGCTTCTGCCTCCCGAGTGCTGGGATTAAAGACATGCACCACCATACCTGGCTTTGGAGCACATTTTTAATTCCAGCACTTAGGAGGCAGAGGCAGGTGGATTTCTGTGAGTTTGAAGCCAGCCTGGTCTACACAGTGAATTCCAGGACAGCCAGGACTAGAGACCCTATTTCCTCAAACCAAAACAAACAAACAAAAACCCCAAGACTGAAAAAAACAAAAACCTTCCTCCATCCTAGCCTGTGTCTGTGTGAGGCTGGCTTTTCTGTGTAAACTTCGAAACAACATGTTATAGCAGATGAATGTAGAGGCAGACACGAGATTCCAGCTGCCTTCTGTTAAGCCAGAAATAAAGAAAACGGAGGAGGCTAGGATAAAGCTCAGTGGAACAGAAAGGCTCTGATTCCACCCTCAGAATGTGTCCTGAAAAATTACAATACTTCTGTTTTGTACACACACACACACACACGAAAATCTACCTGTAAAATATTTGTATTTTAGGAGATAGAAAGATGATTCAGCAGTTAAAAGCACTTTGTGTGTGTGTGTGTTTCCGAGACAGAGCAGAGCCTCTTTGTATAGCTCTGATTGTCCTGGAACTAGCTCTGTAGACCAGGCTGGCCTTGAACTCACAGCTATCCCCCTGCCTCTGCCTCCTGAGTGCTGGGATTAAAGGTGTGTGCCACCACCACTCCGGCTGCACTTGTTACTCTTACAGAGGACCTGGCCATCTGTGACGCCAGTTCCAAGGGATCTGACCTCTGGAGGCACATACACGTGGTACACAGGCAGACAAGCAGGCAAACTCTCATACATGTAATTAAACACATCTAGACAGTTTTATTTGTGTGTGCATGTCCTTGTCTGTGTGGGTATGTACAGGTGTCCACAGAGGCCAGAGAGGCTGAGAACCATATTTTGGCCTCCTAGAAAAGCAGGGTATGTTCTTAACTGCTGATCCATCTAATCTCACCTGAACTCATTAGAGAGAGAGGGAGAGAGAGACGGTGTCTCACTATGTAGCCCTGGCTGTCCTGGAACTCTCTATGTGGACCAGGCTGGCCTTGAACTCAGAGATCTGCCTGCTTCTGCCCCCCAAGTGCTGGGATTAAAGGCGTGTACCACTATACCTGGCACATAACAATATTTCTGAGAAGACCCCAATTTTATAAACTTTTTGTAAAACCAACAGAATGTATGTTTTAGGAGTGTTTTTTTGGGGGAGAGTGTCTGGCTATTTTATTTTTGAGAAGATGTTTTGTGTCTTCACTATTTTCTGTTCCTCCTTCCTCCATCTCCTAAATTCTGAAAGTGCAGGGGTGCGTGCCACGCCTGGTTTTTATGAGGTGCCAAGGGCCAACCACACGAGGCAAGCACCCCATGACCTCAGCTACACCCACACATCTGAGGCGGGCGGTAATTTTTTAGGCACATGGAAGGTCCTAACCCCGAAGAGGTTGTAACTCACCACATAGAGTGAATCAAATAGCTGGCATTTCAGTGTTTTCCTGGGGGGGGAGGGGAGAGACTATGAATAACGGAAAATGGGAAACGGCATTTTCCACGTGAGCCCAGGGGCCCTTTCCTCTGTGAGGACCACACGGCTATCTTGCTGGGTGTAAAATTTACCACGTCACATCTGTATCCAAATAACAGCCAATTCATTCACGGGCACATAACAAAATTTAGCTGAGAGACTAAGTTTAATGTAAAAATTCGGATGGATTGGCAGCCATCTCCTTGAGCTTCAGAAGTACCGCTAAGGGCAGGAGGCTTAGAGGAAACAGGCACTGGAACCTGTTTTCCACAAGAGGGAGCCAGAGGCAAAGGGGCATTGCCATTACCTAGCTTAAGGATTGTGCAGAATGTTTTTGGAATTAAGAAAGGTGTCTGACTTTTTCTTTCTCTTTTTTTTTTTTAAATTTAATTTTATTTAATGTGCATTAGTGTGAAGGTGTCAGATCCCTTGGAATTAGGGTTATAGACAGTTGTGAGCTGCCATGTGGGTCATAGGAATTGACCCTGGGTCCTTTGGAAAAGCAGACAGCCATCTTTCCAGCCCCTTCTTCTTCTCTTTTTTTAAAGGTGTATTTATTTATGTGTATGAGTACTCTATCTGCATGTATACCTACATGCCAGAAGAGGGCATCAGATCCCAGTATAGATGGTTGCGAGCCACCAAGTGGTTGCTGGGAATTGAACTCAGGACCTCTGGAAGCGCAGTCAGTGCTCTTAACTGCCGAGCCATCTCTCCAGCCCTGGTGTCTGACTTTGCTAAAAAGATTTTGTTTGTTTGTTTCTTTGATTTTGTTTTGTGTTGAACTCGGGGCTTCACACATGCCAGACAAAAGCTCTCCCCATGAGCATAATATACCTGCTTAGTTCAAGAGTCTCTTTCTGTTTTTGTGTGGTGTATGCGTGTGTGTGCACAGGTGTGTGGAGGCCAGAGGTAACTGTTGAGTCTCTCTCTCTGCTGGAGGGGGTTCGAGACAGGGCTTCTCTCTGTAACAGCTCTGGCTATCCTGGACCTGCTCTTTTAAAGACCAGGCGGGCCTCGAAATCCCCAAGACCCACCTGTCTGTGTCTCCCGAGTGCTGTTGGTGAAGGTGTGCACTATTAGGCTCTTTGTCTCTTACTGTCCACATTGATTTTTTTGAGACAAGGTCTCTCATGGTACCTGGAGCTTGCCAATTTGGCTAGACTGGCAGGTGGGCCAAGTCCCAGGAATCCTGTCTCCTCCGCCTCCATGGAGCTGAGCACAGCACCTCACCCTTCTATAGCATGCACTTTTATTTTTAGTTAAATAAAATACTAACACACCCAAAGCTGTGTGAAGCAGCACATGCCTGTTGTTGGGCACGGGACACTGAGGCAGGAGGGCTGGAGCTCAGGGGTTCAAGGCCATCCTGGACAACACAGCGTGACCCCAATCTCAGAAATGATAGAAGATAGCATCGCGCTACAGGTTATTCTAGTTTAAGAAGCTCTGGGGTCTGTTGGAAGGGCTGGGGATTGAACCTGGATCCTTGCATGTGCCAGCAAGCATTCTACCACTGAGACAGGCCCTGGCCCAAACGTCTATGAAAAAATTCCCTAGATGCTGCTGCTGCTGCTGCTGTGGGACAGTGTGGTTCAGCAGTTACAGCTGTTGGGGCCCATCTGGAACCATCTTCAAGTCCCTACGGAAAAGCTACCGCTTTTGATCATGAGCAATTGAGGACCACATGGGGCCTGCCCCTCCCTAGGAATTCTAACCTTTCGTGACCCAAGAGCGAGCTTTCCCCCTCCCATGGCCAAGAATGAGAAACAAGCTCTGACGCTGCCGAGGGCTGGGACGGGAAGCCAGCTCTGTTCGGCTCTGGGGTACCACCCACTCTGGCAGCAGGCCAGGTGCTACGGTGACGTGGCCTCGCCAGCCCCAAACCAGGACCCACTTTGGCCTTCAGTTTCTGCATTTGACGAGCAGGAGGACCAACTCCACTCCTCAGAGGATGCCCGTGGTATCTGGCTCAGGCAAGCAAGTGAAGCCATGCTCTGCCCAGCCTGGGTCACTCTGGGTCTCCCGTTGTGCAAGGAACTGACACACCTTGGCGAGGGGGCGGGGGGGACGGGACTCACTGGTCTCTGTTGGGGGCTTTCCTGAGCTGGTCAGCTGTGACCCTCCAAGAGAAGTTGAAAAACCTCATGGCATTCTCAAAGTAGAGATCTGGAACGGCAGTGTACTGGGAAGATAAAGCAGAGGCAAGAAATTAAAGCATGGTCAGGCTGGGAACCTTCTGGAACCAGGAGAACTGAGACCCCTCCACACACACACACACACAGGCACAGCTGATTGGTCTGCAGGCCAGAGACTGGACGGAGGGCTCAGGTGTTTCCCTTTGCCTTGACCCTCCCCATCCTAATTTAAATTGGGCTGGGGTGTAGCTCAGTTGGTAGACTGCTTGCCTCTCTCAAACAAAGCCCTGAGTTCAATCCCCAGCAGTAGACATGGCAGTACATGTCTGTAATCCCAGCACCTGGGAGATCCCGGCAGGAAGATCAGACACTCAAGGTCAACCTTGGCTACCGTCAACCAAAGCTAGCATGAACCAGGCGTGGTATCGAACGCCTGTGATCCCAGCACTCAGGGAGGCAGAGGCAGGTGGATCACTGTGAGTTTGAGGATAGCCTGGTCTACAAAATGAGTCCAGGACAGCCAAGGCTACACAGAGAAACCCTGTCTCAAAAAAAAAAATTTCCAAAAGACCCTGTTTCTGAGTCAGCAAATAAAATAAAAATTAACTTAATTAAATAGCTCCCTGTGGGCAGCACAGATCCAGTGCTTGGAGCTGAATTCTATCTCAGAAGTGTCATGGTATGCACCCTCATACACCTGTTAGGGCCCAGCTGCACCCTCAAACGCCCCTCAACACCCAGGCTGGCTTCTCTGTCCCCAACAAACGCAGAGTTCTCGCTTAGATACCTTCTAGATCTTTCTGGCTACAAAAACATCTGTCAGACACTGGCTCCTAGGGAAGGAGGTGGGTCCGGGGGCAGCCCCCAGTGGCCTCCGGGGGTCTTCTACATCCTGACCCCTGGGAACACTTCAAATGATTCTCAAGGAATCAGAGCTGCAGACAGAGTCTGACAGCCCCAGAGGTGATTTTAATAGACTCAGCTTTGAAATATAATGTGAGGTGAGGCTACTGCCATGTTAAAAGTGCCCCGAATCGACAAATTTCAATCCTGAGAACTCAGAAGACCCAACCACGTGGGTCAGAACCATCCAGGTCTGCTCAAGGCAGTTCCAAGCTGCAGGGGCCTGCCGATTACTCCTCATGTCAGGGATGTCTGCCTCCTCTTTCCATTAGCATCTCTAGGTCAAAGCTAAAGACCCAGGCATTCTCTGAGGAAGGAAGAGCGGAATGTGGGGGAGCAGCAGTGGGGGAGGGGCTCAGTTCAGTCACTGAGATGCTTAAGGGTCATTAAGTCTCACTGTGCCTTTGAGGATCTGCTTTCTTTCTTTCTTTCTTTCTTTCTTTCTTTCTTTTCATTTCTTCCAAGTTTTTTTGTTTGTTTGTTTTGTTTTGCTTTGTTTTTGAGACAGGGTTTCTCTGTGTACCCTTGGCTGCTTGGCTGCGCTGGAACTCACTCCGTAGACCAGGCTGGCCTAGAACTCACAGAAATCTACCTGTCTCTGCCTCTGGAGTGCTGGGCTTAAAGGTGTGGGCCACTACCTCCCAGCCAAAGTAATAATTTTTAAAATGTGTGTGTGTGTGTGTGTGTGTGTGTGTGTGTGTGTGTACATGCACGTGTGTGCAAGTGTACATTTCGGGGGGGGGCATGGAGGCCAGAAAAAAACGTCATATCTCCTTGAGCTGGAGTTGCAGGTTATAAACTGCCAATGTGGGTGTTGAGAATCTGACGCAGGCCCTCTCTCTGCAAGAGTGCTATGTGCTCTTAGCCACCCTTAATCTTCTGATTTGTTTGTCTGAGACAGGGTCTGTGGTGTAGTCCAGGCGGATCTTGAACTTGCCAGGTAGCCAAAGACGGCCTTGAGCCCCCTGTTCCTCCTGCCCCAGCTTTCGGAATGCTGGGACTGGACATGTCTGGTTAGCTCTCTCCTCTTTTCTCTGTCTCACAGTACTGGGGCTGGAACCTACGGCCTCACACACTCTAGGCGCGTGCTCTCCCACTGAGGCACCCTGCCCTAGCCATGCACCCATTATTTCCCACTCACTCCCTGGAGCTGGCCTCTCCTAGTGGGCCACACAGCTCTGATAATAAGCACTGAGCAATGGCTGATGGTGGCTCTGGGGAGACAGGGACCCCCACTGACCCAGGACACAAAGGATCAGGGGACGCTTTCCTCATGCCCACATCCCCAAACCCCACCCCACATCACTTTGGTACAGGCTGATAACCACGCTATCTCTGGCATCTAAATGAGACCCACCCTGACATTTTCTCCCGTGGGCATCTGGGGGCTTGAGGGGCAGGTGGAAGCCACTTACATCATTAAACACTTTGTCCAGCTCCTTGGGGTCCATGATGAAGTTGGGGTAGCCTATCATGTTGTAGATGGCATCCGCCTGGACAGGACAGAGGGGGGTAAGACCGAGTCAAAGGATGCTGGCCAAGCCCGCCCCAGCTCTGTGGGATGCAGGCTCAGGGTCTGTGCCAAGGAGAGCTGGGGCTAGCCTCCCGCCTCCTTAAGCCTTTTCCTGAAACGAGTCTGGTAAATTCTGATGAAATGTCACTTCCCCCAGGAGAGCCATCATTGTTTGGATGCATGCCCCAAAGTCTATGCACTGTAACTGAATCCTGAGCAGAACAGCAGTGAGAGGTGACGGAGTCACACTGCCTTCCTGAGCAGTAGCCGTGGTTGCAGGAATGAGCTAGGATGGAGGGTGTCACAGGAGCGGGCTCTTAGGAAAGGGTTGGGCTAGCCCCTCCAGGGTGCGCCTGCTCCTCGCCCTTCCCCCTCTGCTACGAGACACCTGCTCTCCTGACACCACACCACTGGGGTCTTTAGCATGTCCTGGGTCCCGCTGGAGTCACAGGGCACCATGGCATCCACGCACATCCTCCCTAGACAGGACCCCCCCGCCCCCCGCCCATGGCTCTGCTTCCGCACTGGCAGCCTGGCACCCTTGGGCTCCCAGAGAGCCTCACCTTCTCCCTGGCCGATCTCCGGGTGTCCTCATCCATCCACTTCACAGTGCTTAGGCTCTCCTCAAATGCCTTCTTGATCTCCAGGATGATCTCGCTGGCCTGAGGGGACACACCCACACCGCTAAGAGCTGCGCTCTGGCCTCACTCGGGTGCTCTATCAGGGAGGAGCCATGTTTCCTACCCACCCTCCCCCAACAGAACCCTGCAAGACAAGGCTGGCCCCCCACTGACAGGACTCGGGTCAAGGAAGATGAGGCAGCTTTGGGGAAGCTGGGAATGCCTCTGACGCAGGACATTTCAGAGCCTTTGACACGGCCCAGTGTGCTCCGATTCCTCCAGATAAGGCGAGAATAGCCTTTCCCAGACTGACTAGAGCAAAGAAATCAGGGACGGGGAGACTGAGGCAGAGGGCCCTTGACTGCCACTGCAGCCTGTCTGTTAACCAACTGACATCACAGCTTCTGTGCAATCAGCACCATTTGCAACAAGGGCCGGGGATGTGGCTCAGCTGTGGAGTGCTGGCTTACTACGCGTGGGGCCCTGGGTTCGACCCCCAGCCGTTCCAGCCACAGGAGGTGCTTACTATGTTCTTGCTGTCTTCTGCGAAGGTCGCTTTCACAAACATGGGGCCCAGGGCGAAGCCCAGGTTGTTCTCCGTGTCACTCACGCAGAACTTCCAGCGGGGAAGACAGGTCTGGAAAACACAGACACGGCCGTCAGTGGGCTCAGCCCTCTGTCTCCCAGGCCCGTTCTGCCCGGGGGCCTGTGCTTTCTCCTGGAGCTTCAGAGAGATTCCCTTTTCTGACCCAGTGGGGGCTATATATATATGGGCATGATGGCCTTGAATTGGTGACCTGAGTTCTGAGACTAGCCTGGTCTATAGGGGAAGACCCCCTTTCTCTTTTCAGCCTGGTCCCGAAAAGCCTGGGGATAAGCTCCAGCCACCAGAGAAGGCCCTCAAGTCCACAGGAAGCCTGAGCAGCATAAACTGCAAACAACATGGCAGGCCCAAGCCGGAGTCTGGCTGCAGCCCTGGGAAGCCTCAGTCCCACTTGCTCCTGCCTGGCAGCCCTTGAGGACAGTGTGACCACACATGGGAGCCGTGCTCAGGTAAACTGCTGTGGCTGCAGGGTCCTCTTCCCCCTGGAGAAGTAGCAGCAACAGCCTCCCCTACTCCAGAAAGCCTGATTCAGCCCAGACTGCTCACAACGCAAACGCCTATCACAGACAGATAGATAATCAAAAAGTGTGGATAATCAAGATACAGGTTTATCATTCTCTCCACTTCCTCCTCCTTCACTCACCACGTAGCCCTTACTGTCCTGGACTCACTTTGTAGATCAGGCTGGCCTCAGACTTACAGAGATCCGCCTGCCTCTGCCTGCTGAGTGCTGGGATCAAAGGTGTGCGCTATAACCGCCCACCTGGCCAAAATACAGGGTTTTCATATGTGATATGCCAGTTGGCACAGCAAAGGAACAGACTGTCAGGGACTCAGCTACATGGAGGAGACCTACGTTTACCCCAGGAATGAGGAGCGGGCGCAGTGTGTATGTGGGTGCCTCCCCCCCCGGCACTTTCCTGCTCAGGATGAGGTCAACAGTGCTGGGTGTGTTTTCCATCTGGCCCGGGGTGGTGAGCAACTGAGGGATTTCATTTGTCAGAAGTCACTGAACTGGTTACCTAAATGCGCTACGTCATTTTTAAAGTTTTTAGAAACGAAGATGTATGTGTGTGAATACTCACATGGAAGCATGGGCACACTCATGTCACTGTGTGTGGAGGTCAGGGGTCAGGCACTGGTCCTGACCTTCCATCTTAAGGCAGGGTCTCTGTTGTTCCACCAGTTAGCCAGCCCACGCGTGCCATGGATTCTCCTGTCTCTGGGTACTATCATTCCACAGGAGTGCTGGGATTACAGACACATGCAACTCCGTCTGGCTTTTATGTAGGTTCTAGGGATTTGAACTCAGGTTCTCGTGTTCTCACTGCAAACATTTTACCCACCGAGACATCTCTCCATCTCTGTATACCTCACTGTGGATTTTATCTTGCACATTTTTTTTTTAAGGCAAGAAAGAAGCAAGGAGGGCACACGTGGTAATCCCACCATGTGGAAGGTGGCAACAGGAAGATGACAAGTTCAAGGTCATCCTCAGCCACTCAGTGAGTTTGGGGCCAGCCTGGGCTACATGAGGCTGTGTCAAGGAGGGCAGGTGAGATGGCTCAGTGAATAAAAGGGCTTCCTGCACCAAGTCTGATGACCTGAGTTCAATTCTTGGAACCCATGGTGGAAGGAGAGAACTGACTCTCCCAAATTGTCCTCTGACCTACACACCTACACACACACACACACACACACACACACACACACACACACCATAATAATTAAGTAAAAGAAAAACTTAGGAAATAGTGGCCCCTGGGCCTGGAGAGATGGCTCAGTGGTTAAGAGCATTGGCTGCTCTCCCAGAGGTTCTGAGTTCAATTCCCAGCAACCACATGGTGGCTCACAGCCATCTATAGTGTGATCTGATGCCCTCTTCTGGCGTGCAGGTGTGCATGAAGACAGAGCACTCATATATGTAAAAAGAAATACATCTTAAAGAAGAAAGAAAGAGAGAGAGAGAGAGAGAAGAAAGAAAGAGTACCCCACTCCCAGGCTTGTAGGGATCACATGCCACCCAGGGAAGCAGCCATCTTTACAGTGAAGGGGCTCAATGCAGAGTCTGTAAACTACCTTTGCTGTCAATCAGTTTCGTTGCTAAGATACCTCTTTGCTCTTTGACTCAGCCAACTTAACTCCTGCCAGAAGCTCCTGCCCACTTCCTGCTGGCCGAGTCCCCTCCTGTGTCCCCAAGGACAGCAGTTGGGCCCCCATCCCACCCCCATCAGTGGCTCTCTTCATTCTCCTCCTTAGAAGGAGTTGCAACGAACCACACAGTCTCCTGGGCCCCCTGCCCGTGCTCTGCGTGCACACAGGAACGCGCTCACCTTCTTCGTCCCGTACATGACCTCCATGAACTTCTCATCCGCATCCTGAAAGCGCTGGTCCAGGAAGGAGCTTGTTTTCCGTACCAGGGTCCACATCATGTAGTTGTTGAGCAGGCTGTGGTGACAGGACCAGGGAGAGCTCAGAGACCTCAGGTACCATTCACACTCAGTTTCTGACCTAGGCGCTTCTCCAGCCTGCCCGTGCGGCTGCTTACCACTCTCTAAGGACCAGGAACACGAGCTCTTCAAGGGGAAGCCCAGCTCTTCCGCCACAGAAAACCCTAGGTGTCTAATGCAATCCCTTGTATGCCGTTGGTACTCAATTAATGCCACTGCTTGGTTTCTCTATCCAAGCTAGAAGGAGGGGGGCCCCACAGCCAGCTAGGCTCACGGGTCCATGGTTGGCAGCTCCTTGGGGCACAGGAAACCTATCTGTGGCTGCTGCCGTGCTTGCGAAGAGGTCACCTTAGCACAAAGACGTCCATTTTACCTAAACACCTGAAACACAGGGGATCCTCCGAAGCCAGGAAGAGGCTTGCAGAGAGTTGGGATGTCGTGAGGGAAGATGACAAAGGCTATGGAAAAGGACCCAGTCCCGATGACAGGGAATGCCACGTTATCAGGGAACCTCTGTTATGTGCACATATGAACACATGTACACACATCCTCAGCTCCTTTCCCCCTCTACTTTCCAACATTTCTGCCTTTAAAATCTAAAAAGTGTCACAGGGTACTAACTGAAACTAGTACCTAGCATTTACTGGGTCGCTGTACTTGTCAGCTCTACCCTCTCTTGGCTCTCAGAGAAGGATGAGAAACTTGTCCTGAGGTATAAAGCGATGAGAGGAGGAGCTGGGATTCGAACCTGTAGTCATAACCAGGAGCCTCACACAGATGCCCACCAGGGGCCCCTTTTCTGTCCCCACCCTGCCTGAGGGTAGGGCCGCCAGCTTGGGCGCTGTCCTAGATGACCTGGTCCCCTCAGCACCCGCCTGTCGCCTTTACCATTTGTCTGTGTTGTTGATGAGGGTGGAGACTTGCACCAGGTACTCCTTGTCGTAGACCACGATGGGCTCAGTCTCATTGATCTCCACTGGGTAAAAAATGCTGTTGAGGAAGGGTAACCAGTTGATGGCAGGTGCCAAGGTCTGCAAGGGAAGAGGGCAGTGTGAGGGCGGCCAGGCCACTTCCCCGGGTCTCTGGGCCATTCCTCAGATGAAGGAGCCATCATCTCCTGACTAGTAGCAGATACGATGCTGTCTGCCAGAGCTCGGGGCAGAGCCTGGGCTGGCCAGCCAGTTTCCATCTGCAGCAGTCTAAGGAGAAGGTGACAAATCTTCATTGGAGGGGCTGGGTTGGTGACTTGTTGCTCTTTCGGAGAACCCAGGTTTGGTTCCTAGCACCCACGTCAGAGCTCACAACCACCCGCAGCTCCAGTTCCAGGAGATCCAACGCCTTCCTCTGCGAGCATCTGCACACACATGCACACACCCCAACACACACATACACATGAGTAAAAACTAAAGAGACAGCACTTGAAAGTCGGTGCAGCTGAAGCTATCATGTAGGAGGCAGATACAGACAGATTTTATGAGTTTTAGGCCAACCTGATCTACAGCGCAAGTTTCAGGCCAGCCTGGGCTACATGGTGAGACCCTGTCTCAAAATAAGTAAATAATAAAAAGTAAAAAAACAAACAAAAAAACAGGGATAACTGTCCCTTCCCCTCAGGCTTTCATGAGGAGCAGCTCAGACCATTCTGAATAACACGTATGAAATCTTTTCCAATACATGTGCCGTGCATGAGGGGCTTGGTGGATGACAGCCACCTCTGTGTCTTCCCTAGTTTCATTGTAATTCCACTTCAAAAAAATAACAGGAACCTCATCTGAAGTGCTAGGATTAAAGGCATGTACCACCACATCCGGCTAGCCCCAATTTAAAACTTACATTTATTTATTTGGGTATGTGTGTATGCCACAGTATGTGTGTGGACAGCTTGAGGGAGTCAGTTCTCTCCTTTTTCCACTAAGTGGGACCCAGGGACCCAGCTCAGGTCGTTAGCTTGGTGTGGGCACCATTACCTGCTGAGCCCATCTCACTAGCTCTGTATCATCGCCTGCATATTTTTTTTTCCCCAACAAAGTATCACTATGTAGACCAGGTGGGCCTTGAACTCGCTGCGATCCTCCTGCCTCTGCTGGGATTGCACCATCATGCCAGGCTCATCCAAAGCATGATTGAGTCCAGCTGTGTGGCATTAGCCATTCACTGTTTCACCGACATCACATCCTCCCCCCCATCCAGCCTCAGTTTCCCTGCATCTTGCCAGGTGGAAGAATTCTACTCCCTACTTGCCAAGTCCCTGTCTGGTGGAAACCACCCACTCCATCTTAAATCTACTGCCCCAAGAACCTCAGATAAACAAAGACACAAAGACAGTCTCTGTTCTTGTATTTTCTTCTTGTGATGCTTGGGATTGAACCCGAGGCTTTGCCCATACCAGGGCAATGCTCTTTCACTGAGCTGTCCCCTCGCTTCCCAGCCCCCAAGGCTTGCCCTTTTGTAGCTGGCTGACTTCACGTAGCACAGCGTCCCCAAGCAGGGTTGCACAACTTTGGAATGGGCAGCCTCAGCCCTGTGTCACCCACATGTCCTGTTATTTTTAGTATGCTACTTTTCAGAACTTGAGGTCTTTCGGGGCGACGGAAACTGTGTTTCAACAAAGATGCCCATCTGCAGCAGTGCATCATGGGCACCTGGCTCTTAGCAACCCGGCCATCAATGGCAGCCATGCCAATCATTATTCAAGTGCTGTTTCGAGTGGCCTCAACCCCGAGGAATGTCAAATTCTGTTCTCGTTTCCCTCGAAGAAGTAGAAAACGCCCAGCAAATAAAGGAAGTGAGTGCTGTAAAAGCCCCTCCCGTGGGAAAAGTCAGGTGATAGAGAGCAGCACACAGCCTATCCTCAGGGACACTGGAGGTCAGCAGTAACTTTCCGAGGTCCCATGTCAGCTGGAGCCTGCGTGGGTCTACAAAGCGAGTTCAGGCAACCTCTGGATTTATTTGCTTGTTGGCAGAGTTGGGGACTGAAATCAGCCTCCCACATGCTAAGCACGTAGGCTACACCCCTAGGCTTCTGGGCTTCAAAGAACATCTCAGCTTCTTCAGGAGAGAACTGGGAGGGCAGATATGAGGCTGAGGGTGTGTCGGGCTCCCAAAGGCACCGCTGGGAGCTGGTTAAAGCTACTAGCCATTTCTCAGCAAGGGGCTGATCTGTGCCCTTGATGGTGGGTGTTCCCACCGAGGCTGACTATACTGGGCTGGAAACCGAACAGCACGGTGGGCAGGGAGCCAGCATGCCACAATACATCCCTGCTGCCCGGGAGTGAGAGAGATGTGAGCTGGGAGTGAGCAGACCTGATGGAGTCCCCGGCAGGAACCAACCAGCTCACGGACTGACAGTCACTTCACAGCTTTTCTCTAAAGCCGTGTCCCCTGCCTGCTCTGTCCACTGGAAATAGCCTGCCCTGTACCAAGCATCCTTGTTGCCTGGCTCATCCTCCCTGTCCTCCTCCTGACAGATCCTCTGCCTTCAAGTGGCTAGGAAGTTGAGAGTTTCATAGGGCTCAGTCATTAGAGCCACATGATGTCAGGGTCCTCTGGCAAAGACCGGGGGAAACGGATACGTTTACAAATGTCACTGCTCACATAATCTGCAAGAGCCATGCGTCACCGGAGCGCTCCGAGAGAGCTATCAAGGGTGAAGTCTACACAGCCTGTTCCTATAGAGTGAGCGGATGTTCCCAGACAGACATGCTCTGGCTCTGAGGCGAGGAGCCGTGTGCGGACACTGGGGTTTTCAAATTTCCAGCCTCAGTGATTCCTAACGTAACATGTTTCTATGGAGATGGCTGTTTCAGTCAACGGGGACATTCTGCTGTGACTCAGCCTCCTCCCCCCCTTCCAAGGACACTGGTGAGCTCTATTTTCCACACTTGAAGCCAAGAAGCCCTGCTGGGTACCAACCAACTCAAAGAGAGGGAACTGCAGAGACACGCACATCTCCAATCCTGGCACTGGGGAGGTTGAGACAGGAGGATGGTCAGTTTGAGGCCAGCCCGCGCTGTATGAGACCCTGTCTCAAGACCACCAAGGCTGAGGGCGTGATCTGGACATCTATCTCATTTATGGCTTGATCTTGTGCAGGGACAAGGACCAGTGTCTTCTGGGACTCAGGAACTCTCTGCAGCTGTGGCTGCAGGCCCAAGGTCAAGGCATTCAACATGGATGTGGAGTGAGAGGGGCTCCCAACCTCCACCCCAAGCTGACAGCTGATGGCTTCTGGAAGAGGGCATCAGTTTTCTTTAAGGATTTGACCCCAGTGGATGGTCCACACCTATGAGTACATGGGCAGGAAAAGTTGGGTTTGGTGGATTATTAAAAAGAAGAGGAAGAAAATGATGATGACGACATGAAGTTGGAACGGGTGAAGGGTGGATCTGAGAGGAGTTAGGGTGAGGAGAGGATAAATTTGATCAAAATACAGTGTTGGACATGGTGGCGCATGACTATAAGCCCAGCACTTTGGAGATGGAAACAAGTGGATGCCTGTGAGTTTAAGGTCAGCCTGGTCTACATAGGAAGTTCCAGAGTATGTAGTTTGAGGCCAGCCTGTGCTAGCTATATAAATATATGGGTCTGGAGAAGAGTCTTAGTGGGTAGCAGCACCCTCTTCTGGACTCTGTGGGCAATTGCAATCATGTGCACATTAAAGGGGACATACATATATACATACATACATATATATATATATATACACACACACACATACATACATACATATATATATACAGACACAGTTTAAAAACAATAAAAATACAACTTTAAAAAACAAACAATGACTGAGATGTAGCTCAGTAGTAAAACAGTCACCAGTGAGCTGTGCAGTGCTCACTGGAAGTAAAATAGAACGAAGAACCCAGGAGTGGTGGCGCACGCCTTTAATCCCAGCACTCAGGGAGGCAGAGGCAGGTGGAACTCTGTGAGTTCGAGACCAGCCTGGTCTACAAAGTGAGTACAGGACAGCCAAGGCTACACGGAGAAGCCCTGTCTCCAGGGTTTGTTGAAAAACGAACACAACAAAACAACAATAAAAAAACAAAACAAAAAACAGAAGAAAGATATTCTAAGACTCCATCCCTGATGGAGAAGCAGGCAAAGGAGGGAGCTCACTCCCCGATAACTTTTGGGAGCTCCTACAAAGAAAGGGAAAGGAGTCTGGAGAAGCAATGCTGGATGCCTGACCACAGCACCAAATCCAGCCTCTACACGGGGCTAGCCTGGAGCCGTCTGGTACAGCAGCAGGGCTAGCTGAGAGCCACGCCGTGAAGATGGCGGTGCCAGAATCTGGAAAGAAAACAAGTCTTCAGCTTTCAGAGAAGATGCTCTGTGCTAAGTTAATTGTCCTTATTTTCACGCGGGAGAGTGGGCCCACGGGGCAGCACACACCCAGGTGGCACGGCTCACGCCCTGCACATGCTCACTCCTCTCCGCCTCATCACACCCCTCGGGCGGGTGGGGAGAGAGGCCTCTTCCAGCCTCCTGGGATTCAGGGCTTCCCTAGGCTAGACATGTTTTCTGCTGGCTAACATTCCCTAGCCGCTGTCCTCCAAAGACCCTGAGAGTTAAAGTGGACAATCGCTGTCCCTTGGGTGGACAGGAGCTGTGTTACCTCTGTGTTCCGACCCAGAGCGGGGCTCAGAGGATGGGCCATGTGCTTCTTCAGCGGGAAGGAGGCTCAGGCTCGAGGGCTTGAGTCATGTGGCCTGCATCAGCTCACAAAGCCTCGCCTGGAGTAGGGCCGGGCTGGGTTTGGAGGCCACGCCCAGGCTAGCACCTTTAGGTTGCTGCCTCGAAAGGCCCCCATCTCGCCGCAGCATCGAGGAGCAGGGGATGCAGAACCAGTCACCTCTGCCTTCCCTTATTCTGTGGAAGAGTAACCCAAAAGTACAGCTGCGGCCCAGACTCTGCTGACCACTGCTGGTGCGCTCAGGGCACGGTGCCCCCTATACCATTCCCGAAACCGATCTCACAGTCAGATTACTGTGAGGCCACCATGGTTAAGACCTGCAAGGCTGGAGCAATCCAAATCATGCCACGCAAACAACATCTCCCTCAACCTTTTAGCCTCAGAGCGGAAAACAATGCCAGATGGTGCCTGACACAGACTACCCGTCTCCATAACAACCGGCTGGGCACCACCTCCCCTCAGAACCTGCAGGCAGCTGGCAGCTGCGGGAGGCCCGAGTGGGCTATGGCTCCTCCTGGGACTCTTAGGGCCCAGCTTTAGTGTGCCAACCATTAGACTTGAGCCCAGGTCAAGGGCCCAGCCTTTCTTCCCGCAAAGCCCTTGGCGGAGAGACATGGACCGTTTCCTAGTGGGAGGCTAGCTGAAAGCACGGACAGCAAGCCCATGTGTACCTGAAGGAAGGCACATATCAAATTAGCATACCTTCTGAAGAAAGGACGGGCAGACAAAAGCTGTCTGGACAGATGGGAGGACCATGAAAGCATGGTGGTGAAACTTTGACACAGACACGGTGTCCTTCCTGGGGCAAAAGCAAGGCTCAGTCAACAATGCCACCTCCCTCCCGCCGTGGAAGCCTAAGACAAGGCTGGGCAGCAAGACTGACCATAAAGGAGGTACCAGCAGGTCATCAGCTGAGGAGCCCTGAGCCCCAAGCCGCCACCAGAGGGCAGCCTAGGATGGGGGTGACTATAGAAGAGCTTGCAGGCCTCTAGCTCTGGTCGCACCAAACACAGAGAAGGTTCAAGTACAGCCCAAGGGTGTGTCACAGGCAAGAGCTAAGCTCCAGGGAGCCAAGCCTGAGTCCCAACCAGCTCCACTGCCACTTAGGAGCCTCTGGGCCCTAACCATGTCACTCAGCTGCCCTGCCTGGAAAAGGCTGGGGGTGTGGCTCAGTTGGTGTAATGCTCACCTAGCTGACAGGAAGCCCTGGGTTCATCCCCAGCACCCCATTAAAAAAAAGTGAGGTGGATGGTGGTGGCACATGCATTTAACCCCAGCTCTTGGAGGCAAAGGCAGGTAGGTCTCCGAATTTGAGGCTACCCTGGTCTATGGAGCAAGTTCCAGGACAGTCAGGGCTACACAGAGAAATCCTGCCCCCCCCCAAAAAAAAAGTGACATGGTGGGGTATACCTGTAATCCCAGCCTTTAGAGATAGAGGCAGGAAAATTAGAAGTTCAAGGTCATCCTTGGCTAAATAGAGAGTTCAAAGGCAGTCTATGGTACATAATACCCTATCTGAAACAATAACGTGAAATAAGCTTTGTAGTTTTTTTTTCCCCCCGAGACAGGGTTTCTCTGTGTAGCCTTGGCTGTCCTGGACTACTTGCTTTGTAAAGCAGGCTGGCCTCAAACTCACAGAGATCTGCCTGCCTCTGCCTCCTCGAGTGCTGGGACTACAGGTGTGTGCCACCATGCCTGGCTGTAGGAATTTTTGAAAAAAACGAAGAAGGAAGGAAAGGGAAACACTATAGCCCACAGCTCTGCAGTGCTCCATCACCAGGATGGGGCATACGGTGGCAGGAGAGGACGGAAATACTCCATTCGAGGGAGTTGTAACCACCCACAGTCTCCAGGAAATGTTTCAGAGAGCAGTCTCAGAGAGCAGCCTTGATACCCCTTCCTGCCCTGTGATCTTTACTGTGTGAGGCTCCCTCCCTGAGCCTCAGTCTTTCAACCTGTAGCCAGGCAGATCAACGCCCTCCTTCACCAGGCCGCTTCCGGGATCTGAAGCCAGGGCCCTGATGGCCAGCCCCTGAGGCATCATTCAACTTACCTGCAGCTCGGCAGCCGTGACTTTGTGGTAGATGAGTTCCTCGTCCCGGCGCTTCTCCTGGGGGATGGTGATATTGGCCAGGGCTGTCTCGAAGTCCAGGATCTGCTGCATCTGGGGCCGGATGGAGTCCTCGTCCCCGCCGCCCAGCAGCTTCCCCAGCTGCACCATGTAGTTCAGGTACTCCACCAGCACCTGCAGGACCCCCGGCACTGTTGGCGGCAGCCAACCCCTGTCCTCTGTGCTAGAGGAGGGCAGGACAGGCTGCAGCCGGCACACACAGCCAAGGGGAGGCCAGTTCTACCCAGAAAAACCCACATTTAATTGTACTCGGAAAGGGTCTCACTGTGTAGCCCTGGCTGGCCTTTAACTCACAGAGATCCACCTGCCTCTCCTTCCCTAAAATGTATGCCTGGCCTGCTACTCCCCCCGCCCCCCAGGGTTTCTGTGTAGCCTTGGCTGTCCTGGATACACTATGTAGACCAGGCAAGCCTTGAACTCAAAGAGATCTGCCTGCCTCTGCCTCCCGAGTGCTGCTGCCGCGCCCTGTAATGGAAGTTTTGGTTTCTTTAAAAACTCAGTTTTGTTACCTAAATATGTTTTTATTTTAATCCCAAGTGTGGGATTTTAGCCTGGCCCTTAGTTTGTCCACAGCTGATAAGTGGCCCCTGTGGGGTTCGGTCTTTGCCAGCTCGTCATGGCCTGCCTTGTGTAGCACAGAGAGGGGCCAGGCCTAAGACTCTCAGAAAGATAAATAAGAGAGCCTGGAGAGAGAAAAGGGGGCCTATGGCAGTCTGGAGAGATCAGAAACAGACAGTATGGTGGCTTGGACAGACGGAGAGAAACGGTTCAACACAGCAGCTTGGAGGAGACTGCTTGCTGCTGGCTGTTGAAGGAGATTGGTATAGCCCCAAAAGAACACATCACCCCCAAACAGCTGGGAGAAGTAAAGGGGTCTGTGTCTCCTCTCCCCACTAACCTTCCCTTTCCTACCCGGGGTTGGGGGTTTGGAAGGAAGAAGCTTTAAGAAACCCCAAGTAAAATAGTTTAAAAACAAATGTCAGTGGCGTCCGGCTTTGTTTTTCTGTATTTAAGATAAGGTTTTACTCTGCAGCCTCGGCTGGCCTGGAACTCATGGCAATTCTCCTGCTCCGGTCTCCCATATGCTGGGATTCCAGGCATGTGCCACCAAGCCCTGATTCTGTCCTGTTTCATGCTGTCCGTCCACTGGCTCCTCACAGCCCTCAGGACTGCTCTGAAGTGCTTCCACAGGTCCCAGGGTGGGCCACCCTGCTGCGCATGTGCATGATGAGTGATGGAGGGTACATGCCTCATGGTGTGTGTGTGTGCAGAGGTCGGAGGTCGCCTTTTTGGACTCAGTGGGTTCTGGAGCTTGAACTCGTGTTGCCAGGATTGTGCAGCAAGCCCCTCTGCCTGCTAAGCCATCTCACTGGCCCAATTTCTATTCTTTTATCGAGCCACCTGCCACTGTGGGTCCCCTGATCCGACTTAAATCCCTAGGGGCATTAATGTTCTCAGCAGCCCCTCCACTAATAGTGTGAGGCCGAGCCTCTGGCGGGGTGATCAGTTAAGTGAAGGCCCCGGGACCATCTCCTCAGCATTGGGCACAGGTGGAAGAGTGGAAGGCCTCGGGAGTGAGCCTCAGGCCAGGATTCCCCAAGGGCATCATAGGCATGGAAGGTTCTGGAGGAGCTGGCTCCAGGTGTGCAAACTGGCCTCACACTTTGACGGCTGTGTGACCGTGCGCAGTCACTGGGTATCTCTGTCAGTCTGACAGTGGGGAAGCCCACAGAAGACCTAGGACCTGCGAACAGTGAAGGCTGCCACCACTGTCTTCTTTAGAGAATGGATGCAAAGCTTGACCGTGAGTAGGGAGGTTTGGGGACACCCCTCTACCCTCCCCCCAGGGCTGCCTTCAGGAAACCGAGCTCAGTGTCTGAGGCAGCCCGGGAGTGCTGGGTGGGCACAGCAGGGCAGGCTGGGCAAGCTCACCATCTTATTTTCCGTCTTGTTCAGGTAATAGTCTCTAGAGGGCAAGCCGAGGCCGGACTGGTCCACCTGCAGAGAGACGGGGTGAGGGGGGAGCTCCCTGCCTGGCTGCCACCTTCCCTGGGGCAGGTTCCAGCAGGAACAGGAGGAGGAGCCCATAGCCACCATCACCAACACATCCACCCAGGGACCAAAGATGGGACAGGGCAGTCGCCTAACTGCAGGGACTTGGGTTCTTCTGAAGGGCTGGAAAACCTCCTCTTTTTTTTTTTTTTTTTTTTCAATGCAGTTTATTCAGGAACCTTGAACAATCATCGGACCCTGGGGAAAGCCAGCCCACAGCTTAAATAGCCAACCCCATGGAAAACCTCTTTAGACAACTCCTGGCCTAGATAAAACATGATTTCACCGAACATTGTCCATGAGGTCCGAGCTACCCCAAGATGTGTGATCATGGTGAAGTTACTAAAAAAAAATTTTTAAAGATTTATTTTTTTATTTATGTAGATGAGTGCTCTATCTGCGTGTGCACCTACATGCCAGAAGAGGGCATGAGATCTCATTACAGATGGTTGTGAGCCACCATGTGGTTTTCTGGGACTTGAACTCGGGACCTCTGGAAGAAAAACCAGTGCTCTTAACCATCTCTCCAGCCCGTTCCTAAACCTTTCTGATCCTCTGGTTCTTCTGCTGGAAAATAAGGGGAACCACAGCTACCCTGAAGAACCTGGGATGGGTACTTGGAATTGGCATTGTGGAGACAATGGTGGTAAAGAGCCTTCTGAGCGTTGGGTGGGGAGGAGGGGGATGTTCCAGAACCACAGAGGCCTTCTGGTCCCATCCGGACATCCCTCATCCCAGCGGGAGTTACGATAGTGCGCTTGGTTGACAAGGAAAGCATGGTTCAGAGGCCGAGCCACTCGCCTAAGGTCACACAGCAAGTGGGTACCGTGGACGGGTGAGGCGAAGGCAGGGAGAGACAGGCTCAGATCCCCTCCAAGCGGAGCCGCAAAGGCCAGGGGCTGAGGCAGGGCAGTGGGGCGTCCCGCTCACGTCCACCCACCTGGATCACATTGCTGTTGGAGTTCTTGGAGTCGGCGCTGACGTACACGGAGAAGAAGGGGGAGGTGCGGTAGTGCGAGGTGACCACCTGCAGCGTCTCCTGAAAGTTGTCCTTGGCCCACGGGCCGGTGATATTCCAGCCTCCAAGCTGCGGGGAGAGAGCAGGCAGCGGTGGTGTGTGCACGAGGATGTGTGTGTGGAGGCAAGAGTGTGTGTGCGCGCGCACGCATGCGTGTGGGCCTGTGGCGAGCTACTTCGAGAGCCCTATGCAAATCACAGAGCTACATGCTCTATGACCCTGGAACAGTCAGTCCTTTGATCTCTCTCTCTCTCTCTCTCCCTCTCTCTCTTTCTAAACCTCCAGACAGGGTTTCTCTGTGTAGCCCTGGCTGTCCTGGAGATCACTCTGTAGACCAGGCTGGCCTCGAACTCACAGAGGACTACCTCTGCCTCCGGAGTGCAGGGATTAAAAGTGAATGCCACCACACCCAGCCGCTTATCCTTAAGTGTGCTAAGAGCACACAAGGCTGCTGCTCCCACATGGCTAGGATGGAGATGGGCTGAGACTCTGCCATGGAGACAGTTTTTTGAGTCACACAGTGATATTAAAACACAATTCCAGGGGCTGCAGAGATGGCTCAGCGGTTAAGAGAACTGTCCGCTCTTCCAAAGGGCCTGAGTTCAGTTTCCAGCGACCACACAGCGGTTCACAACCATCTGTAATGAGATCTGGTGTCCTCTCCTGGTGTGTATACATACGTGCAGGCAGAGTACTGTATAATACATGAGTAAGTCTTTAAAAAAACCACAATTCCAAAGGTGTCTATGGGGAAAAGGCTCCCTGTTCTGAAAAAGGCTGAGAAGTGGTATTGTCTTGCAAACTGGCGGTAAGCGGCTGCCCCACAAACATGGAAGCCCAGTGCCCACAATAAAAGCCTCATGTATACTTCTGAGCCCGGTGCTGCAGTGAATGGAAGGAGCATGAGAGCAAGCTGGCTATCAGCCTAGCTCCATGTTCAGTGAGGAGACCCTGTCTCAGGGAAGAAAAAGAGTGACAGAGCGGGACACCTGATGTCCTCCTCCGCTCTCCGTGTGCCCAACAAACACACATGCATACACACACACACACACACACACACACAACTTTGGTTTTTGCTAGCTTGGCACACGCTGGCCCATGGGACCTGTGCAAGAGGGGAGGGATAGATGCTGTCCCAGGGTCACCAACCCTGCTGTAAGCCCTTCTGCAGGGTGGCTGGGGGCAGGAGAGCAGCAATGTAGCTCGGTTGGCAGAGTCTCTATCTCACATGCACAGGGCCCTGGGCTCAGTCTCCAGCACTGCATAAAACAGGCACGGTGGCACATGCCTGCAGCCTCAGCACTCAGCAGGTCCAAGCAGTAGGGTCAGAAGCTCAAGGGTCCTTGGCTACACAGGAAGTTTGAGGCCAGCCTGGGCTAGGTGAACACACCACACACACAAAGCAAAGAAGAAATGGATGAACGACTTCTTAGCAATTATCAGGGTCCTCCTCCTGCAGAGAGCTCTTTCTGACTCAAGAGTCTAGGGTGCTTCTGATCAGGCACGGCCCTCTCAGGACTAGAACAGCAGCAGAGACGGTGCAGTCAATACGGTCCCTGTCCCCACCTAGACCTATGCAGGCATCTCCCCAGCAGAAGCAGCCACACCCTATCCCATCCACACACACAGACCCACCCACGTGGAGCCATGCACACACATGCTCGGGCAACCCCGACACCCGCAGCAGACAGATGGGCTCCTCAGAGTTCCGGCTGGGTGTGGCGGCTGGAGGTGTGAGGCGGCTGACAGCCAGGGAGGGGGCTGAGCAGAGGGAGGCGGTGGAGTCCAACCAGAGCACTCACCTTCTCAATCAGCTCCATCAGGGGCTTGGCACGAAGCTCCTCGATCCTAGTTTCATTCATACACGCACGGTAGTACACCTGGGCCTTCCTCTCTGCCTCACTCACACTGGCCGTGGAATTCTCTAGAACATCAAGAAAGAACAGAGTTGTGTCCCAGCTGGGTTGTGTCCTTCCAGGTCCCCGGCACTTCCAGCTGTACAAAAAGCACAATGATAATTACTGTCCACAGAGGAGCCTTGCGTTGCTCCGGTGTGAGGGCCTTCCCTCTGGGCAGAGCTGACAAGACCGGAGGTGCCTGTGAGTCTTCACTGACTGTTATCAAAAGTGTGTCTCTGGCCTTGCAGATGTTCCTGGGATGGCAATGTGTGCTTTGCTGGATAGTTTTGTGTCAGTTTGACACAAGCTAACGTCAGTTGAGAAAAGGCCTCCATTAAGATCTTTCAGTAGGGCATTTCTTAATTAGTGATCAATAGGGAAGGGTCCAGTGCATTGTGGGAGGTGCCATCCCCTGGGCTGGTGGTCCTGGGTGAGCAAGCTCTGAGGAGCAAGCCAGTAAGCAGCACCCCCCCCACACACACACACACGGCCTCTGTATCAGCTCCTGCCTCCAGGTTCCCGCCCTGAGTTCCTCTATTGATGAACAGTGATATGGAAATATAAGGCAAATGAGCCCTTTCTTCCTCAACTTGCTTTTAGTCATGGTTATTACTATCACAGCAATAGTAACGCTGACTAAAACATGTGCCCACCAGGAGGACGGCTGGCTTCCCCAGCCACATCCTCTGCCTGGAAGGTGGGAACCCTGCCACGGTTGTCAGATCCCAGATGACCTTGCCAGGGAGAAAGGCAGCAATCAGAAGAGCTTGAAAGACTTCATTCATTAGGAACCGACTTCCTGCTTCCTCCCGAGAGGACTAGATATGTTTGCCAGACTTACAGATGGCTCAGAGGGCTGTTTTCCACGTCCCACACTGGAGGGCAAGGCCAGGGCCTTATCTCATCCTACTTGGGCAGGGGGGTGCTTAGGGCTTCCCAGGCACCCCAGGAGCCTCCCTCCCCTCCCCCTCCTCAGCTCCTGTGCTGTATGCCACCTGCTGAAGGCCACAGGCCTGCACATATATGTGGCCTTGAAGGTTCCTGCTGCACACAAGGTAGTCACACTATTAAGTGCTGCTCAGGCCCTCAAGGGGCCCTACCATGCGCCAAAGCTCCAGTGTCTGAGCAAACACACATACACACACACCTGGAGACCCTGGGGAAACACCTGTGAGGCCCCAGGTCCCAAGGGAGTGATGGGATGAGGCCTCTTGTAGAGGGAGGAAGGAAACAGAAGAGCCTGAGCCTCAAGCTTGAGATGCAAAGAAGCAGGGATGGGAAAGGGGAGTGGCCCACACCCAGGGCCTCATCTCCATGGCAACACTTCCCAAGAGCTCAGCTCTCAGAAAGGAAAGCAGATCCGCCAGGTGTTGGCCAGGTCCAGAAGGAAGCTGTCTCTCCCATCCACACCTGGCTCTGGCCGTGACCCTAAGAGGTGAGGGCCACCATTAGAGGTGGAACTCTGTGACCAAAAATGAGTCTGGTATGTGCTTTCCTCAGGGCCCCAAGGCCACCCAGATAAGAGAGCTAAAGACAGGCTCCCCAGGGACAGCCTGGCTGTGCTGGTCACAGTGTGTCCTGAGTTCCAGCTGGAGGCCACCGACTCCCTTGCCCTGGCATCTGGAGAGAGAGAAAACACTTGCTTGAGGAACAGCTGCCCTCTTACCTTTGCTGCGAGGCCTCCCTGACCAATTTCAGTTTCTGTGGCCATGCTTGTGGCTCTCCCATAGCTAACTGTTCAGCTCTCAGGGTTGGCAGCTGCCAGCCTGACTGTAAGAGATGTATGGGTGAGACAGCCACCGGTGACAAGAGCATCTAAGTATCCACGGGGATAGAAACTTCAGGTAGCCCAGGAGGACGGCAAGAGGAAGCCCTTGCTTTAGCTTCAGGCTAACGGATGAGACCAACGAGAATCATGAGCAGGGGCTGCCTGGGGCCTCACGTTCTGTATCTTTGTCATCTTTGTGTCCCTCAGTCACATGTGCTAAAACAGCAGGCTCAATGTTCATGTAGAATAATAAGGCAAAACATCATATCTGGGGGGGGGCAGTGATAAGTGAAGGGCCCTGGCAAGCCTGCGCATGGCAACCACAGGCCCGAACACGGCAAAAATGGTGCCAGTGGGGTTTGCCCACCCCCCCGCCTTCTTGCTTGTTAAACCGTTAGATCACATTCCTAAGGCTAGCCCCCAAAGTCTATTCCCTTATTTGGCCACTGACTCCTTCCTGAGACTAGACAATAAGGTTCAACAATCAAAAGGTCCCACAAAAACAAAAACAAAAACAAACACACCCCATCTGCTACGGCCACTTTGTCTGACACAGAGGCAGACCCTCACCATCCCACCCAGCTTGCCCTTTTGAAGGAATAAATCTTTGAGCTGAGAATGTGGGTGTGTTCTGCACTGACTCTGAGGGGCCTCCAACCCCTACAATAAGGCCAGTGCCAGGCTGAAACCCAGAAGGAGAGGAAGGGTGGCAGAATGCATGGGCGCAGTGTGGGGACAGGCATTCACATCTCTGCCAGGCAGATCTCACCCGTGTGCCAGTGTTGACCTCCAGGATGGATGAGGTACACCAGCCGCCTCCTCCCTCCTCATTCAACAGGGGCTACTACCCTGCCAGCTCCAGAGGGCCCTAACTGAATCAGGTTAACCATACAGAGCTGGGGAATTGGCCCAGCTGGTACAGCGCCTGCTATGTAAGCATGAGGACCCGAGTTCAGATCCACTCTAAGAGCTGGGTAGAGCTGTACAAACTCGCAACCACAATGCCAGAGGGTAGGGCTGGGGGCATGGAGACAGGAGGATCCCTCAAGTTAATCGGCCAGCCAACCTAGCAGAATCAATGAGCTCCAGGTGCTGAGAGACCCTGGCTAAAGAAAAAAAAAAAAAAAAAGTAGAAAGCTTTGGCGGAAAACACCTGACCTTGCCCTCTGGCCTCGGGAAAGCGACTTGAGCACTAGGCTGGGCTTCTTCGGCAGCTGCTGCTACTGACTGGGCTGGAAAAGCCAGGAGAACATTCTTGGGGAGAGGAGACCCCCCAGGGCTTCAGCAGCGTAGAAACCCTTTGGCAGCATGGGACCAGACAGCAGAGTTTCCAACTGCCTAGTTACTTCCTTCCAGGGACCCCATGTTCCAGAAACTCCTGCAGTCACTTCCCCCAAAGTCCCAGAGAGGAAAGGCGGCACACGTTTAATCATTTTTACCTCTGGGAGTTTTTCTTGGATCCCTTTCTCACATCGCTCCTGGCGTTAGGAAGCAAACGCCCAGGCAGCCAGGCAGAGGCTGAGATGAGCTGCAGGAACAGGGCGCCTGGGAATTCCTCAGTCTCCCTGGCTACCTCGGCATTGTCTGGGCAGAAGCGTGTGGGGCCCGGAGTCTCCATCAGGCAAGGCCAGTGTTTGTTTTAGATAAACCACAGACTCAGTTCAGCCAGCTCCAGGCCTCAGGAGGGAGAAGAGGGGCTGATAAAAAGAGGCGCCTGGTCTTTGGGACAACACCATTGCTACTTCCTGGTGCCGAGCAGAGTGCAGGGCCGGGCCTGTATCTCATCACCACACAACACAGAAAGATGGATGTGGTGTTACCCGGCCAAAGAGAAGGAAGGGGAGGTCGGGGAGGAAAGGAGCCTGCTGGCAAAGGCAAATCAACTAATGAGCACGCTGGAGTTTGAACCCAGGCGTCCTCGTAAGCCTTCCTGAGAAAGCAGGCTGGCTCTCCACGTGTGGGTGAGGCCATGTGTGCAACTTGTCATAACATTCCCCACAGTGGCTCTTACTTGGCTCGAACCCAATTTGTAGGCAAGTGTGACTAATCCAAGGTCACGTAAGTAAAGTGGCTGAGGCCAGGACTGGTGCTCTAGTCTCTCTGTTTTCTTGTTCCTTCTTGCCAGTCAGTATGTGGAAAAACCAGGCCAGAAGACAGTCCATCCACACTCACCCCCCCTAAGAAGTCCTGGACCCACCTCCCTGCCTGGATCATCAAATCCACCAAAACCATCCAATAATGAAAGTGGACCTACTGTTGCAGACACTACTCCAGGAGGAAGTGTTTGCAAGGCAAATGGAGGGCAAGAGGAAACTGAGACAGTAAATATTGGGAAAACGTAATCAAAAGGAAAATGAGATGACCAGGGATGATGATATTCATGCCCAGTCACCGACATAAACTCACTTCATGAGAATTCAATGTTCTGGTATCGGGGATACAAGAAAGGAAGGAAGACAGCTATCTTTCCACTCCCACACATTACCCCATATAACACCCCACCCCCCAGCTCTGGTACTGGGGGTGGACCCTGGGGCTTGTGCATGCCAGGCAAGCACACTTTCCCAGCCCCGACAGCTGACCGTTCTTTATGGAATCTTCAGTTGTCACAATAAGCTTGCCTTTAAGTATTTTTCTTTGTTTTGCTTTTGAGACTGGTTCTCATATAGCCTAAGCTGACCTTGAACTTAATATACAGCAAAGAATGGCCTTGAACTCCTGATCTTCCCGCCTCGGCCTCCAGAATGCTGCAATTATAGGAACACACGGCGCTCAGCTTCATGCTCTCATTTTAAAAGATTGCAAGTGGGTACCCTAGAAAGGAGTACAGGGGCTGTCTCTGACATGAACTCAGAGGCTGGCTCTTTGATCACCTCCCCCTGGGAGGGGGGGTGCAGCCTTGCCAGGCCACGAAGGGAGGAAGATGATTCAGTCAGTCTTGATAAGACCTGATAGGCTAGGGTCAGCTAGAAGGGGAAGAGGTCCTCCTAGGGAAAGGGCATAAGGGGAGAAAAGGGAGAATGAATGGGATTGGGAGGAGAAGAGGGAGGGGGCTGCAGCGGGGATACAAAGTGAATAAATGGTAATTAATTAATTAATTAAAAAAAGAAAAAAGTTTGAAGGGTACAAACCCGTCAGTGTGGCTCAGACCCCAGGAGCCTTTGGTAGAAGACATAACCAGGAAAACGGCTTAAGAAAGTCTAGAAGGAACTGGGCGGCGGCGGTGGTGATGATTTGAACCTCTAATCCCAGTATTTGTGTTTAAAGAGGCAGAGGCAGGTAGGTCTCAGAGCTGGAGGCCAGCCTTGTCTACAGAGCAAGTTCAGGACAGACAGAGCTACACAGAGAAACCCTGTCTTGAAAAACAAAGAACAAACAAACAAAAAGAAAAGCATAGAAGAAGCTGAGAAGGGGGCTGGAAGGATAAGAGCACTGGCTGATCTTCCAAAGGCCCCAAGTTCAATTCCCAGACACCACATTATAGCCATCTATAATGAAATCTGGTGCTCTCTTCTGGCCTCACAGGCATGCAGAATACTGTAAAAATAATAAATAAAAAAAGGGGTGGGTGTGCTGAGGAGATGGCTCAGTGTCATAGAAACATGAGGATCTAAGTTTAGAGCACCTGCATGACGCAGAAGCTGGTGTGACACCTGAAAACCCAATGCAGGGTCCTGGAGACAGGTCAATTCCAGGTCTCACCGGCCAGCCAGCCTAGCACTTACAGCGAGATCTAGGTTCAGCGAGAGACCCTGCTTCAAAAACGTAAGGCAGAGGAGCAACTGAGAAGGCCATTTAGTGTTGACCTCTGGCCCCCACATGGATGTGCCTGGGCAAGCACACAGGCCAACATGGCACACAAGACGGGGAGGGAGATATCGGTCTGGAAGGCTTTGTGGTGCAGGCTGTGTAGGTGGTAGAGCAGTATGAGCTAAGCACAGGCAGAAAGCCAAAGGCCATCCAAGTCGTAGGGGTGCTGGGGAGCTGGCTGCTTCCTGATGGAGTGAGGCCACATTCCTTTCCCCCCAGTCCTACCAGGCCCTGCAGTCAGCCCCGGGGGAGTGGCAGAGTCTACGTTCCAAGCTAGAAAGCTGCAAGGACATGCCACAGTGGCACCTGGCCTAGGTCAGTCCACCCTCTGGGAGGTCCAAGGTGAATTTAGCCATCAAAGGACTGTGTGCCTTGGGCTGGGGATAGTGGCAATGCTTGCCCAGGGGTTCCACCCTCAGTACTGTACACAGTAATCCTGGCACTCTATTAGAAGGGTGAGAAGCTGAAAAGTCACCTTTGGCTTCATAAGGAGTCCAAGGCCAGCATGGGCTAGAGATCCTGAGAAAGGTGGAAGGAAGAGAAAGAGGAAAGAAGGGAGGGAGGGAGAGAGGAAGGAGGGGAGGAAGGGAAGGGTAGGGCTTGTTCTAAGGCTGCATTACTCATTCACATGAACAGCTGTGGTGCAGGACCAGGGACACAACCCTGACACTCCACCTGCCCTCTTTATCTCCCTACCTCCTGAGAGCCCACCCCAGGCCACCCTGGAGGTGCTGAGCACCCCAGTGTTCCGGTACCTGCCAGCTGTTAGCCCTGGCTCCTTCTGAGGCCTCCTGGCTGACCCTTTGGAGCAAAGCTGAAACTGGCTAGGCTGTAAGCCCTGGAGCATTCTTTTTGTCACTCTCTCCTCTGCTATCTGCGTTTTCGGGGGGCAGGGGGGTCTCCCAGGTATCGATGAAAAGCTATTTCTTGATTAGTTCCCAGGAGGGAGACTAGGAAGGTGACCCTAGGACATTCCTTGGCCAGGGGCACTCCAGGCTAGTATGACATAGAGGTGACTTCAACTCTGTGGGGCCTAAGGCTAGCCTGGCCTGCACAGCTCAGCCAGCAGCCACTGGGGGAAGCAAGCTACAGGCCTCCTTCCCAAGCAAAACTTACTGGGCCCTTTCCACAGTGGATGTGGTTTAGAGAGAACCAGCACAGGTTTTGAGACTCCACAGCTCTAGGTCTGAACTCTTCCCTCCATCTCTTAGGGAAGCCATTTTTGCCTCTGAGTGTCATCTGCAACAGGCCTGTACCTCCATGTTGCATTGTGAGAGACAAATAATAATAAAAAAAAAAACTTAGCACATTACAGATATACCCAGTACCACCGTCCCTGCTAACTGGTCCACACAGGCTGAGACATAAGTCATTCTATGACTTTGCCTTCCTCTGATCCCTCGCTGCATCTTTTCCAGCGACCATGTTAAGAAGAGTCCATGTTGAGGAGGAGGAGGAGCCAAGGACCTGAGAGGGATCTACCATCATGTAGCTGGTGAGGGAGGAGTCCGCTTGGAATTCACACGAAGCCACCAGAAGGGCAGCAGCGCTCCTCTGGGGACGTTACGGGCCAGGCCCCAAGGTCGGCCCCTAAACCTCTGCATGCAAGTCTACGCTCACAGCTATGTCAGACAGCACGAGAGCTGAGTTTTACAGAACTGGGGACTGCGATGTAGAATAGGTCCCTGAATGAGCAGCCAAGCTGGTCTGGGGTGGAGGGGCTACCTGGCTTCAGAGCTCTGCAGTGTGGCCCTGATGCCACCAGGCTCTGCAGTTCCCCATGCCAAGGTCTTGATCTGTTACTGCCCAGGGCAGATCCTTATATCATCAACTTGACCCCAAGGGACAGGGCAGATAGAAAGTCATAGCCCAGGAGCAGAGGCCACTCCCTGTGAACCCTGACAAGCTAGCAGGGAAACTGAGGCAAGATGTCTTAACCTGCTTCAGATGAGCTGAGGGGTCCTGCCAAGGAGCTGCTTGGGATGGTGGGGAAAAGGGTGGGTGGGTGACCTATCGACAGCCATGGTCTGAGGCTGGGGTGGGAAAGAAAGACAAGATGTCCTTATCCCACTTGCCCCGGAAGGACATGGCTGCCTAAAAAGCAGTTGTTAAATCGGAATCATTTCCTATCTCCTGAGATGAGTTTTGTCGCTTAGAGAGGATCTGTCCTCTTCTAAGCAGCTACTTCTGTGTCACCTACTCCTCAGCACGCTGAAGAGCTTTAAAAAGCCTGACAAGCTGGGTGTGCGGTGGCTCACGCCTGTGATCCCAAGCACTTGGGAACGAAGGCAGGAGGACTGCTTCCAGTCCAAGGAGCATGGACTACACAGAAAGACCTTGTCTCAGAAATCCGACCAACTGCCAAGACACGGTTAAGTATTCATGGATCTGAGTCACTGACGGGTGGATTAGCAGAGCTTTCCTATCTGGCCCTTCGCAGGCTTCGGGAGCCCCAGGAGAGGGCAGAGGGCAGCAGCAGAGGGAACTGGAAAGGGTTTCTTCAGGCTGCACATGTGGTCCAGCACATGCCGGCACTCCTTCTGGGAGAGGAAGCACTGCGTGACAGGAATATAGCAGCAAGCAGGACACACTTGGGAGTCTAAGCGTGGAATCCACATCAAAAGGGCTCTGGGCAGTTAGGTATCACTTATCAGCAGCCCAGGTGACTCCACTTATGAGTGACAGACTCTCTGACAAGCTCTTGTCACTCTCTCTCTCTCTCTCTTTTGAGTCAGGATCTCATGAAGCCTACATTGACTTTAAATTGAACTCTTGATCCTCCGGCCTCTACCTCCCGTGTGGGGATTGCAGGCTTTTTCCACCTCCATGGGACTGAACCCGTGGCCTTGTGCATGCCAGGCAAGCATTCTCCCAAATGAGCTATTAACCACCCCCCACCCCCACCCTGCGACAACACTGATGAAAACTCATCACCTGAGCCAGAGCATCCCATCTCCATCCCTTCCCCTTACAACACTGCAGACTCAGTCGCTGCCAGCCAGGAGCCGAGCAGTGCCTGGAAAGCCTCTGCTTGAGGCTCTGTGTTCCCTGTCAGCAATGACTGCCTCACACACGCTGGAAACTCTTTGATCTCAAGCTGCAAAGCTCAGAGTTAACCAGCTCCCTCGGGGCCACACTGTGAGGGACACTACCCTCCTCTACCCCCTTGCTGCTCCTCTGGGGCTTACCAAGTAGATTCTTGATGATGGCTTGGTTGTGTTCCCAGAGGTTGCTGAAGGTTCCCCAGCGTGAGTGGCCATCGGGCACAGGGTTGGCCTTGATCCAGCCCCCGCAGGCATAGCTGAAGAAGTCCTGGCATGGGTCTACTGTGGGGTCCATGGAGTTTAGGATGGAGCTGGTCACTGAGACGCAGGCCTCCGTCAGACATACCGGGGGCGTTCCTGAGAGACAAGGACAAGAGGCCAATGAGAGGTGAGCAGTACAGATGGTCTGGAGCCGGGGGGACACAAGCCCTACCTGGCCCTGACCTAGCAGGGAGGCTACCAGATCCCTCACAAGATAAAGAGCATGGTGGCACAAAGCTGTAAGACAGGCAGGAGGATCAGAAGTTCAAAGTCAACCTTAGCTACAAAGAGTTTCGGGAAGCTAGCTGGAGACACACGAGACCCTGTCTTAAAACAACAAAACAAAATTGCTGTGCTTTTGGCATGGGAACTGAAAAGAATCTTCTTTAAGTGCTGGGAACAGAGCCAGGGCCTTGCACATGCCAGGCAAGTGCTCTCCCACTGAGACACAGCCCACAGAGAGCCTTTCTGTGGCAGGGGTGACGGTGCCACTTACAGTAACACTAGATCAAATCCCCTTAAAGAGAACTGCACCCCCCAATTCCCGGCCACTGGGAAGGCCAGAACTTTATGAGGGGAAAAAGAATGTCTGTGTGTTTGAAAAAGGCTGTTCACTATTATGACATAAGTTCATATTTGGAGAGGAAAAAGAATACCTATTGTTTTTATTCGGTAAACTACAGGAAGTCAAGTCTGACAAAATCTTGGCTGGAAATGCCCACAAGACACAGTAAGGGGACCTGAGCTTGAAAACAACATGAGGTGGTGGTACACGCCTTTAATCCCAGCACTCAGGAGGCAGAGACAGGTGGATTTATGTGAGTTTAAGGCCAGCCTGGTCTACAGAGTTCCAGGACAGCCAGGGCTACACAGAGAAACCCTGTCTTGAAAAACAAACAACCCAACCCAACCCAACCAAACATCCCTGGCTAATGAATGGAACTAATGAACAGCTTCGGGGTCCTCACCTGACCAATTGATAGATTGTGGCCCTCTTGTCTAAGTCCCCTGTTCCTTGGAAACCTTCCCAGGCCCTCTGGTGCTGTGTTCCTTCCTGCTGTGGGCATCTGCTGTCCTATCACGGACGGTCCTACGTCACAGCCATCTTCCTGTCCACCTCCCCGCTAGGTCGTGAACTGGTTTTTACACATCCATGCCCCAGCGCTGTGCTTGGCACCCATTGCTGTTCAGTCAATGTTTGGGGAGTGAATGAAATGACCTACTGAATCAAAGTGTTCTAAGACCACGTCACCTGCCGGAGAGGTGGCAAATACTCTTTGCTCTGGGACGCACACGGCCATTTGAGAAGGCAGCTTAGGTCGAATTTACTCATCCAACTGTACCTGGCCTCAGGGCCATCCAAGATGCTTTAATTCTTTAAAAACATCTATGTGTGTAAACATACATGTCTCTGTGTGTGAATGTATTATGCGACTGTGCGTGCCATGGCATGCGTGTGGAAGTCAGGGGACAATTTACAGGCATCAGCGCTCTTCTCCTTCTACCATGTCAGTGCTGGGCTAGAACTCAGGTCACCAGGTTTGAGAGCAAGCACCTTCACCCACTTAGCCATCCATCTGGCCCTCAAGATGCCTGAAAATACTTGGCAGAACAGGGCTAGGGAAACAGGTTCATCAGTAACCCCAGAGCCCATGTACAAATGCCAGGGGTGATAGCACACACTTGTAATCCAATGCTGAGGAGGTGGAGACAGAGGGATCCCTGGGCTTGCCGTGAGCGGGTCGAGCGTGACAGGTGAGCTCCAGGCTGCTGAGAGGCACTGTCGTGAGGGAGGTGAATGGCATTCCTAAGGATGTCTATGTTAGTTTTGTCGCTGTTTGGAAAGAGGCTCAAAGTCTCTGGAAAGCAGGCCGAAGCAGGGAGGTAAGGTCAGAATGTCCTCGGGGGCCCAGACGCTGGTTAGAGGTAGGTCTTCCAGAATTGTCTGAGGAGTTGTTTTGCCTGGCCTGTGGTGTTTGCTCAGATGCAGCCAATGTCGGGGTTCTGCCAAGACCCGAGTTGGCTGCAGCTTTCTCTCATGGTGCATAGGTCACCTGATCCTTAGCCCAGCTCCATCCACGCAAGAGGGCCGTTCTTCTCTCAGGAGGTAGGGAGAGGAACGAAACAGAGGCAGACGCTGGAGTCTGCCCCTTGGAGTCCCACCTGGCAGCAACAACAGCTGCTTGAGATCTGGGGATCAAACTCACGCTGCCTGGCTTGGCAGCCAGCACCTCTACCCATTGATCTATCTTGTCAGCCCAATGATGGTTTGTATTTAGAAGCTGTCCTTTGGGAGTACGCTTTGATTTCTGGAGAAACATGTTGGGGTTCCTACGGGGAGTCCCAGAGCAGCCTGCTCTCCATCTCTGGGCCAATAGCTGGGCAGACAGTGCTGGGCCCACACTGCCTGGAAGGATGCTCTCAACTGAAGCTGACTCAGGATGGGGGCAGCTGCAGAAAGAGAATGCTCCACCTGTGCTCTGTTGATGGAGCAGACGTGTGTACACACTCATTTGTACACCTCCACAATCACTCACACACACACACACACACACACACACACACACACACACACACACAGAGGCTTGGTAGAGAAAAGCCGTTCCCAGTTCTACTCTCCTCTACACACCTCTGGCCAACCAGCCATTCATTTATTCAGCTTCTCCATACCCATGGCTATGCTAGACACACGGTTAAAGGCCTAGAAATAAGTACTTAATCAGCACTTCCGAGCCAGGCAGGCACATTTGGGAAAACGCCTCTATAAGCCATTAGTTAGTCAGTTAAATCATCAGGCAATTATTTCTTAAGCGTCTTGTAGATACTTAGGTTAGCCACAGAGTAAGCACTCACGAAATGTTTGTGGAATGAATGAATGAATGACTGTGTGTCCCACACAGGAGGGAGGGGCTTATGAATAAAGTCCCAGCCCTCCATTTAGGAAGCCAAAATGCCCCCTTCCCACTCCAGGATGGCTTCCCCCAAGCACTCACAGTGGAGAAGGCTCAACATGGCCATTATGATGGGGTGAATGACAGCCAGGGGGTGGGACCCCAAAGCTCCCTTTGGTTTATCTGACTGACAAAAAAATAGACAGTTGAGAGCAGGAGGATAGGAGACCCTGAATTTGATTTTTAACCTGGATCTATTCTTCCAGGATCCACCCTTTACATGACCCCACACGGATAGCTGGGTCACAGGAGCCTATCATGACAACAGTCAGAGGGGTCCATAAACGCAGAGGGCCAGAGGGATCCATCATGACAACAGGGCCAGAGAGACACACCATGACAGCAGGGTCAGGGGGACCCATCACAACAGGTCAGAAGGAGCCATCACGTGACCATCCAGTGTGCGGGAGAGTCATACATGCATAGAGACACACAAAGTCTCCGGGGCATGAAGTGTGGCCTTTCCAGGGTGCCAACAGACCCTGGACTGCATGTCAATTACAAAGGGAGGTGGGGCCTTTGCTCTGGATTCCTCTGAACCCTGGAAACCTGTGAGCAAACGCAATCTCCGCAATCCATCCCCCGTGCCTACAGCCTGAGGCGAGTCAGTCTCTGTGCCTCCACCACACCTCACAGGAGTTGCATGCGTGAGGAGGAGAGGACCATAGAAAGTGGCTCAGTAAACAGAGGCCATTATTGCTATGCTCATGACACTAAGGCAGGCAGGCAGCCACACCTTCAGAGTAACTGAGCCAAAGCTAACTCAAGAAGACCTTGGGGACATCAGATACATGTCATTAGTGTCACCCTCAACGAGGTACTTTCCCCTGTACTTAGAGAAGAAAGAAATGTATGTAAGATGTGAAAATTAAGTGGCTTGTCCAACCGTTAAGCTACTGGACTGGAGTGTGAACTCCTGTCGTTTTTGTTGTTGCCTTGAGGCAGGGTCTAATGCAGCTTAGGAAGGCTTTGAACCCACTAAGTAATCCAGGCTAGCCTTGAAATCCTCATCTGCCTGCCTCAGCCTACCAGGGCATCGAGATTATAAGCATGAGCCATTGTACCCAAATTTGACCTTCTGACCTCAAAACCTTGGTATCACTTATTCCTATCTATCTGTACCCTGAGCCCTTAGGGCGTCTCTCTCCTTGACTCTGGAGGCCAATCCTGGCTTGAACAAGGACCTCCACCTTTTACAGAGTGACAGAGCACAACGGATGATAGTCAAGCCAATCACAAATCACAGATGCACCTACTTGTCTGGTACTGGATGCCCAGGGTTGCCAGACAGGCCACCAGGCCTGCTGCCAGAAGTGCCACCAGTACCACCAGCCGCTTCTCCACGGAGGTCCGAGCTGCCCAGCACCTCTGGCCGCTCCGGGGGCTGCGGAAGTTCACCTGCAGGGAAGGAGGCAAGAGGGGAGGCGAGACCATGAGCCCAGGGCTCTCCTTCCCCCAAAGGAAGGGGCTCTGCTGCAGATCCAGACCCTGGGGAGGCATCAGGCTGCCCTTCTGTCTCAGGGGTGGTCCAGTTCCCACAGAATCTGCCCTAATCCAGGAAAGGAACCACCGCCCCGGCTAGTAGCTTCGATTTGCACTGGGACATCAGAGCTAGCGGCTCAGCTAAGGAGGGCTTGTGTTTTCTCTGTCACCCGATACCGGTAGATGAAAAAAAAAAAAATCTACAGCTTTTCCAATTCTCCAGTAAGGAGCTCAAAAAAGAACAGGATGTTTGGACTTTGAAGGCATTCAGAGGGCGGCCAGCTGGGCCCTCCTCAGAGCCCCCACACCTACAGAGCCAGAGACAAGCATGACACAGTGCCAGCTCCTGCAGGCAGGACACACTCAGCTAAGTCTTTCTAATCCTATCAGGGCTGCCTCATCCCTTCTCTTTTTACAAATGAGGAAACCGAGGTCCATTTATCTCATAGCTGAGTAGGTAGGGCTGAGATTTGCAGTAGATTCTAGAGACACAGGTCTTAGGTGACGAGCGGGGAAGACAAGAGGAGAAACAGGTCCATTCATGGAGGAAAAATGTGCCAGGCCCCCATCGTCTGGCTAAACAGGAAAGGAGGCACAATGACAGGAAGTGGAGGGTGTGGGAGGTCCTTGGGGGCAGGAGCCTGGAGGGGACATGCCTGCACACGGGACCCTCAGCCCATGCTCTTCATACCCAAAGTCGGCATGGGGTTAGGGGTGGGAGTCGGGGAGAGTTCTCCCTGAAAAAGCCAGGAGGGGCACAGGACAGGAAGTGTCTCCAGAAGGTGGGGCTGTTCGGTGATGTCACCCTGTACAAACAGCTGGGCGCCAACTCAAGGGGGAGAAGTGGATTCCTTTGCTTTCAACTGCTTACGGTCAAGAGAGGAGGCAAAGAACAGACACGTGGACAGGGAAGGCTTCCTGGAGCAGGTGATGTCTGGGTTAGGTGTGGACCAATGAAGGAGGAGCTGGTCACGGGTGCAAGGCACAGCTCTGAGAAAGAACAGTTCAAAGGAGTGGAAGACACGTCACTGGAGGAGGAGGAGGAGGAGGAACAAGAGTCCTTAAGAGGTGCCCAGCATACCAGGGGACCTGGGGACGCCCAGCTCTGGCTCACTGAGTTCCCCACACAACTGTGTAGGAGCTGCCCCCAGAGCAGGTCAGAGCCTGGGAGGTATCCTACAACTGGCACATGATATTTGAGATGGGTCACCCTAGGGAAGGGTGTCTTGGCCAGCCTGGGGTGCTAAAAGAGAAAGAGGAACGTGAGGACTTCGTATGGAAGAAGAACTGGGATCTAAAACTGAGAAGAGAATGCTGAGAACTGGAGACATTCAGTGACTGAGCCCCCATGGTGATAGCCAGGTTGGAGGAGGGGGGGCTCCCTGAGGAGATCCCCTCAGCTTTCTGAAACAGGAAGAGGTAGAGGTTTCTGACCAGGGTACTTTCACCTGTTCAGAGACAGCTGAAGAGGCATGCTCCTGTTGACACAGGACCCTTCAGCCTGTCACCTCAGGTTCTGGTATACAGAGAGACCCCCAAGGCCTTGAGTCAGGTACAGCCTTGCTGAGGGACATGGGACATTAGCATCCCTTCATTTGGCTGTCCTTCTGCCCCAAGACTTGTCCCAGCCTTTCTCTTCCACCTTCTGGCCTCTCCTGTCCCATGGCCGTGGCTCAGTTAACAGAGCATGGAGGCAGGGAGACCTTGGTTTAAGAAGCTTCCTTTGCCTGATGTCAACTCCAAGGAGCTGGTGGAATAGACTGTTTAGCTTGGGGGACAGCAAGGAAATGTCACTTCATCGGGGCACCAAAGTGCCATGGTGAGGGGAATAAGGAGAAGAAAGCTGAAAGGACATCACGGAGGTGAGGGAGGAGGACAGAAGAGATGGCAGATAAAAGGAGCACAGAAGAAGAGGAAACAAATGGATAGCAACTTATAAATGTTTGAGAGCTGACTCTTTTGGGCCTGGCACCCGTTTGTTCTGTTTTGTCGCTTGGTGGGGGAGTTCCCAAGACCAGGTACTAGTGTGAGCTCCAGAGGAGGTAAAGCTAGTGGGGGCTTCGGAGTTAGAAGCAGAGGGTACAAAGAGACAAGCCACCTCTCCAGACTGTGCAGCTCCTGTCCATGAGGCCCCACCTCCCCAAGAGAAAAAAAACAGGCAGCTGGGACAGCGCTGTTCCATGTCAAGCAAAGTGTTGAATCTAAACAGATGGCATTCACCATGAATTAAATTAGAATTAAGTCAGAACGGGATTGAAATTTCTCAGTTCCAAGCAAGAGCTGCAAACGGGATTTGAAAATAGGATCATTAACCTCTGTCATGCTCACTGCTTGACTTTCACTGCTGGGCCAAGCACTTCTGAGTTTCTGGACAGACCTCGCTTCTGAGGGCAGGGGGAATTGGGAGCATCTCCTAAGGGCGAGCGTTGCCTGGAAGCTCTGGGCTGGGAGCAGGAAAGGCTGGGCAAAGGTAGTATCAGGGTACCACTCTGCCCCTTTTTCCTGAGCCCCCCCCCATACATGTGCCCTGGGGAGGATCCCATGGGATGAGGTGATAACAAAGAAATACATGTTTCCATGCTTTCCTTTAAAAAGGAGGGCATGCCAAATGTAGGAGCCAAGCTGTGGCCTCTTGGAGGGAAATAGGATTAGTGGCAGGCAGCCCAATCCGTCTTCAGAGGTGCCTGGAAGTGGCTGCTGGCCGAGGCACAGCGCTGATACCCCAAAGATGGAGTCAGAGTCACCCTGGACTGTCAGGCCACTGACAGGGTCAGCGTCCTACTTACGAGGTAGAAACAGAAAGACAGCAGGGGAGATGGGGATGCCCTCCAAACAGAGAAGTGGGGGGAGGGATGAGGCACAGGAAGAGGGATGGAGCTACAGACAGCAGAAGAGGAGAGACAGAGTGGGAGGGAGAGAGCAGAGGTGTCCAGCCCCGGTGTTCCCAGGGTTTGCCAGGCAGGGAAACAAAGCCCATTATAAGTGGGGATAAATATTTGGTTACAGTGGTGAGCGCCTGGCTCACCTAGGCTGGCAGCAAGAACAAGTTCTGCAGGTGAGGAAGGATGCCTGGCCCCCGGGGCCCAGGGGAAGAGCCAGCAGTGCAGGGGTGGGAACCAGGCTAAACACACTTTCAGAGTCTGAGGGCCCCCAGCAAGCTGGCTTCACGGAGCAGCAAACAAGGGTTGTCTGCCAAAGCTCTTGGGGAGCCCAGAGGCCCAGCACCATGCAAGCTCTCTGCCTCAGACTCGGCCTTTCAGAGGAGGCAGACCGTGACAGCTCAGCCTCACAGGGAGAGTCTGCCTCCCTCTGTGGGGGTGTCATTTTGGGGGAAGTTCCCTTCCAGTAAAGTTTCCATGAGGTAGACTTTCAGCTGAGGCTACTGAGGTCAGCCCTGAGCAGAACCATGACGACTTCCCCACTCTGTCAGAGTGACCTGCCCCTCCCTACCTGACCTTGAAGAGAAAGTGCTGGCTTAACAGTCCCTCCTGTGTGAGTGGACCCCAGAAGAATCAACCTTTAAGAGAAATCACAGTCCTAGAAAATGTCTTCCCAGAAGGAAGCTCTCCAGCTTTTCTTCCTTCCTGAGAAAAGCAGGTCAGCTAGCACCCCGAGGGGCGTGCCAAGGCAGCCTCAGGCCTATCTCCTACCTCCAACACTAGGAAGCTGGGGTCACCAGGTGTGAGTGACCAATTCAGAGTCTAGGACACACTGGCCAAGAGTCTTACACTATAAGAACAGAGCTGAAGGTCCTTCCTGATAAGGGAAAAGTTGTTTGAAAGTCCCTTCAAATTGTTCTCCCAAGATAGCCTTATGCAGAGAGTGGGAAGGTGAGGTGCGATTTTTGTATCTCAGCTTTCCTTTTCTCTAATTTCCCCCACAGAAGTAACTGGATGTATTTCAAAGGTTTTAACAGACAGCTGTGGCCAGGCTTCCCATGCTGGCTGCAGGTGTAATCTTGACCATTTTCCTTCAAGCTACTGTAATCGGTGTGTGTGTGTGTGTGTGTGTGTGTGTGTGTGTGTGTGCATGGATTTCTGTCTGTCTGTGTATCTTTCTGTGTCTGTGCATGTGTGTGTGGAGTGTGCGTGTGAGAGAGGTAACTGGCATTTATAAAGCAGAGCTTTGGAGGGAAAATGCTATTTAACACGGGGCATCACAGAGGTATCAGCTGCTGTGACAGCTAAGTCAGAGCACCAGATGTAACTTTCATTTTTTTTAAGCACTATTGCCTCACTTGAATCTTAGCTGTGACTCTAAGAGGTGGTTTAACAACAATAATGCATCTTGTTTTTTCTTTCTTTTTTAAAGATTTATTTATTATGTTTCCAATGTTCTGTCTGCACGTACACCTGCACACCAGAAAAGGGCACCAGTTCTCATTATAGATGGTTGTGAGCCACCATGTGGTTGCTGGGAATTGAACTCAGGACCTCTGGAAGAGCAGCCAGTACTCTTAACCTCTGAGCCATCTCTCCAGCCCCCAATAATGCATCTTGTAAAGAAAACTGTATTCATGAGGTGTTTTCAGGTCTAAAAAGCCCCTGACAGACAGGTAGGGCTCCATATCTTTAAACTGTGTGCTCAGAGGCCTCCTGGCTTTTAGCAGAGTGAGCGCCATTGGGGGAGTCATGGAGGCTCCCAGCAAGGCTTGCAGGGCACCTCCAGAAATGCCCCCAAATTCTCAGCAACCTTCCTGCATTTTCTGCACAGAAATCAGAAGATACACCTAGACGGGAAGCTGGCTGTGGGGACACCAAGATTGCAGTTCACCCCACAACACAAGGACGCCTCGTCCCCTTCCCATGTCTCAGCCTCACACCTGTGTTATGGCTACCATGTGGCTACCAGCCCTTACCTCACAGGTCACAGAACAATAATCGTAGCAGTGACGCAGGTCACTCGGTTTTCTCTTAGCCTATCTAATAGATGAGGGCTGAAAAAGATTCTGTGGCTTGCCCAAAGTCTCCAGTCAGAATTCACACTCGGGTCCCTAACTTCAGAGAGAGGGTGCTCTGTGTTCTGGGTGAATCTCACTCAGACAAATGTGCTGCCGATATGAAAAGGCTACATATACCGAAATGGACCGAGGCTTAAGACAGCACATTATATTCTCGTGAATTCAGAGATGGTTTATGCTGGTGCATTTAGAAGTTCTATGAAAAGTGAGACTAAAAGAGACTGGGCTGTGGAGAGGGTGCTGCTTAGCTCATTCTGAGGAGTCCACAAGGGAGGGGGCTCCAGACAGACTGGACTTGGCCGTCTCTCTAATTTCTAGCACCCAGATGATCCTGAAGTTAGCTGTGAGCCCTCCCAGAGCCTCTATTTCCTCATACACGGGTAGAAAGAGTAACCCTCAAGCCTAGAGGTGAGGGGGCAAATCCCGGTGAGTGGAGGTGCTGGAGAGAAGGAGCTGAGTGTTGCAGAGGACCTCAACGAAGGCCATTTCCAAATCTGGAACTCCAGCGTCTTACACCTGCAGCTGCCAAGAGCTGAAACTCTACTCCTTATGTGCACCGCCTTGAGATAAGTTTGATTAGGTGCCCCTTCACCAGACACCCAAGACTCTTCTCTGTCCCTCCCTTGCCCGACACGGGAGAAGTTCTCTTTGTCCTGGCCCTCTGTGGGATGGTTTTCCAGGAGCCGGATCACAGATCCCAGCTTGCCCATCCAAGTCCAAACCCTACCCATGCTCTGGCTTGGCCAGAAAGCTCTGCCCTGGGGGGTGGGGAGGAGAAAGCCTGGGCAGCAGCCCTCCTCAAGGCACGGTCAAGCCAGGGGGATGTCAAGTCTCTGAGATTCCCACAAGAGCAGACCCCAGAAGGAAGGAACCAGGCTTCCGGACAGGCTGGCAAAGGACGGGGGGGGGAGGGAGGGAACTGAAGGCCACCCCCAACCCCCGTTAATGAAGGTAGTCAGGGAGGAGAGGGAAATGAAGGGGTGACGCTTCACAGACAGGGCTCCAGGGAGGCGGACCCCACCATGCCAAAGCTGGAACAGCCTTAGACTGTCAGTGCGGGGTCTGTGTAACCCCAGGAAAGTTCCTCCTCCCCCACCCCCCTAAGCTGTTCTGTGCAAAGTTCAGGGCTTCAACTTTGCATCTGCGGGTTGCATGGATGGTACTGCAGGTGGGATGGAAGCCAGCCTCAGAGCACAGGAAGTGATCCCCAAAGCACCGCTGCTCAGGAAGGGGTCCTCTGCGGGCCCAGGAGCTGCTGGGTGCACGACCCACCTCCTTCCCTTCAGGACTGGAGGCGGTAGTGCCAGACTGCGCATGCCCGAGCAGGAAGGGTCAGGGTTCCTACCTGTAGGCCATTGGGGTACACGTCGCCCTCAGAGAGTGAGTCCACCAGATCCTCTTCGTCCAGCGTGGCTCGCTTGTAGGTTGACATCTGCAATGCCAAGTGCAGTACAGACTCCCTCAGCGTCTCCATAGTCCAAATGGGAAAGCGGGCCCGGCGCCCCGCCCCGCCCCTGCCACCCGAGATCAGCCCACGGATGACCGGCCCTCCCCGCGCGCCACGCCCGCCTCACCCCTAGAGCGGACAGCGCGGCTGACAGCCACACGCTACGCATGCTGCACCCCGCGATGCCCAGCCCGGGTCGGGTGCCCTGGTGCCTACACAAGCGGGACGCCGGGGGCGTGGCCCCGCTGGAAGGTGGGCGTGGCCTGCCGGGCACATGCCCCTCCTGGGCCTTCCGCGAGAGTTGGGGTAGGGTGGAGATCTCTTCTCACGCCCAGCTCCAGACCAGCCGGCAGGAGAGAGCCTCATTCATAGTGAGGTCCCCAACGGCAGAGACCAAACGTCAAGTTCAGCAAAGCCTAGACAATCAAGACACATTCTTTCTCCATCAGCCCTTAGCTGAGACGTGGGGTCTTCTGTGGAGCTAAAAAGGCTAAAGGCGGGGAACGGGAGTGGAGCCAGGAATACCCCCACATCGCGGTTCCTTTCCCTCTAATTCGTTAGTTTTAAAGCCAGAGTTCTGAACGACGTTCACACAATTCTAAGAAAGTCCCAAAGCGACGGGCGCACGCCTGTAATCCCAGCTCTCAGGGAGGCAGAGGCAGGAGGATATGTGTGAGTTCGAGACCAGCCTAGTCTACAAAGCGAGTCCAGGACAGCCAACGCTACACAGAGATATCCTGTCTCGGAAAACAACAAACAAACAATAAAGTCCCAACGCAATGAAAACTGCTGAGTGAATCTGGCGGCCTGCCACCCTCCCTCAAAGGAGGTGGCCCTCCCATACACACGAAGAATCTTCACCTCATGGGCCAGCGAGATGGCTTAGCTGGTAAAGGTGCTTGCAGTTAAAGGCCAACCACTTGAGTTCATCTCCAGATTCCACATGACGCAAGGAGAGAACCATGTCCCACAGGCTGTCCTTCACCCTCCACAAGTGTCACAGCACATACACTCACAGCCACACGCACACGCAAAAATAACAGCAGGAGTTCTTGCAAAGGGGGGGGCATGGCGGTGCATGCCTTTCATCCCAGCACCTGGGAGACAGAGACATGCATATCTCTGAGTTCAAGGCCAGTCTGGTGTACATATCTTTATCTTAAAAAGAAAAAAAAAAAAAAAAGGTGTGGGGTGGGGAGAACCATTGCTTTGGGATGGGCTAGAGATACGGCTCAATGATAGTGCACTCCCCACATCTCATCCTCAATACAGCAAGAGCAAATAAAACCTCAAGGCTTTGGAGTAGATCAAAAGTTAATTAAAAATTTTAAAAAATACTTAAAAAGAACCCAGGTAGGTAAAGTTCCATCTCAGGAGTACAGAACTTTCTTTAAGTGTCTCCTCCATCGTCAGGGGCCTCTCCTGTGACCCCGGCTGGAGAGGCAGTCTCTGACAGATGGTGAATAAGACATGCTCTCTCCCACCTCAGGACCCCAAAGGTCTAACCTAGTTTTCCAAAAGGTACCCCACTTCTAATAAGTCACTCAAAGATTTTCAGCTTTCCAAAGAGCCATTTTTTTTGGTCTTTTTTAGGCTTATAAAAATGTGTTTGAGTGTTCTGACTGTATGTATGTATGTATGTATGTATACCTCATGCGTGCCTGGTGCCAGTTATGGATGGTTATGAACCACCATGCGGGTGCTGGGAACTGAACCTAAGTCATCCAGAAGAACAGCCAGTGTTCTTAGCCGCTGAGACACCCCTCCAAAGCACCATTTCTGTTCAGTCCCAACTTGGTTCTCATTGTACGGCAAGTGTGGAGGGGTGAGGTGGCTGTCCAGGGGAGGGGGAGGGGCCGGTGGGGAAGGTAGGGCTCCTAGGAGTTCCCAGGCCTTACGGGCCAGCAAGATGGCTCAACAGGTAAAGGTACTTGCTGTCAAATCCGACCGCTTCAGTTCATCCCCAGGACCCTCCTCCCTCTAAGCCAGCTAGCCGCTGGAAGTGAAATTCTCATCACACCACACTGGCTTCAAAGTCTCCTGTGTCCTCCAACCTTTTGCCAGGCTCAGGGCTGCCCGTCCCTGACCCTCCCCTTTAGCCGCCACTCACCAAAGCCCCAGATTTCTTCCCTGGCTTTTGTTCAGATCTGCTGGTACCTAAGTTGCTTGTTCTCGGCCAAGTCCTTTGTAGCTGCTCCTCCCTCCATCTGGAACATTCTTTCCTAATCTTTGCTCCTCCTACAGCTGGCCCCAGACTCTCAGATCAAATGCCACCTGCTCAAATGTTCAACTCGCCCCAAGTAGTTCCCCGAATTCTCCTACAGCAGCCTCTTACTTCCTTATAGTACCTACTGTGTCTGTTAGGTTTGTTTTGTTTTGGGAGGTCTTCTTATGTAGCCCAGGCAAGCCTGGAACTCACAACCCTCCCATCTCTACCTCCAGGAACTGGGATGGCAGGGGTGCACCTATCTCCATGTACACCTGCCAGGACTCAGTTAATAGTTCGCTACTGTTTTGTAAATCACCAGAGGAAAAGAATTTTGGTTCCCCCAGCACCTTCCCCGGAACCTAGGTGGGCCAGAGAAGTAATGGTTCCTGCTCCCTATCCTCAGCCTGGTCACCTTTCCCTTTGGTGGTTTTCCTTGGCCCCTCTTATGCAGAATGAAACTGAAGCTATGGAAGAAGCTTGCGGGCTGGTTAAGCAATGGCTCCTCCCACTCCCAGTTCATTTCAGAGACCTTCCCTTCTGGGAAACCTCCTGACCACTGACAGCATCTGCCCCCCCTGTGATATGTCCCTCAGTCTCCTCCCCATGCTACCTCCCACCCCTCTTCAGATAGGAGTGTAGTGTGCTGAAGACAGCCTGGTCTGCTCCCTCAAGGGCCCAGTCTGGGGCTACAAGCTTCCAGATGTTTGAGCAAAGGTGCAAACGGTTGGGTGGACAACCATGTCCCATCCACCCCCCTGCAGCTGTTAGTGGCTAGATGACGTGGGCGGCTCAGGTACCTCTCAAGAGAAATAAGCATTGCAAAAAGATTTTTCAGCCCACAAAAGCCCCGCCCATCCCTGCAATGCTAGCTCGGACCTGAAGTGAAAATGCACTGAGCTCACCCACCTCTGCTGGGGGTGGGGACACATTATGGCTGAGTGCGGGGCACTCCAACAATAGCCGTCCTCTCTCTGGGCCTGCCAGGTGCTCCACAGATGAAGGAAACCCGCAGCCATCGGGGCTAGCTCGGCAGGGGTGTCTTCCGTAGACATGGAAGGGGAGGTGGTGAGCGGACCCCGCTGGGTGTCACGTAAGACATGTCTTTCTTGCCTCACAGCCCTTCACCCCTCTTGGGCAACATCCTTACCTCCATTTAACAAATAGATGGCTGAGGGCCAGGAAGGATTCAGCCCACCCCCAACCCCATACAGTGCCCTGGCTGGACCCTGAGGCAGCTGGGATATGAGCTTTCTACCTATCAGCAAACCCAGTCAGGACCAGAGTCGGGTCACAAGCCTGGGTCCTGGAAACCAGGGCCTGAGTTCTTTGTGGAAGGCAGGACTACTTCCTGTGGGGACCTCACGGAGTCTGGACGCCCGGGAAGACAAGGCCTGGGGCTGGCGGAATGGCCAGGGCTTGTTTTAATGGCCTCATGGTGGTTATATGGGTGCCACACCTTACCCCAGAACTGCTGAGTTCTGGGGAGCCTCTACCCCTTCCTGAGAAATCTGGGCTGCATCTGGGCCGGGAGCTCGCAAGAGGACTTGGCTGAGCTGAAGAATGGCAAAGCGCTGCCAGGTGTGGTGGCACACAGCTTTAATCCCAGCACTCAGGAGGCAGAGGCAGGCAGATCTCTGTGAGTTCAAGGCCAGTCTGGTCTACAGAGTGAGTTCCAGGACAGCCGAGCTCACACAGAAAACCCTGTCTCAAAAAACAAAAAAGAAAAGACAAAAACAAAAATGGTGAATCGGGAACTGCTGCTCCCTGTGGCATGTGGGTCCCAGGTCCCCAATGCCCAGCTCTACAGGGAAAGAGAACGGGATGAGGAAAGTGGAACCAGATCTGAACACCCACTCTGCAGCAGCCGTCATGGGTCTGGGATGAGCACAATCGGGGCACAAAGATGCTTATGTGTTTCTGATGACAAAGGCCCATGGCCTGGCGTTACCCAGGGATTCCACGGGCCCCAACAGCTTCAGTCACTCATATGACTCATGTGGTTGGTTTGCCTAAGGCAGGGGATCTGCAGGGAATCTTGGAGCATGTCCGAGGCGACAGAGAGAGTGGAGTTTTGCGCCCAGGCTGCGAGGCCACACCCTGAGCTGTTTTCACATTCTGTTTCTAAGTCTCCATTGCTTGGGGGGTGGGGGGAACCTCTTGTGGCCAAGCGCCCATCATTTGTTTCTGCCAGCAGGCTGGGATCTTCGAGATGACACATGTCACCCGGTACACACTCATTCAACAGGCTTCTTGAAGTTGGAGCCTGCCAAAGCTCTCGCTTCAAACCTCAGTCCGCTGCCCCATTCTGCCACTTCCCTGCTGTGGGACTCCGTTCTCTATGCCTCAGTTGTATCATTTGGAAAACTGGGTAATTAACAGAACCCCCCCCAGGAGTGCTGTGACACATAAATGAGTTATTAGAGATAAGTGCTTAGATCAGTACCAGGTCCATGGCAAGTACCCGTGTTATTCTTATTGTGATTACATAGTTGTGTGTGTGTGTGTGTGTGGGCACAGATGTTGTCTTAAATAAAACAACAAATGAATGTGACTGGCCAACGCTAGCAATATAGCTCAGTGGTAGGCCTTGCACACCAAAGGCTTTGGGTTTGAGCCCAAGCAAATAATAGTAAGAAGAAGAGGAAGAGGAGGAGGAAGCAGCAGCTACCCCCAAGCCACTGACTCTGGCAGCAAACAGGTCCAGGGTTCTTTTATGACTGTCACATTCATGTCTGCCATCACCTTGCGGGACCAGTCCTGCGACACCCATTTCACAGGTTTGGAGATTGAAGCCTGGGTCTTAGATTTTCCTCATCTTCTTGAGGTCTCTTCCCTCCTTCCTTTTCTTGTGGCTCCTCCCCAGGGCCTAGCTCTTAGGCCAGGCTCTTTGGAGGCCCCAGGCCTCTCCATCTGAGCTGTAGGAATAGAGGGCTAGAACTTGGTAGGTGGAGAGAGAGGCACTGCTTTGGGACACCAAAGGTTCGCACGGCAACCACCCAAGGTTGTTCGCACGGCAACCACCCAAGATTGCTTCCCTTGAGACGCACGGCAGCCCTGCCAGGAGCAGGTCACTGTGGTAGTATGATGGAGACTCTACGCATGCCCACCTGGCCCACGTTGACTTGTATACACAAACCCAGGAGGCCCTGAGGGGCGCTGTTGCCAGCTGTTCTGGTACTCATAGTAGAGGTGGCCCATGCCTGGCTGGACACCCCCGCTTCTTCCCTAATGCATGGGTGATCTTTCCCCTTTCCCCCACCAGGGAGCCCCCATCAGTCACCTCTGGCCTCCAGTCTTGGCCCAGGGGTTCAGCTCCTCCAGAAAGCCTTCCGTTATTAGCCTCCTAGTTCCTGGAGCTCCCTGTGGCTCATCTCCCACTGAATTCTGGGTAGAAAGATGTAAATTAAGTGACAAGATCCAGCCTGTCTCCTGCTAACAGGCCAACTTCCTGGGGCTATAGAATGAAAACTGCGGGCTGGCACCTCCACCTTTTCTCCACCCCAGGATCAGACTCTTGGTATCTCTTTTCCTTCATCCCTCACAGCCCCCTCCCCCATGCACCTTGGAATCACAGCAAAACACAAAGTCAGGTCCCCTAAAGCACAGGTTCCTGCTCCGGAGCCTTTGCCTATACACAACCCTCAGATAACTCCTCAGCTCAGGTATCTTCCTCCAGGCAGCCTTCCAGGGCTTCACCAGGACCCTTCCCCTCTCTTCTCAATCTGGCCTTCAGCGTCTCTTTCTGAACACAGCATGGCTTTGGCACCTCAGTTCCTGCCTGTACATTGGTTTTTCCTATCTCATGGGAATAGAAAGAGCAACTAGCACATGGGTCTTTATGTGTGCTGTGTTAAGGTAAGGCACTAAGCTGGGTGCCCAGCGGGGAAGGGGCATTAACAAGTCACTGTCCCCATGGCATGTGCCAGGTTGTGAAAGAGACAGCTCTTCATGAGGGAAAGAGGACCCACTGGCATAAACAAAAGGACGGCAGAGGGTGTTCACACATGCCCAGCAGCCCCACATCTGGAAAACCAGAGTCTGCTTCTATTGATGGGGGCTCTATCCCACAGCAGATAGCTGTGCCAGGACAACAGCAGCCGCCACCTCCTGCCTCCCCTCCTCGCACCTGTTTGGTCCTGTCCACCTCAGGCATCACTTCCCGGATCTTCTCTGAATGCTGTGTTTGAGGCCCACCAACGAGCTGGCCCTGGGTCCGGAGCCACCAACAGACACCTGCACCTTGGTGCTCCAAGCACCCTTGTGAGGACAACCAGCCTGGGCAGTCCAAGGCTGAAGAGGCCAAGGGCGCCGGAACAATTTGCTGATCTAATCACATAAAACTTAGGACAAAGCTAATCCATCTGGTTTAATGATATTTATAACGTGACTGACCTGCTCGGTAATTAGGTTTAACCAGGAAACAGCCCGTGGAAGTGGTGGTAATTAGTATTTGTGTTATTCTGGTGGGCAGGCCATGGCCAGGAAGAGGAGAACACAGATGGGACAGGAAGCATAGGCACATGCCTGATTTGTGAACCCAGAGACAATCAACTTATGTGGATGATCCTGTCCAGCCTCCACTGAGGTCCAAGGTGGGCATGACAAGTCCTTCTCAAGGTTGAGAAATAAGCGCAGAGAGGCCCATCTCTTGTCCAAGGTCTCGCAACCAGTGAGCGACAGCCCGGGGTTCATAGGCTTCTTGTTTCCTAGATGACTAGGGTGAAGGCTGGGGGACAGGAGGCTGACACAGCAGATCTGACATCAACTTGCTCTTTAACAAACACAGAGGTGCTGGAGGGGCTGAGGGTGTAGCTCAGTTGATATAGGCTTAAGATACACGAAACCCTGGTTCAACACCCAAAACCTTATACACAGGGTGTGGTAGTACACACCCATGATTCCTGCACCCAGGAGGGAGACAGGAAGTTTAGAAGTTCAAGGCTATCCATGGCTCCATAGTAAGCTGGAGGCCGGAGGATATACAAGACTTTATCTCAAAGAAAATGTAAAAGAAAGAAAAGAGAAGAGAAGAGAAGAGAAGAGAAGAGAAGAGAAGAGAAGAGAAGAGAAGAGAAGAGAAGAGAAGAGAAGAGAAGAGAAGAGAAGAGAAAAAAGTTTGGTTTCAGTGGCTAAGATCTGTAGAAGGAATATCTCATGTATTGTATGGATGTAGCACCTGTCAATAATAGATCTGATGGCCTATATCTTAAGGAGGAAGCGGGAGGTGGAACATCCGGCAGGCAGAAGGGATTCTGGGATAGAGCCAGGCATGTGAGATTCAGCCGGCAAGATGTGAAGAGGATGGACACGTGGTGCCTGAGCTAAGGTAACCAGCCACTTGGAAAAATGCAGGGTTATTTGAAGTTATGAGCTAGTCAGCAAAGAGCCTAGCTATATGGCCTAGGTATTTGTATAATATTTAATGGGTCTTATGAGTCATTTTTCCTGGAGGTAAGGCAGGAAGAAAACCTCCCACTACAAAGAGCTCTAGCCGCTCTTGTATCGGGCCAGGTTTGATTCCCAGCACCTAAAGATGGTTACGGTGGCTTGTAACAATCTGTACCTCCAGGTCCAGGAACTGAAGCACCAGGTACCCATGGGGTTCGCAGGCATACATACAAACAAAACACTCATATGCTCAAAAAAGAAATTTAACACAAAATTCAGCCCACTGCCCAAAATACAAAGACAACACCAGTTGGCCCAGGAATGGTGGCAGAGGAGGGTGAGAACTTTAAGATTATCCTCAGCTACGTAGACTTGGTCTACAAAATAAGTTCCAGGACAGCCATTGTTACATAGGGAAACCCTGTTTTAAAAAACCAATAATAACAACAACAACAATAACAACAGCTAGTGATACCATCACACATCTCAAAAGTTGGATGCCAACTAGGAAACCCAGTTAAAAAACAAAACAAAACAAAACAAAAAAAAACAGAAAAAAACAAACCCTGGTGTGATCGCCTTTAATGTTCCCACTCAGGGAGGCAGAGGCAGGTAGATTGCTGTGATTTAAAGGCCAGCCTGGTCTACAAAGCAAGTCCAGGACAGCAAAGGCTACACAGAGAAACCCTGTCTCCAAAAACAAAAACAAAACAAAAAACAGCAGCAGCTTACTAAGCACCTAGTGTCTACCCACTCAGGGACTTACAGGCAGAACAAAGCCATAGGGGAGAGTCTGGGTGTCTGCTGGCCCTTCTATGCCATCTTCTTAAAAAAATGAGAGACCACAAATGCTCTTCTTCCCTAGAGTGGGTGCTGAGGACCCGCAGGCCCTACAACAAGGACCCTGGAGTGAGAGTCAGGATGGGAATCCAGTCGAGCCCTCCCCAGCCTCACCCCTGGGATACAGAAGGTTGCCCTGCCAGTGATCCTAATCCTCCGCTTCTCCAGGTAGCAGGCTTGTCTGGACACATCCCCAGGAAGCGGGGTGCCCAGCTCCTGGCACCCCTGAGGCAGTAGGGCATCCGGGCCCTGTCTGATTCCACCCTTGCCTTCCTGGGCAGGGCCCCACTTCCTACCTCCCACAACCTCTCATCAGGCATCTGCCCAGGCTCCCATCCTTGCCACTTCACCTCAATGAGGTTCCAGCACTATTAAAGTTGGGGTCACATTACCCGCCTACTAAAAAAGTACCCACACAGGAAGCTGGACCATGCCCTGACAGTCCCGGTGGGCAGGACTCAGGCCCTCTCAGGCCTGTCCAGGGAAACAGCACCTCACAGGCCAGCAAAGCTGCCCCTCAGGTGGCATGGCCGCTCAGAGAACTCTCATCTTCCCTGAACCCTGGAGGAGTATGGGTAATGGTTAGGAGCCGAGTCCCTAAAACCAGCTGGGTTCAATCTACTATTCATCCTAGGACTCAGTCTACAGCCCAGGACCAGGCACTCAATCCCTGCCCATGGCTCAGCTTGCTCAATTATGAGATGGGATTTATAAAAAAATCATTACAAGGATTAAAGGAGTTCACAGGACAAGGACCTGAAACAAAGGAAGGGCCAGACCAAGTATCAGCTGTTCCTGTCATTGCCAGCTACTGGTTCACACTCCCACTGCCAGCTGGTCAAATCTGGCCCTCAGATGCGTCAAAGTTTTTAAAATACCAGCATGATAGGGATTTTGCATGGAAAAAAAAATCAATATTTTAAAAATTTCCTTTGTAAAAACAAACAAAACCAAAACACATGAATGTAGCTAGGTCCACAGTCCCACATAGCTGGAGGGTAGATGCCCCCAGTGACAGGCCACAGGTCCCCAGGGAATCACAGCCTCAGCCTCACTCCTCCTGACCTCCTCTTCTCTGAGGCCCAGGCTTGGCGGGGTTCACCATGCTGGCGCCATGACATGCAACAAAAAGAAAAGCTGCCTCCTGCTAGGAGTCAACTGTGGAGGAATGATTCAAGCTTTAAGCCAGGCCAACTAATCAATGGTGACAGATGTCTGGGGAGTGGTGACCTCAGAAGGCGGACTTCCTAGAATGGAGCAAGACCTAGAATGGGAAATAGGGCCCTTTTGGAGGTGTCCCATCTCCCATTTCACTGTGGTTTTAGAGATGTAGGTGTTTGTCAAGACACACCCAGCTGTCACCTGTGTGTTTTATTCTACGCAAGTGAGGCCTCCACAGAAAAGAAACAGAAGCATGATGGGGAGGGAGCTCAAGGTCTAAACAGGGCGTGACTCCTTTGGGAGTGAAGATTTGGCCTGTAAGATGTGACCGCACAGCGAGGGCCTAAGCCCAAGCTGAAACCTAGAGTTTAAAGCTTCGAACAGTCGATGTAGGAAGAACACTATAGACCCATGGTATCCAAAACAGAAGCCACCAGCTGCATGTGGCAACTTAAGTGTATTAAACTGGGGCTGGGGATGTGGTCCAGTTGGTCAAGTGCTTTGTCTGTGCCCCAGGGAGCCGTACATTCCAACCCCAGCACCACATAAAAGGGGTGGGGACGTGGGGTGCATTCAGAAAGTAGAGGCAGCTATATAGTGAGTTCAAGGCCAGCCTAGGCTATGAGATCCTGTCTCAAAACATTATTTTAAAATGTTTTTCTTTTTTCTTTCTCTCTCTCTGTCTTTCTCTCTCTCTGTCTCTTTCTTTTTCGTTTTTGTTTTGTGGTGTTTGGTTTTCCAAGACAGGGTTTCCCTATGTAGCCCTAGCTGTCCTGGGAACTTGCTCTGTAAACCAGGCTAGCCTCAAACTCACAGAGATCTGCCTGCTTATGTCTCCTGAGTGTTGGGGTCAAAGGCATGTGTCACCACCACTAGGCTTTTTTTTTTTTTTAATTTTTAAAAAAGATGTAGTTTACTCTTATTGACGTCTATGTGTCTGCTCACAACTGCGGGGCGTGCCCATGAAGTCAGAAGAGGGCATCAGAACCCCTGGAGTTACAGGCACCTGTGAGCTGTCCTCTTGGACCTGGGGACTAATGCCATTTCTGGCCCTCACCACTGTGGGGAATTCATCAGACTTTTCCTCAGGCCTCAATGACCTCCATTTAGGGATAGCAGTATACCTCTCCCCTCCTGAAGACTGGGCACATCCACTCATGTTTCTGGGGCATACAGAACACTAGGGGCCAGGAAGGGCTTGTAGGAGAACTGCTGTGTCAGAGGCCTACCCTGAAATTCTAGAGCAGTGGGGCATAGGAGCAGTGTGAGGGCCAGTCTTACTTCTATTTGTAAGGGTTTGGAAAATGAGTGGGTGGCAAAGATAAAAGAGGCTACATTCAATGCTGCGGGCCTGGAAGAAAGATGCTGAGCATAGGGAAAATCTCCCACTAACCCCCATGCCCCCCGCCCCCCGGGCTTGGAATAGGACCTGGGATGGGAACAGCCCTGAATGGCCACAGCCACTGCTGTGGTCACACTGGGGCAGCAGGGAGCTGAGTCCATCTTTAGAGAGGCTCCTCTGCCTGGGGGGGGGGTATGGCCCCCCATCGGGACAGTGGAAGTAGGCTCACCACAGGGGCTACTGGGAATAGAGTTGGCAGGGCTTAGAACTTACAGTCAGACAGATCTGTTTTCCTACTCCACCCAAACCTCCTCATAAACTCTTCAGAGCCCAAGATTGCTGGTATTTGGTATTTGTCTGCCTATTCATTCATTCATCCTCATTCATTCTTTCATCCTGCACCTACATCCCAGGAAATGAACACCCTACTGGTAGTATATCATTGAACGAGGCAGAATCCTCCTCTCAGCAATGCAAATTGTGGTGTGGGAGAGAAATAAACAACATGGATGAAATAATCACATCAAACATTTATTCAGTGCTTGCTGTATGCCAGCCAAATACTACATGCTAACTGCTTTAAATGCTTCTTCGATTTCAGCCTCACAAAAGTAGCACTATGTATTGTTACCGATTCTCTTTGGTAGGTGAGGAAACTGGGGCAGAGAGGGCTGGGTCATCCAGCTCTCAGGAGTGGGATTTGGGATCTGAACCCAGGCGGCGTGACTCCAGCTTGAGTTCCCAAACTAACCTGTGCGCTGGTGGCTTCATGCAAGAAAGGACAGCAGGGAGGGTCGTACAGGTGTTGGGAGAAGATGGGTGACACATCACCAGAGACCAGAAAGACCAGGATGTGTCTGGAGAAGCGTTACTTCAGGCCTTCTGCAAAAGCAAAGCCCCGGAAGCAAGAGGGAGAACGGAGTTTAAGCAGAAGCAGGGCGGTGTGGTGGGGATACCCTGCCTTCCAGACGCGAAGCATTCGACAGAAAGGAGACTGAGGCTCTGAGAGAGAGCCCAACCCTGGGGGCAGCTGAGCCAGAGATGCAGAACCTCTGCCATGCAGCTATGGCCATCCCAACGCCCCACACGCCAGCTGCCAGCCTGTACCCTTCCGGCTGAGTGCAGTATGTGCCTCCTTCAGTGATGTCCCAGTGGGACTGCGTGATCCTGGCCACCGGAGTTAGCATTCTCACCCGAAAATTGTGACATGGAGAGAAGGTTGACATTAAAGGCAGACCGCTTCTGGCTTAGCCACTTAGGAGCCATGTCATCCTACTGGAGCCCTGCCACTTCTCAGAACCCCAGTTTCTCCTTCTGCACAGGAGGGCAGCAGTTCCTTCCTCATAGGGGTCATCAGGGAGAAAGGAGCCCTCGGATAAGGTTTTAGCACAGTGGCTGCCTTTGAGGGCTTCAGAAAAGCAGGATGTAAACATCATTGGCACAGTCGTTGATGCGAGGGCTCCAGCCACACAAGGATGCCAGAGAGACCTGACCACGCCCCCGCCAGGTTTGAGGCTATGGATTCTTCATACCTCAGCAAAGGAACCAAAGGCAGGAAGTGGAAAGCATGGACTGGACAGCCAAGAGAGCGACCAGCTCATGCCCACGCAGACAGCTGCTCTGAGTACTGGGCTGGAGACAGGAAGTGGGAGGAGATAGGCAAGCATCTAGCATGGAGGTGGCAGACAGAGAAGCCCAGTGGACTCTGCCTCCAGCATCCTTTTTGCGTGCCCACTGTTTTCTCTTCTTCTTCTTCTTCTCTCTCTCTCTCTCTCTCTCTCTCTCTCTCTCTCTCTCTCTCTCTTTCTTTCTCGATTCATTTATTTTATTTTCTGTGTACGGCTATGCTGCTGCCTGAGTGCACAGATTTGTGCATCGCATGAGGTGTCTACTCAGAGTTACAGACAGTTGTGAGCTGCCATGTGGGGGCTGGGACTTGAACCTGGGTCCTCTCAAGGAGCAGCCAGCACTCTTAACTGCTGAGCCATCATCTCTCCAGCCTCACTCTCTGTTTTCTTAAGCCCACAGCGGGTCCCCTTCGTGTCCTCAGGAAGTCTGGAACAGGCCACTTTGTAGAAAGCTGGGTGATGCTGGCTTGCCCTTGGCAAGGAGTCATGATGAAGGCCTCTACCCGTGTGTGTGTGTCTGTGTGTGTGTGTGTGTGTGTGTGTCTGTGTGTGTGTCTGTGTGTGTGCGCGCGCGCGTGTGGCTTGTACACCCTCCCCTTAGGGACACTGTCTCCTTCCCCAGATTCAGATGGTCACTTAAGCGGCTCCCGTCACCTGCCTGTGACCCCACTGTTAGCAAAACATCCAGGGCTGGGCCTGTACTGAGTCTATTCTGTTCCAGAGCAAAACAGCTCCCAAGACTGGATGGCCTGCTCTCCTAGCTCCAGCTGGTGGGGGACAACAGAAGCCTCAGCCCCCAGTCCCAACCTCTCAGGACACTTAAGTAGGGATGCCTGGGTTGTTGTACCCTCCCCACAAATGCAAAGGCACCCGTCACTGTCACCAGTGGCAGTGAAGAAAAATCCCTTCTCTGGAATTGGGGATGACAAGAGGAAGGGTGTTTGAGATTGGCCTGGAAAACCTGAGGGGCCCGGTTCTGGCATGTCTTCTAGAAACCCTTCAGGTCAGAGACAGGGCAATGAGGCAAGGTCCACAGAGCCCCTGGACACGAGCTTGACAGATGTGCTGTGTGACCTCAGGAAAGTCCCTTGCTTTGACTGAGCCTCCTCCACCTTTCCCTTGTAAACAGAACCTTTGAATGAGGAGAGAAAAGCATGAGGGAGGTGCCTGGGCACGGAGGACAAGCTGAAGCCTAGCTGCTGCAGAAGGTCCCCGGGGCTCCTCTGTCCTCCCGCTTGCACACATTGCGCCATTCAGAGCACACTCCCCGTCCTGCCTGCTCAGGGCTTCCCTGGCTGCAGCCTCCGAAAATTCCCCAGTCCTGGGCTACCAGCCAGGGCTTCTTAAAGTCACCAGCCTCCTGCTGAGGGCTCAGCAGGGCCCAGCCAAAGCCCGTCACTCACCGCTGGAGATTATCACATCATAGCTTGCAGAATGGCAGGGCGCCTGGCAGGAGCCTGGCACCAGCTCTATGTCCGCCTGGGCTGGGAAGTGACTAGGGTAGCACCCCACGGTCTCCATGGGGCCCTCTGTCTTCCCGCCCTAACACCCAGGCCATACTGGGGCTCCAGAATTCCAGGGTCACATCCCAGCCATGGACACTGCAGCCTCATGCACCCCACCCCACCCCACCCCCACCCCCCGGGCCAGGAGATGAACTCTGGGCTGGGTGGGGCCTACTCACACTCCATTCTTGGTTAAGAACAGAAGCTCAGGGGAGCCAAACTGTGTGGAGTTCAAGTTCAGCCGTGTGGCCCTGAGTGAGCACACGGTGCCTACTCTCATACCTAGAAAAGTGCCAAAATAGAGTATCCACCTTCCTGGCTCTTTGGGAGGACAATCAGTTCTTTATCCTGTGTTTGCAATGCAGCCTGGGACTGCCTGGATGGATGGGTGAGAGAGTGAGTCTGTCCCGTGGTCAGGCTCTTCCACAGACAGCTATCAAGACCCTACCACCAAATGTCTTTGCCATTGCTGCCTATCCCAAGAGCCCTTCCCACACAGGATCTTTAGGAAGACTCCTTAACTGGGACCCTCAGGTTTGAAAATGACATAACCTCAACTCTAGCCGGATTTTTTTGAATGAGAAAAAAATTGCTGGCATTGCCTGAATGGGATGAAGGATCAGGCATCAGGTAGGACTTGATCCAGACCTTCAGATGCTGTTGAGAATGTTTTCCTTATGCTGACAGGGTGTCATGTTCCCTCTCTCTCTCTAGCCCTCCCTGCTTGGGCTCAATGATGAAGTCCTAAGGGAGAACTCAGCTGGGCCGGCCCAGTTCACGTGCCCTCTCCTGTGACAGTGGGAGGGTGGGGTCCAATGCTGTGATTGGCAGCCTAACTACTACAATGGTGAGGGGCTAGTCCCCAAAGGAAGGGAGCTGCTGTTGGCAAAAAGGACGGGCAGCGATAGCACAGTTTGACAGAACCAGCTTGGACCCATGCTGGCTAAGCTACCATCAGACCCCATGTGTCCACCTTCTTGTCCGTGCAGCCACCCATCATCAGACACCATGGGTGCTGGTAGGGATGACTGTGGGACACTCCTGCTACTGGAGCATGGAATTAAAGGGTCAGGCTCAGGTCACCTCAGCCTCTCCTCCACCCCTACCCCCCCTCAACCCGCTGGCCTGGCCCAATTCAGCAGAAAATCCTAGCCTGGGCTCTTCCAAGCCCTGTAGCCTCTTCCCTCCCATGAGCCAAATGCATTCCAGAAACCCCACACCGCAAGGAGACAGTGATGCGGAAATGGGCCCACTGTCTCCCATGGAGAAGACAGGATCTATGCTCAAAAGAGGTTTCTCCCAAAGATGCAACAAAGCCCTGGGCAGCCAGGAATGAGGGAGCCATTTTGAGAGTCGGGCTCCAGCACTCTATGGGCCAGTGCCGGGTTTTCACAGCAGCAGCTTCCTCTCATCCCACATTCAGGACATCCACAGCTCCCATTAATAAACACATCTGTCCTCCGGTGCCAAATACACAGACAGCATGGGCTTCTGGGGTGAGAGGACACCCCGCCTGACTTCATGTTTTCTCACAGACATGTATCATACACGTATGAGATAGGCATGTGGCATGTATGACACCAAAAAGCAGGACAGCATAGCAGTCACCTGCCACATGTATGACCCAGGCAAGTGACGTGACCTTCCTAGGCCTGAGTTTTGTTATTTTTTAGATGTTTGTGTATGTAAATACTATTTAAAATTTTACACTTACTTGGTGGTGTGTGTATGTGTGTGTGTGTGAGAGAGAGAGGGAGAGGGAGAGAAAGAGAGAGATCACAGGACAACTTGCACGCGTCTGGAGTCACTTTTCACTGCCTACCACACGAGCAGTTCTGGGGAGATCACCAGCTTTAGCAACAAGTGTTTTTACTCACTGAGCCATCTTGTTAGACTTTTGTTGTTTGTGTTTGACTTGCTTGTCTGGAGACGGGGTTTCAGTGTAGCCCAGGTTGCCCTCGAACCCATGTCAAACCTCTTACCTTAGCCTCCCAAGGCCACCAGGGCTCTTTTATTTTGGGGGGGGGGACTGGGCAGCCCTCCTTCCTCCGCCTCCCAGGTGCTATGATTACCAGCCTGGGTATCACCAGGTCCATTTTATGTGGTGCTGGGGATGGAGCCCAGGACTTTGCCCCTGCAAGGCAAGCACTGTACTGAATGTTTCCGCTGCCTATGAGTGAGTGCCTCTATTAGTCAAAGAGAAGAATCCCACGTGGGTCCAGGGAATAGAATGGTACAAACGGGTAACGTGTGTTGGACACTGATGCTGCCCGCTTGATCCACTTACAACTCCAAGTAAGTGCCATCAGTGTCCCCAACTCTGCAGAAACCTGGAAGGGTAGCGACCGCCCTGGAGGCACAGCCAAGTTCCACATGCCTGTGTCTCTGCCTCTTTGCCCCACCATCCCATCCACCACGCAGCGCTTTCCTGTCAGCAGGAAGGACCAGTGTCCACCCCACACAGTACCCAGACCTCTTGGGACGCCAGGGCTCCACACTGTCAGCCCCAGCCAATCAGAGTGGATCCTCAGTCAAATGGTGCTCCTGAGCTGCCGTTGCCTTGGTGACCAGGAATGTCTGCCTCAAGCAGCCCACCCAGGCTCAGCTTCCCACCAGGTCCCTAACACTCCACCCACCACCACCACACAGCGATCATTTTGCGGAGGGAAGAGTCCAGATGGAGAGGCCTTGGAGGGGAGGAAGGGCTGTGCTGGCTCAGAGGGGGTCCCCAAGTAGAGTAGACTTGAGTTTGGGTACTAGGTTCAAGGAAAGGAAACTGGGAGTGAGTATCAGGCCCAGAATCCTTGAGGACCAAATGCTTCCCCAGTCCTGGGGGAGGAAAAGCAAGGATTGGAGACTATATGAACTGCACCATGGGTCCCTGTGACTGCCTGCTGTGTGGCTCCAGACAAGTGGCCTCAGTGCTCTGTGTGTAGAAGAATGAGCACAGGAAAGCTGACCTAAACACGTCAGAATCAAATGCTGCCTCCCTGGAAAGACACTCCCAAGGCACCTACTGTGGTGCTGGGTGCTACCGTGAGCACACAGGAATGTCTTGGCCACAGAGACAAGGTACAGACAGCTGGAATGCACTCCAGGGTTCAATCTAAGGACCAGAGACCACTGTTGTTCCTTGTGAATAGTAATGGCATCTGCGACAGCAACAAAAGCCACTAACCCCAGGGATGACTCAGTTCTGAGCCATGCAGGTTCTAATGCTGCCATCCTAGCAAATCCATGGAAGAGATGTGAAACAGAAGAACCAAGAGGGCAAACACCCAGCCCAAGGTCACACAGCTGTCGAGAGGATGAGGTCATAGGTCTCAGGAACACTGAGGTACTATGGGACACTGGCAAATGGAGTGTTCTGGGGAGTGTCTCTGCCTGGGAGACTCACACAGACGACATTCCCAAACCCACTCTCGGGTCCCTGAAATGCTGGCTGCGTAGCCACCTAGACGGGGGTTCCCCTCCCCTCCAGGGCTTGGCTCTGTTCAGCACAGCTCTAGAGACAATTTATAGCTGCATAATGGACAATTAGGAACATGCTTTCTTCTCTTCCAAGGAAGCAATCAGCCTGAAAGCAAGCACAGAGCACAAAGGACCCAGGAAGCCTGTCCCCTGGTTCCTGCCAAGATGGATAGCCCCTCTCCTGGCCCTAGCTGGAAAATCAGGGCTCACTCAGGTGTTATCCCCATCCTCATCAGCCTCCTACACCATCCTCATCTGCCTTTACCCTGTACCCCCAGCACCCCTCCCATCCTCATTTACCTCCAATCTCCCCTCTAGGAAGGCATCCTGACAAGGCTGGCCCATGGCTTTCCTGTGCTGCTGTGACTCCAATGTCATCAGGTCAATCTGGCTGGTGACACCTGGCTTGTCCCTCCTGCTCAGTAATTACTACTATCTAGGCACCATGCTGAGAGTTAACATTATACTTGCTAATTCTGCATCTACAAGCCACCTCAGTCCATAGCCTCACTTCACCGGAAATGAAAACACACAGCTAGCAAACAAGGCAGCAAGCAATGCTCTCCTCACTTGATGTCAGTCGCTGGCTGGGTTCCAATCTCTGCCAGATCCCCATGGGTCAGTCCCAGACACAGGACTCCCCTCAACTCCCAATCCCTAGTGGTCTCCTAGGCCAAAGGTGACCAGGCAGCTGGCTCCACTCAATCTAACAGCTTCCAGGACACCCCAGAGAACCTTGCATCTAGGCTGCCATGCATTTAAGCCTGTCTCATTCCCCTGTGTTCCCACATGTCCACCCAACAGCTTCAGGAAAGAAACAGCTGAGCAGGGTGCTACAGTTAGGACCTGGTAAGGGGAGAGGGGCACACGTGATTAACTGTTCTTTGAGGGAGGAAAGACCCGTCCTTTCAAAAGATTGGGCAAATCCCTGAAAATGTTCCCCAGCATCTGCTACAGCTCAGTCAATGACCAGATGCTTACAGGACCACACACTGTTCTGGGTAATGACTGGGTTCTGGGTGCTGTTCGCCACCAACAGATCTGGAGGCTTCCCCAGTTCCCCTCCCTAACATATACCCATCGACTTACAGCCCCTCAGAAGCTACTGTGGTCACCAGGAGCCAACGATGGGGGTGGGGGCATCAGAGCATTGGTAACAGCAAGTAAGGACCCAGCCATTAAGTAGACACACTCAGATCCAACAGTCAGGGACAACAGACCGGCAGCAGAGGTAAACAGCCTGTGCTCTGTGACTCATGTGGCTCATGTTTAATGAGCCAAACAATGCTGTGTATCATTGGAGCATGGTCACTCAGGGCAGGAGAGTCCCCAGGAGAGGGAGTGGCAAGGCGTTGGGTCCCCAGGGCCACAGGGGTGCATCCCACTCTACATCCTAGGATGTTCTATTTCAGAGGCTGGGTGAGAGATGAAGGGCCCTCTCGTCACCAGGCCAGTCCCAGCCTGGAGTGATGCTCAGCTGCTAACATGCCAAGCCTCAGGGTATTGGACAGTCTTGGCTTCCTTATCCCGGGTCTGCTCTGGCTGGACTCCTCCAGCCCCCCTGTGGCACCTCAAACTTCTGTTCCTTGCCTGGGGAGGAGGGTCCATGTCACAGTCCCTTCCCCTCAAAAGACTTATCTTGCTCTGGCTTCCCTTTGTCTCCTGAGACTCTGTCCCATTCTGGAGTTGTTGCTAGCTTGGACCCAAATCAACTGTATGGGTGAGATTTACAAGCCCTTGGCTACAGCAGGGCTATTCAAGTGTGCAGTAAATTGCCCGTCTTCTGGCTCAGAGACAGGCTTGGATAGGAGCAACCAAACTGGCACCAACGTCACCTCTCTCAGCTTGAGGCGTTTCCTTAAAGGCACCAGAGGACAGGTCCAGGTGCCATCCATGCATACTGCTGGATCAAAGGTAACCCGCAGCTCTGCCACAGCCCACTGGTTTCTCTGTTAGACTGAAAGGGGACTGTCACCAGGGGAAATGTGGAGGAGCAGGTTAAGCCTCGGGGCTGGGAAGTGGGGAGCAGAAGGCTCTCTGTCATGGAGCCCGATGCCTGAGCCACTAAAGGAGCTGTGCTGTGGTACACATGAGGGGCTTTATCCGAGTTCCTGAGCACTCCATGGCATCTGGGGGAGTCTTTGGGTTTCATCTCTGTCATTTTCTGACCCTGTCTTATGCCAATGACACAGGAGACCTGTGCTTAGGTTCCTTCTTGGGGATTTGAACCCCTACTTTACCTGGACTATCCCCTGTGAGTCTATGGGGAAGACTCTCCCTCCCTGGGCTTCAGTTTCTCCCCACCCCACAACGGGTGGGATGGTATCCAAAGTCCATCCACTCCTCTTTCTTTCTTTAAAAAGATTTATTTATTTATTTAGTGTACATCACTGCCTTATCTGCATGTACACCTGCACGCCAGAAAAGGACATCGGATCCCAGTACAGATGGATGTGAACTACCATGTGGTTTCTGGGAATTGAACTCTGGACCTCTGAAAGAACAAACAATGCTCTTAACCACTGAGCCATCTGAGCCATCTCTCTAGTCCTTCCTTCCTTCCTTCCTTCCTTCCTTCCTTCCTTCCTTCCTTCCTGACTTCCTTCCCCTCCCTCCCTCCCTCCTTCTCTCTCTCTTTCTTTCTTTGAGACACGTTCATACGGTAGCCTCAAACTCACCACCATCCCACTCCAGACCCAGGGGGTTAGTATTACAGCTAAAACCCCATTTTTGAGGACTTCAAGTTACTGAGCCTGTCTGAGACCCAGTCCCTAGGCCCAGGCTGCCAGGGTTGGCGAGATCTTTTTCCCAGTGGGAAGAAAGAGGTGATACCAAGCTTCAGAGAGACCTGCTGAATCTAACAGTCAACTGGCTGGGCCTGTCGCTCACCCTGGGGTGAGGAGGGCTCAGGATGAAGTCCTGTGGCAGAACACTTACATGCCTGTCAGATACAAACTCAGCCCCAATACTTAAGTAAATAATCAAAATAATTCCACTTTCTTTTTTTTTAAACAGTAGACCTGGAGGATCTATAGCAAGGATCTGAGTAGGCAGGCAGAGGTGTCTCTGAGGAGGAGGTTGACGATGATGAATAAAGGTTGGAATTAAGTTTGCCTGGGAAACAGCACTGCTGAGGCAGGCTCAGGGATGGGATACTGACCCAAGCTGCACTCCCATATATTCACCCTCTGCTGTGGTTTAAATGTGACCCCCCCCCCAAGTTTGTGTCTTAGAAACTTATACTCCAGACTCACATTAGTGAAACAAGATGTGTGGTTTCCGGGACGCCACTGGGACTGGATGTGGCCATGAGGGTGGGGACTTCATGGTGGCATTAGTGGCTTTATAAGAAGAGGAAAGAGAACGGGATGTGGTGGCACATGCTTTGAATCCCAGCACACAAATGGCAGAGGCAGGCGGATCTCTGTGAGTTCAAGGCCAACCTGGTCTACACAGCAAGTTCCAGGGCAGCCTGGGCTACACATTGAGATGCAAGGTCCTATGCTCTTACCCTCTTGAATATGATGGTGCCCTGGATCGTGTATGAAATGGCAGGAAGGTCCTCAGAGATATAAGCACTGCATTTTTGAACTTTCCAGCTTCCAGGACAAATAAACCTTTATTCTTTATAAACGACATAGTCTCAATTATTTTGTTATAGTAACAAAAAAATAGATGAAGACATCTTCTCCTGGAAAACCAAACTTTGTGGTTTTCAATGGAATTAGGTTTGTACAAATCCTATGATTCAGTTTCCACATTAGCTAAGTAAAATAATAAACCAGGCCACACAATGTACTAAGACACTGTCTGCAAATGGCCTGCTGCATGTTAACTGTGCAGTAAATGTCAGCTCCACGGCGCCTCCTCATCCATCCACCAGGACACCCCAGCACCAAGCGAGGTGCAGAAAGGCGCTGGCAGCTGGTCCCTGGTTTGCCTCTGTCCTCCACTGAGCTGACAAGTGTCCGGATGTTTGCACTAGATGGTCAGAGCCTCCTGCCTGTCCAGGACAGGCTGTATAAACATACTCGGTCCCACGGTGCCTGCCACGGGCTTCCCATGCACACACCGGTCATTCCCAGGTCAGCCTCACTTTGTGGCGCTCCTCGCCCAGTCAGACACTTTGCCTACAGCCATTCGGTGTCCCACGGACACCTGCAAGCCATCCTGACCAGGTTTACCATCATCTCAAATAAGGACAAAGCAAGAGAACTACTGAGCCCCGCCAAGCCAAGTACCGGGAGGTTCTGCCTCCACGTTTATGAAGTGGGGGTGACAGCAGAGCTAGTCTCAGAGTATAGTGACCACGAAATGACGTAACGTGGCAAGAGAACTCCAAACAGTGCTCGGCTCAAGGAAGGAGCCAGAGAGATAAGACTGAACAAGATGTATCCTTGTTTCCTGGGTAGAGTATGGCCAAGAGTCACCGAGACACTGAGAACACATCCTACACACAAACAAACAAAAAAAAACAAGCAGCTAGAATTTGCCAAGCACTTTCCTTACATTAGGTCGCCAATTCCACACAGTATCTTCAGGTGTGATAGCGCTGGCCCATTTTTTGTAGAAAAAAAGGCATGTCTCAGGGAGGCCGAATCACTCATCTGCGGTCACACAGCCCCACCACATCATGATTCGATAGAGGGTTGTTTTTGGGGCTTCCTTCTCCTTATCTCTCTCCATTCTGCTAAGCTCCGTAGGGGCCACATTTCCTCTGAGCCAGCCGTTTTCAACCTTGGGTTGAGCCTCTTTGGGGGTCAAAAGACCTTTTCACCGGGGTCACCGTCAGAAAACACAGATATTTACAATATGATTCATAACAGTAGCAAGAATCACAGTTATGAAGTGGCAACCTGAGGAGCTGTATTAAAGAGCCACAGACTTAGGAAGGCTGAGAGCCACTGTTCTAAGCCATCTGGGCAATGGCAGCTTCCCGAAGCCCAGGGTTCAGCTGCCAGGCCATCCTCACCCACTGCCTGAGTTCTTCTGCCACATTCTTTCTCTCTCTGAAGACCCCTGACTGTGGCTCCTATGACGATCAGGCAGCTGGGACAACATCCGGGGTCAGGGGTTAGCTCCCTGTATTGATTCCTTTTTGCATTATTGTGACTGAGTGCCTAAAGGAGGAAGCGTTTATTCTAATGCTCTTGGTTTGGAAAGAGGAGAGATTTCTCCACCCAAGCACCTCACCGCTGCATCCCCATAACCTCCACGGGCACCCACGGCCACAAGTGTTCTCAGCCCCTTTCACAGAGGAGGCAAATGAGGGGCCAGGAGACTGTCACTTGCCCAGGCACAGGCCAGGGACTCAGACCCAGCTTAGCCAATAGGGTGCTTAGATGTCTCCTAGGAGACACAGGACAAGGACACACACCAAATGATAAAGCTTTTAGGGACAGGCAGGCGGGGGCGGAACACACACTATAGCACCTTCGAGGGGGCTCCCCACTGGGCAGAGGGTCCCTCAGACAGACCCAGAATCTGCTGGGAGCCAGGCCTGACCCCTTCCCTGGGCAGTTTCCCTGAGGACTGGACACTGCAGGCTGGGTCAGGCATGGGCTTGCTGTGCCAGCTACTATCTGACTCCATATTCTGGTAGTCCGTTTGCAGAATTTCATTTTAGAGAAGAGAAACTGAAACCCAGAGGGGCCCAGCAATTTTCTTAAAGACCATTCTGATTGGAAGGTCCTAATGACATTCATGTCCCCGGCCACTGTCCTCCTCTCTCTGAAGACCCCTGACTCCTATGACTACCAGGCAGCTGAGACATCTGAGGTCAGGGTTCAGCTCCCTGTATTAAGTCCTTTTCACGTTATCGTGACCGAACACCTGGAAGGAGGAGGAGTTTGTTCTGGCTCACGGTTTGAGGGTGTGGCCCATCTTGGCAGAGAAGCTGTGGAGATAGGAGGTTTGGCCCGTGACGGTCATACGGCATCCACAGTCAGGAAGCAGAGACGAGTGCTGGCAGCTCAGCTCACTTTCTCCTTTTTCTTCAGGACCCCAGGGACAATGTCACCCACATTCAGGCTGAGGCTTCCCGTCTCGGTTAACCCAGTCTGGAAACTCTCTCACAGGTATGCCTGCCTCCTGAGTAATCCTGGATCCTGTCACGTCACCCCATCTTAGCGGGAGGCAACGGCGGCTCGGAGAGACGTCTCAGGGTCGCTTTCTGTGAGGTGTACAGAGGAGGAGTGCCTGGAGAAGCACTACCCGCACCCACAGCCCAGGCCATGCTCCAAGCTAACAGTCTGGATGCCAGTGACACCACCCCCATACATGCACACACCTCTCTCTCAACGCCACGGAGGAGCTGGTAGTCCTTTGCAAGCTGAAGCCAAAGCATCCATCCAGGCTGCACAGAAAGATGCTCCCAAGGCAAGCAACCAGTCAATCTCTCACCTAGCCAGTACATACAGCAGGTGAGGACATGAACTGGGGCTGTGCCAGGTCTCTCTGCTGTGTTCCCCATCCCAAAGCCCTAGAACATGTGACAGAGACAGCAGGCTCCCGGTGGTCCAGGGCCAATGAGCTAGCAAGAAGGTGGTTGGGAGTTGAACCAAAGAGCTACTCAGGTGAGTAGGACAGAAAGGCACAGAGGCAGAGCCAGGCACAGCAGCAAACACCAATAACCCCAGCAGAGGTAGGATTGTAGGCAAGAAACTAGTCGGTAACCTCAGAGGACCCTCTCTGTGTCCTTTACCTCCAAGCCCAACAGAAGGGTGCCTCCCTGGCCTCGCTCCTCGTCTGCAAAAAAGGAAGACTGATTCATGTCTTATATGATATCTGGTGGCCTAAACGAATTCATAGCTAGGGGATATGGAAACCGGTGCTTAGCAAGTGGGGAACACAGCTCACCCAGAGCAAACCAGGGGCTGCTTCCTGAGGAAGTCAGGTGAGCTGGTGGTTTTGAGAACGAACAGCTCTTGGTCCTGCCGAGAGCACGTACAGCAGTACAGCAAGCGCTCTACCATCTGAGCCACACCCTCCTCCAACCCCCACTCAGTGGCCTCCTGCTGCTCTGGGAATAAAAATTAAAGCCCCAACCACCTGTCACCTGGCCCTGTCACCCTGCCTAGTCTCATTTCACAAGTTGTCCCCACCCTCGTGACCTTTGTCCTAGTGACCGTTTTTTTGCTTGTTTGGGTTTTGTTGTTGTTACTGTTTTGTCTGCCTTTCACGTTCCCATAAACCACAGGGCCTTTGCACACACGATTTCCTGACCCCCTCAAGGCTCTTCCCTTCCCAACTAGGCAACACTCCCTCTCCTCAGATGCAGCGAGCCTTCTCTAAGCAGCCAGGCTGGGGCATGTCTCCTATGACAAGAGGCCTTTGTCAGCGCTGCAACTTTATGCTTGCTCTACCTGTCTGCCAAAGCTCTCCCTTGCCTTTGTGCCTTAAATAACGGGTATTTGTGGAGCACCTTCCACACTCCAGGCCCGATCCAGGGTCCTGCAGGGACAGGAGAAAGCAAGCTAAGTAGGATCCCCACATTTATGGAATTCAGGGTTCCAGGGCAGGAAGTGAGAAGGGAGTGGAGGAGGGAGGAAACGGAAGCTGTGTTACAGGACTTCTTGTTTAGCTGGTAGGGAAAGTCACACGGGCAAAGGCTAGCTGGGAAAGCACACTAGAATTCTGTGGGGAAGGCTGAACCTCTCCCCGAGGTTACAGGCAGCAATGGCGGGTTTTAGATAGAACCGTGTGACCTGTTAGATTTAAGTTTCAGGGATACAGCAGGGCTGGGAGGAGGAGGAAAAGAAGGGGACAGGAGGAGGACTCTTCCTTCATCCAGGTGAGCATGTGGCCTGGCCAAAGTTGGGGTAGGAGATAAATGCAGAGAAGGGGGTGTGGGGGGGAGAGAGAATTGATGGAGGTGGGTCAGAGATGGAGAAGGAATATCTGTCAACACCTCAGATCCCACACTGGTGACTGTCAAGGCTACACACAGGAAAGCTGTGCAGCCACCGCCAGGGTGTGGGCAGCGAAGTGCCTTGGCCAGGGAGATATCATAGACTGTGGGACATCCCCCAGACACCTGAGCAGTACTCAAACTGCCAAGGCTGTGGAAAACAAGACAGTCACAGCCAGAGGAGGCTAAGGAGAGTGCCAACCAAATGTCACATGATCTCGGGACAGGATTCCAGAATAGGGAAAGGGCGCGCATGCAAAGGCCTGTACAAGCACACACAGTATGGAGTGCAATTCCAGAAACAGTGTCTAGGTCTCGGCCACCGCACCTTGTCAAAGATGAACCTCATCAGGGGTGCTGGGAGAGAAGGAAATGTGTCTGCGTGTCTGGAGCTGCATGTCTGTAGCTTCCAAAATCAAGCGTTCACTTCTTAAAGACACAGCACAAGCTTTCTGGTCTCGGGGACTCACTGCAGAGAGAAAGGGAGGCGGGCGGCCTGAGTCCTGGGATCCCGTTGAAACACAGGTCTGTCGAAAACCCCTGGCTGGGGTCTGGGACTCTGGAGTTGAACTCATTTCCGAAAACAAGGCTTCCTGTGCTTCCCCAAGGTGCCCTGGGGACAGAGGGAGGACCTGTGCCCGGTGGGCTGGGGGACACAGCCAGAGCCTTGGCTGAGACTCCTTTCTGTCTAAAAAGCCAAGCCTACTCACATTCCATTCCCAACAGTGCCTTCTGATTTTACCATAAAAGCGTTCGCTCTGTGCCCCAGGGCAATCTCATGCTTTCATGTGAAAGCACAAACATGAAAACCAAGCATGAACCCTCCAGGGGACCAGCTGATGCAGAGCGGGAGGGTGAGGGACCGCGGTGTGCTTGGCCTTTAGCCAGGCTGGACACTGCTGGCTACTCACATCCACCCAACCATCACTCATGTTCAAATTCACTTCTCCCCACTGTTCCTTTTCTTTGAAGATTTCTTTCTTATTACTTTTAATTTCTTGAGACTGAGTCTCTCTATATAGCCTTGGCTGTCCTGGAACCCTCTATGTAGGCCATATTGGCTGCAGATTCAGAGATCTGCTTGCCTTTGCCAAACAAGTGCTGGGATTAAAGATGTGTTCCATCACACCCTGCCCAAAGATTTCCCTTTTTCTTCCCCCCTGCCACCAAGGACCAAACCCAGGGCTTTGTGCTTGCTAGGCAATTGCTGTGCCACTGAGCTAAATCCCCAACTCCAAGATTCTTTTCTTCTTTTTTTTGAGAAACGGTTTCTCTGTTGTAGCCTTGGCTGTCCTGGACTCACTTTGTAGACCAGGCTGGCCTGGAACTCACAGAGATCTACCTGCCTCTGCCTCCCTGAGTGCTAGGATTATAAGCGTGTGTCACCACTGCCTGGCTAAGATTTCTTTATATATATATAAATTTTATGAATGTTTACCTTCATGTTTGGATGTGTACCGTGTATGTATGTGCCTGGTATCCTCAGGGGCCAGAAGAGGGCCTTGGGTCTCCTAAAACTAGAGTTATGGGTGGTTGTGAGCTGCCGTGTGGGTGCTAGGAATCGAATCCAGGTCCTCTGCAAGAACAACAAGTGCTCTAAACCACTGAGGTTTCTCTTCAACCCCCTAAAGATTACCTTCTTTTTTAATTACACAGATGTGTGTGAGGATGCCCTCTGAGACGAGAAGGCATCTGATCCCCTTGGGACCAGTCACAGGTGGTTGTGAACTACCATGTAGGTTCTGGGAATTGAACTCCAGTCCTCTGCAAGAGCAACCAAGTGTTCCTAGCCACCTCTCCCGCCCCTGCCTCCAAAGATTCATTTCATTCTTTTAGATTTATTTATCTATTGTGTCTGCCTGTATGTGTGCCATGGGGTGTGTGTGGAGGTTGGAGGATAGCTTTTGAAAGTTAGTTTTCTTTCACTCAGGTTGCCAGGCTTGTCCGTTTGCCTGCTGAGGTATCCTGCTGGTCCCCTGGTTACTGCTTTTGCAAATACCTGCATGCCTACTATGTGCCAGCACTGTCCTGGGGAGGCTCAGCAGGGGACAACCTTCCACGCTAGGAGGAGGGGGCAGAGGAGCAAGATAAAAATACAGTGAGCTGTGGCGAATGCCAAGGCCAGTTAGGCAGGGGAGGGAGCCAGGCAGCACCCGAGTGTCACAGTTCTCTAGTCTCTGCTCCTCAAAAGTGGAGGCAGGAACATGGCAAATGTGAGGACTGCTTGATGGAGAGTGGGTTCAAGGCTAGCCTAGGCAAGTTAGTGAGGCCCTGGCTCGTAACACAAAGTAAAGGAGAGCCTGGGCTGGAGCACAGTTGGCCTGGGTTCAGTTCTCCGTCACACACACACACACACACACACACACACACACTCACACACACACACTCACACACACACACATGTTCACAAACACACCGTGATGGGGATGGAAACTGGGAGAGGAGAGCCAAGTCTGAATGCATGTCCAGAGAAAGCCTCTCTGAGGTGACCTCTAAGTGTACACTCAAAGGAAATAGCTGCTGCGCAGATGTTTTCACAGCTGTGACTGGTGTTCCCTTCTCCTGCCTTACAGTTGAGAAAAGTGAGCCTCAAATAAACTGGCTTGTTTCAAGTTACCTCAGGCGTGCTTGGGACAGTGGACAGGCACTGGACGGTACCCAGGCTCGGAGTGTGTCACCAGGGAAGCTGGCATAACCATCCTTGCCTGCTCTGCCATCTGTCTTGCTTCTCTCCCTTACTAAAACCAGATTGCTAAAGCCCCTACAATGATCAGTTAGTGAGGGGGCAGTATGGAAGGACCAGGAGGACTGAAGAGGGGGGTGTGGGGAGGGCACATTCAGGGGAACTCTCTGCAAACTATGTACCTTCTTAGCTCACTCAGGTTTCAGAGGGTATGAGGAATGGGTCTATACAGCCCCTTCCCAAGGATGTTAGGTAGTCAGAGGAAGAGGGAAAGGATCTATGCCAGTCGGCCAGTCTACAAAAAAGGCCCATGGAGGGCCCAAGAGGAACCCTCCATCGACTCAGCCCAGCCCAGTTCTGTAGAGGAACTCGTATGCTCTCAGTTCTGACAGCTACTGCCACTATCAGTTCTGGCAGTAGTGGCCCGAGCGCCTCTCCATGGGCGGCTGAAGTATTCCTCAGAACCAAGAATTAGGTTTAAAGGGAACCAAAGGGGACTGTCCCTACTCTATCCTTTCCCCTTCCTCTTCCCACATAAAGGGAAACATGTCCTCGTTAGAAAAATGACTCACTTTCCTCAGAGGGCTGGGAAAAGAACAAGTCAGGCCAGGGAGCCTTGGGTCACTAAATCCATCCTACACCCAGCTCCGGCTGAGATGGCTCTGGGACTCAGGAAGACAGAAGAGAAGGTATGGACAAGCCGAGTGGGGAGCTGCCTTGCCTATCCTTTCCCAAGTTTGCGTGTGTCACTGGGTGTTGTGCACACTGCTCGGTTAGAGCTGACTGAAGAGAAAGTCCCCAGTACTTTCCTCTGAGTGAGCTCTGTGGCTGACTCACAGCCAGCCAAACACAGCATGACACTCGCAAAGCGCCAAGGAGGGAAGAGGCACCCCCACGGGGGGTTTGCCTTGGTTTGCAAGCTCCTTGGTGGAGGGCCCAAGGTGTCAGGGGAGATTTGCAAGATGTGTTGTGTTTGGAAATCTGCTTTCTAAAAAAATGCACATTGCGGGAGGCTGATGGCGCGGCGGGTAAAGGCACGTGCTATGCGAGCCTGATGGCCAAGAGTCCAATGCCTGGAACCCAGGTAAAGATGGAAGAAGAGAAATGATTCCATTGAGTGGTCCTCTGACCTCCACATGTGTGCCATTCCCACCATCCACACAAATCGTACATAAAGTCATTTTTAAAGCCTTCTCCAAAGCAGTAGACAGGGAGCTGGAGAAGTGGCTCAGTGGTTAAGAGCACTGGTTGATCTTGCAGAGAGTGCAGGGTTAATTCCCAGCACTGACATGGCTGCTCACACCCATTGATGACTCCAGACCCAGGGGATCTAATGCCCCTTTCTGACCTCAGTGGGCAGCAGGCACACGTGGGACGGACAAATATGCATGCAGGCAAAACTTTCACACACAAAATAATAAGCTGGGTGGTATGGTGGCTGCTGTGGCGGTGCACGCCTTTAGTCCCAGCACTCTGGAGACAGAGGCAGGCAGATGTCTGTGAGTGTGGGGCCAATCTGGTCTACAGAGTGAGTTCCAGGACAGCCATGCATAGCTCCCTGAGCAGGAATACTCCTGTCAGCGAGGCTGGAGAGTCTTGCGGGTGGGGGTGGGGCAGAAGAGGGACGGGGGTTTGTGTTTCTGAGTACCTACTAAGCATTAGGCAGATGTCCGAATATGGGACCTGTGAGACTCAGGGAAGGCAGGGAAGCTGGTTCCCAGAGCACGGGTGCTGGGGACCCAGGACAATTCCAGAGGCTAAGGGACAGCAGCCTCATGACATGGTGAGAGAGAAGGGGGGAGGATTCTCAACTGTTTGGCTCCCAGGAAGGAGTGAATGTCCCCAAGAAAGGAGGTAGAGGCAGAGTCCCAGGTGAACATCTGGTAACTGGGGCCTCAGAGGTAACACTGCCCCAAGAGGACCAGCCAGGGCGGCGGGGAGTAACGACACGACAACACAGAAGTGGCTCCAGATCAGGAGCATCAGATGGGGGGCTGTCTCGGTTCTGAGGAGAGCCAAAAGCTCCCCTCTGTGATAGAGACATGGTGGCAGACCCCTGGGGCCCTCCCCATCCCCCAGGGCTACTTGTGCACTATGCGCACTATGACCCCCCTCCACACACACACACTTCTTACGGACCTCCCAGGTCCCAAGGGCCTGGGTCTGTCCAGGGTCACGGAGGTCACAGGGAAAGAATCTGGAGGTCAGAGTGCCACCCCTCCCCCACCGGCTGCTTCAAAGACGGAACCTCTGCATCCTGGCATTCCCTGCCTTGAAGTTCCAGCAGGCGCTGCAGGGGACGGGCAGCCACCAGAGGCCTGGAAGAGAGGTCCAGAAAGGCAGCTGCCGGCAATGTGGCTCCCAGACAGGGCTTGACTGGAAGGCCCCGGGGAAGGAGAAGCTTCCACCCAGCATCTGGGCTCTGCTGCTTCAGCTGTGGCAGCAGCTAACACACAAGGCCCTTCTTGGGCTCTGCACTGTCACCTGTCAAAGCGATGGGCTGGATCTCACCCCATCTCCGTCAATCACAAAACCCCCTCAACGCCATCCCTCCAAATCTGTGTTCTCTCCCTCTACTACCTTGCTAATCCCAGGCACGACCCTCCCCCAAACCCGTCTCCACCGTCTCCAGCGTGGGCCTGACAGAGGCAAGGGGGCATCGTGTCACCATCCAGATGACAACCCTTCCAGTTCAAGGGGAGCCCCCACTCTGCCAGCTACCAATGTTTGCCTCTTCCTTTCAGGGCTCACGTATGATTGGGATAGAAGAAATAAAGTTCGACTTGAACACAGACACAGCCCTATGGCTCCACATTCACCACTCCAGGGACAAGAAGTTCAAAGTTCTCACCTGGCTTGCACGGCTTTACAGGGCCTAACCCCTGGCCACCTTCTGGCCTCGCCTTAGGCCTCTCTCACCCTTGCTGTTGATTCTAGCTCCAGTTAACACTTAACTCACCCTTCCAATTCCTCCAAGCAGGCTTCTAACCCCTCAGGGGACAGCCCTTCTGCCCTGGGACAGGCTGGCTCCTCAGACATTATGCTTACAGCACACACTGCTGTTAACGAGACAGCCTATGTCTCATATCGGTGCTCAATCACCGCTTGTTCGTTTGTTTGAGTTTATTTATTTATTTATTTGTATGTGCTTGTGTGTGTGCACGTGCGGAAGTCAGAACACACTTGCAGGGGTCAGTTCTCTCCTTCCACCCAGTGTGTCCTGGGGATAGATTCATACCGTCAGGAGTGGTGGCAGGTACCTTCATCGGGTAGGCCATCTTGACTGTCCTTCGCTGTCACCATTAGTCACGCTATACTCTGCTCTAACAGTGGTTGGCAGAGTAGAGCTGTCTTCCAGAGCAGGAGGCAATAGGGTGCTAGGGAAGAACGTGGCCTTGGCAGCTCAGGAGCACAGGTTCAAAGCTTGGCTCAGCCACTGAGTTTGGTACATTTCTTGATGTTGTGATCAACTTAAGGAAGGCTTACAGTTTCAGGCTGGGTATAAGGGGCTGAGGTGGCTCAGTGGTTGAGAGTATGCGCTGCTCTTGCAAAGGACCCGAGTTCTGCCCCAGCACACATGTCAGGCAGCGGACAAGCACCTGTAATTCCAGCTCCAGGTGAACTGACATCTCTGCATGCAACCCCCCCCCCCACACACACACTCACACACACAGAGCACGGAATACGGAGTGAGGGATGACTGGAGACAGTTTCTCCACTTGCTTTCTCTCTTGAATTCAGTCTGGGGCCTCATTAACCCAGAGTAGATGCTCTCTCCTGGAAGTGCCCAGGGGTTTGCCTGCTAGGTAATTCTACATCTTGTCAGGCTTGACAGTCAGCATTAAGTGTTACAGCCACTTTAAGCTGGCTTTGGGCACATTGCCCAAACTCTCTGAACCACCATTTCCTCGTTTAACTGAAGAGTCCCAAGGTCTTCATGACTGCTAGAAATCTCTCTCAAGACTCCCTGACGTCTTTGTGGCGATTTCCCCAGCTGAGTGATATTCGGATGTTGGGGATGACAAAATTGAACGCCGGGGACAATGCTGGATCACAAGCAGCCGAGTAACCAACTGGAATTTCCCAGGTGAGATCTGCCACCTCTCCATCCCCGCAACCCCACCTCCCACCCCCCCACCCCTGCCAAGGTGAGACTCGGGGAGTCAGCTGGAAATGCAGGTTTCTGAACCCCACTCGAAGCCGAATGAGTCAGAATCTCTGGAAAGAAGGGGAAAGATGCCAGTATCCCTCTTGGTGGTCCTCCCACACACCTGGGAACCTGGAAGGCACGGTCTGCTCCCATGGTCCTAGCCTCCCAGGGAGGCCTGTCACGGGCTGACACCACCGTCACTAGAAAGGTGGATTGCTCCTCACACCCCAGCTTCAAAGCATGGCACAAGCCTCAGAGTCGGACCTGACCGGGTGCAGAGTCCAGTCCTGGTACTTGCTTTGCCTGGTTGTTGGACACTGGGTTCAATGCGAAGAGCAGCCTTCCCCGTGTCTACTGGCAGCTAATGGCTTCAGAGTTGTTGCTTTAGGCAGAGGAGGTGCAGGGCGTGGGGCAGAGGGTCCCTGCAGGCAAAACAGAACAGGAAATGCTTCCCCGTCAACCTCCCTGAGCCTCCTCTTTAGCCACAGGTACTCTAGGGGTGGAATGGGTGTGTCCCGGGGACACACCTACTGAGGCAGAGATTCTCCCTGGTGAAGAGGCAGATGTTTATGAAGAACAGAGGTGGAGGGTGAGAAAGAAAGTACCTGGTGAGTTGTCCTAGCCTCTGTGGAGAGACCAGGATGCGAGCCACATCCCTCAGAGCAAATGTGCAGGGCAGCAGGGGTAAGGATGCCCCGTGGGTAAGGACACAGGCTCTGGAGCCAAACCATCCAGGTTCAGCTCTGGCTCTGCCTGACTGGTAAACTTTAGGAGCTGGTTCAAACATCAAATCCCTGGGCCCAGTAAGTTGTCGGTTCCCCTGGCCCTTCACGTGTCCTTCACACACCACACAATACCATCCAACCACTTTGCTGCTGGCTTGTCTAGCCTCATGCTTCCTGGAGAGCCCAGACAACCCCAGGCCTGGTACTCAGCAGATGTTAGTTCTGTTCCTGTCCCAGCATTTTCTGCCTTCAAAATTCACCTATCCCAATCCCCGGTGCTCCCTCTGATGCAACCCCTGGATTTGCTAGGATTTGAACTTTCGGATTCATTTTCCTGAGGGTCTGAATCTGCTCACCCCAGAGTCTGCTGAAGAGAGTCTTCAGAAGACCTGCTTTAACCATCTCCCTGTCTCAGGGGAAGTGCGGAGTCCACACAGCTGCCTGAACAGAATGACCGTAGGGAGGAGTACACTGAAGAAGAGCCGAGGCTAACACGGCGCTTGAGAACTTCATCTCCGGAGGCCAGGAGATGGCCCAGCCAGTAACAGTGAAACATCCAAGTTCAAATCCAGTTCCCAGAACTAGAAAGATGGCTCAGTGGTTAAGAGCACTGGCTGCTCTTGCGGAGGACCCAGGTTCAGCTCCTAGAACCTACAGGGCAGCTCATCACTGTCTGTAACTCTAGTCTCCAGGAGATCCAACACCTTCTTCTGGCCTCCTTGGACACTGCATACATCCGGTGCACATGCATGCATATGTACATACACACATGCAAAACATTCATACATATAAAATAAAAATAGAAATATTTTCAATCCAGTTTGGCCACCTACTGGCTAAGAGAGGCCAGTAGCTCTCTGTGCCTCAGTCTCCCCAACAATAAAATAGGAAAGATGATAAGTGCCTCCTTGGGTGGCTGATGGGTGGAGCCAGGGAATTTATAACGTAGCACGTTTAGTCCTGCACCTGGCGCACACAACCCCTCAACAGAATCCATCGTTATCACGGGCTGTGAAGATGGACGACTCCCCATGGAAAGAGCAGAAGCGGCTCGGAAGCAGACTCACCAGGCCGCCGCAGCCAGAAGCTGCGTTTCGTTCCCCTAAGCAACCACCAAGTGCCTCCAACCAACCTCAGAGTCTCCTCTGAGACAACCTGGCCCGGCTGTCCTCCTTTCATTTCTGTGGCTGTGATAAAATACCCTGACCAAAAAAAAAAAAAAAAAAAAAAGGCAACCTAGGGTGGAAGGGTTTGCTTCAGCTCACATTCCTGTTACAGTCCGTCACCCTGATATTAAGGTGACATGTGCTTAAGACAGATAGTCACATGGCACTCACGGTAAAGGTCAGCGAGGAATGAACGCATGAACGCTGCTTCCTTGTCTCAGCTTCATTTCTCCGCTCTCACACAGTCCGTGGCCAAGGAACGGTGGGGCAGGGTATGCCCATCAACTAGTGTGATCAGGACAGCCCTCCACAGACCAGCTCCATGCAGACGGTCCTTCAACGAGACCCTCTCCTTGGGAAATTCGCAGTGGTGCCAGGTTGACAATTAAAGCCAACTGTCACACTGTCGCTGGTCACACATTCTCTGCTAGCAGGATGGCCCCTTCTCCCTCCCCAGACTACTGCAATGTCCCACCACGCTGTGGGAAACGCCTGCCAATCATCTGCCAAATGGTTAAGGCAGTGATAAGTTTGTTTGTGTGTGTGTGTGAAAGAGAGAGAGAGAGAAAGAGAGAGAGAGAGAGAGAGAGAGAGAGAGAGAGAGAGAGAGAGAGGTTTTTCTATAAAGAGTCCTGGAACTCTCTTTGTAGACCAGGCTGTCCTTGAACTCAAAAAGACAAGCCTGCCTTTGCCTCCCCAATGCTGGGATAAATGACGTGTGCCACCAAGCCTGGCTCAGTGAATACAGTCTTGACCAAGGCCCCAAGCAGCCTCATTGGGAAAGCAACTCTCCATCTGGTATAAGTGTGAAGCCCTAAGGAGCCCTCATCCCCTTCAGGTCCATCCTCACCTGGTGCTGGGTAACATACAGGTAACAGAAAATCTGTGGCGATAGTAACACATAGAAGACACCTGATCCAACACTGACCCTTACACTCCGAAAGAATCAGACTTCTTAATTCTCTGAGCTTAGTAACATTGGTTCCTATCTTACTTCTGCAGAAAGAGGCTAAGAATTAAAAAACAAAACAAACAAACAAACAAACAAAAAATGCAGGCTGGGTGTGATCACACACACCTACAACCCCTTCATTTAGGAAGCTGAAGCAGAAGGACCGTGAGTTCAAGGTCAGTCTGGATTACATAACATTGTGTCTCAAAATAACTATAAATAAGAAGAAACAAAAGAAGAAGGGGGGTAGGACTGGAGAGATGGCTCAGTGGTTACGAGCACTGTCTGCTCTTCCAGGGGACCTGGGGTTCAGTTCCCAGCACTCACACAGCACTTCACAACTGTCTCTAACTACAGTTCCATGGATTCTGACACCTTCAGACCAGTGCAAATAGAGTAAAAATTAATATATTTTTTTTCTTAAAAAAGAAGAAGAGGGGAAACTGAAGGCGAGAAGAGGGGAGAGGCTGGGGATACGATTAGTGCATGCTTGCCTAGCCCTGCAAAGCCCCGAGTCCCGGCCCCAGCGCTACATAAACAGATCCGGTGGTACACAGCAGCACTTGGGACGTGGGGCAGGACGATCAGAAGTGCAAGTTCAGCCTCGGCTGCATAACAGCTTCCACGCCAGCCAGCCAGCCAGCCCGGCACAGAGCAGAGGAGGCTGCATGCAGTAAGACAGGCCAGAAGGTAACGACGCTTCCTGCCAAGCCTGAAGACCTGAAGACCTGAGGTCAATCCCCGTAACCTACACACACAGTGGAAGGAAACGACCGAGCCCCACAAGTGGTCTTTGACCTCTACACACACACTGTGGCATACTCATGACACATGTATACGTGTGTGTATGTGTGTGTTGGGGTGATAGTGGAAAATAAGGGTCTGCATCAAGGGTCTCTTAATTATAATGAAGAAACAAAATAAGATGGGCCAGCAACAGGAATCTCCTCACCTTCCATCCAACCGCATCGCTCAGGACTGGAGAGCAGCACGGGGGACAGCGGGACAGCGGGACAGCGGCAGCCACTTCCAGCTCTTTGAAAGACTTAGGGCAGGGGTCTGGGAGTAGAGTTTCCCTTACGAGCCAGAAGATCTGAGTTCTAGCTCAGAGCGCACGTGACAAAAGCTGCGGGCAGGGTTGCTGGAGCCATGACTCACTGCGCTGGCACAGGACCGGGGTTGGTTCCCAGCACCCACATCAGCTGGCTCACAACCACCTGTCACAACAGGGCTTGGAAAACAATCCCCAAGGCTGTCCTCCGGCTCAGTGTGTCCACAAGACTGAGCTCGTGAGCGTGAGCGTTTGCATATGTGAGCGTGCATGCACACACTCACATACACACACACACAAACTCGAGACTGCACACGCGCGCACACATACACAGAACCATCCCAGCAGCAATGGTCCTCATTACTGAAGACCTGCCCTGTGCACCACCTACAGGCCTGAGAACTTGACATCTGTCCTCAGCCATGCTTCATGGTGGAAAGTCTTAGCAACCATCCTAGGTCAGAGGAAACGAGGGAGGGCCCAGAGACGCTCATTCACTGAAGGACCCCGGCTAGGACTCAGCGACAGAGGTGAAGCCCTTGCCTGTTGCCTCCAGAAGCCACATTCTGAACAGAATGAACACGGGATCAGGACCCTGGATCGGGCTCTAAGTCGCTGTGGTGAACTTGCTGTGTGGCCTGGAGCAGGCTCTTGTCCTTTCTGTTGTGCCCTTTTCCTGTCTTAAAAATTTTGGTGTGTACGAGTGTGATATTAACGGTGTGCAAGTATGTGGTGTGTAAGGGTGGAGGTCAGAGGAGGACATTGGGTGTCATGCTCCGTCATGCTCCACCTTATTCCCTGAAGGCAGGATCTCTTACTGCACCCGGAGCCAGGCTGGCGGGCAGCAAGGCCCTGTGACCCTCTCACCTCTGACCCTCGAAGCACTGGGGTTATGAGTGTGGGGCCACGCCCATCTATTTACAAGATGTCGAAGGTTTGGACACAGGTCCTCAGGCTTCCGCAGCAAGCACCTTTATCTGTTGAGCTATTTCCCTAACCCTCTTTCTATTCTTTGTCTCCCCAAGAGGAAGTAAGTCTAGAGGACGCCTACCTCCCATTTTCAGAGGCTTGTGTGAACTTTCTTACCCACTTAGTCTCCCCGACCCTGACCACTGTTCCTAGAAGCCCAGGAAACACTGGCCACCTACATAGTCGAGGAAGAAGCGCCACCCGGGAACCACAGGAACCACAAAGCCACAGGACTGCCCAGCGTAGTCATGGCCGAGGGCACAGAGCTGGTGTCCCCGGCAGCCAGGGCCCCTGTCCTCATTTCTCAGTAGGCAGGGTGTGTACAATCAAGGGAAGCAGCTCAGGTTCTCTGCGTTCCAGGGAGCTGGGTGGTGAGAACTGGGTCACTTTGGGAGAATGGCAAGGCTGAGTTCAAGGGTGAGATGAGTCTGTCCAGCTGGTGACGGCACCAAAACTTCCTACCAGGAATGGTGGTCTAGAAGCATTTTTTCATGACCATCCTCTATCCTTCTTCTTCTGTAAGGTGGCAAAAACCCAGCCTCTGGAGACATACCAAG